>NW_028079044.1:12245970-12248470 GCF_014824575.4 Sturnira hondurensis | reverse complement strand
ATCTAAAACATTACAGAAGCTTTCCCATATTCTCTTGTCTATATGTATTTTGTCTACACTTACTTTACTGCTCTGCTAATTCAATTACATTTACCATTGATGGTCAATTGAGGTTTTGTTATTTAATTAATCCTTATATAGCACCATAAACATGTTCATTATCTGATAATATCTACAGGGTCTCAAATAGTGAATAGTGCCTATTTAATAAGTAACTGAATTTATATCTAACTGGACATATAAGCCTATGACTAATCATTAAAAACATTTTTAAAATATGCAGGCCAAATAAACATCTGCTTACAACAAAGTTCAGAATGCAACTTTTTTTGAGGGGGATAGAAATGAGAAAATAGAGATAAAACTGAAGAGAGCTACAGTTACCTGACCCCTAGAAAGATTTTTAATGCTTGACTTATACTTTGAAGTTTGTACTATGAGTCACAGCATCAAAAATTCATCTGTTTTACTTATAGAATACGCTAGTTGTAGCTTAGAAGGTACACTGTTATCATAACAAAATAATTCTCATTGTAATAATTTAATGTTAAGCTACTATAAAGGAAAAATAATTAGGCAAATTATATGACTCTCTACTTTGATCACATATGCCTTTTTAACCCTCTGCACATGCCTTTTTCTTATTCACAGAGCAAATCTTTTATGATCACATATTGTATTTCAGAAACATAAGCATAAAACCCTCTGGAAACGTAATAACTTTTAGTATTTAGACTCTAATCAAGAGACATCACATTGAACCAGTATGCATGTCACTGAAACGCTAATTTTCTAGCTCTTTTAATGTACCAATAAACTCTCTTTTTTTGAAATAGCTGAGATTACATTTTCATATTGAGACAGATCAAGATCGCATTTTTATTTTAAGAGTAAAAGGGACTTTAACAGAGAAATTGTACATACATATTCAATGTCATAAATTGTAAGCTGCTAACATAAAATAGTTCTATTCATTTTGAAGTCAGTCACTTAAAACTTTAGTTAGTTTTATTTTTAACACATACCAGAAATCTTCAGGTATACATTAGTAGCTGATCCTAGACTAAATAAAAACTACTCTTCAAAGGCTATAATGTTCAAATTTCAGAAGTTCCTAAAGATTAGCAACAAGCTAGACACTTCTTTTAAAGCGAAGCTTGTTTTTATATCTTTGATTGTTTCAAATGAGAGTATTTTGCAGCTTGACTTCTATGTATATTAGATTGTCATGACAGGGCAGAGAAAAAATGTTAAGAGGAACATGAGTTTGTTGGGTCTCTAATGGGCCAAATGCATTGGTTAGGTACCTTTTTTCATAAGTCAAAAGAATATTGATCTGTTTCTTCTGAGTTACTAATTAAAAATTAAGAAATGGTGCTAAGAGGGTCCAGAGAATTAGCAAAAAATCCTAGGAAAAGTAAAAGTTGGGTTCCAGAGCCGTCAGACTGGATTTGACTCCTGGTTCCACCACCTGAGAACTGCATGAATTGGGCAAGTTACTTCCTTCACTGAGCTTCAGTTTCCTCACTGGAAAATGTGATTAGTAATAGTCCCAGTAATTATTGGACTCCATCTCACATGACCATTGTGAGAAGGAAACAATGCATTTAAAACAGTCTTCATAGAGCCAGACATACAAGTATGCAACAAATATTGACTATTATTGCCATTTTTATAACTTAAAAACTTTATTTGTGGGTTAAGTTCTCTGCTTTAAAACTATGCTCTGTTCCTCAAATGATGAAGAAACATTCTGAGAAATGGTATTTCTTTTCATTCTTATTTTCTCAAAGTATATTTAATATTTTTAAGTGGTCAGTAAGGTTTTGTATTTATAGTCTACAAAAAGCTACAGAATTAGTATTTTTGGCTGAGGGTCTTAAGGAAGTTATTATGGTCATTTTTATCAGTGCTTAAAGGTCATAATATTATAAGATGCTTTTTTGTAATCCTCCCATGTTTAATTTTACACTCAAAATGTAAATAAAATATTGTGTCCTTTTAAAAAATCATTAGTTTAAAACACTATAACTCTATAGTAAGAAAGTTTGACAACCATCAAATGAAAACAGATTGGGAATGAAAAATAAACATATAGTAACATTATTCTCAGAACTTTAGTGAAAAAGCCCATCAACGTTTTTGTTCTAAACTCCATTTTTTTCAAGAATTACAACACTGCTGGTAAGGATCCATTAACACCATACTTAATACAAAATTTCAGCATAGAACATATATATATTTCTAACAAGTTTTACTGTTCCCAAAGAAGTAACCATCACAAACTTTAGGTGCTAGAAATGTAAAAATTCATCCTCTGTAACAATAAAACAGTATTTTTTAAAAAATTAAAAGCTGATGAAAATTTTCCCTAGAATTTGCATAAGGATTTTACAGATAGGTGGAATGGCAGAAAATACACACACAGACACATGGTATTGTTTTTAGTATTCAGACTATCACTGATTCAGGATTACTGTTTTGAAAACATAACCCTCCA
>NW_028079044.1:12215970-12240970 GCF_014824575.4 Sturnira hondurensis | reverse complement strand
GTATTTTTTTAAAAGAGTCATAAAATAGATACTATTCTATCTCAATATGAAATAGAACAAAAATTGTAATAGAAGAAATGCTAATAGTAACTTTAAAGTCTGAATCTGGTGAACTGTTTTTGTACCTATCTGCTAGACAGCAAAGGATTTTCAAAAAGAACTTTTCTTTTCTCATTCCATTCATAGGGTCAAAACAAACACAGTGGTTTGCAAAGACAATATTAAGTAACAAAGATATAAGAAAGCAGAAGTGATAAGCAGCATATAAAACTTCACTGCTTTTACTGATTGATTCAGATAAAAACCAGTAACAAAATTTATAACCAAATTTCTTTAGTATAAGGTGTCCTCACGTATTCTGTAACTTAAAAATTAAACCAAATGTTTCATTAGGATATTTCAGTAAGCTGTTCTATGTACTGCGGATCTAGTATAATATCTTAAAAATGAAGTTTTTTAGGGCCCTAAAATGTGGTTTGTAACTATGGGTTCACTTAGAAGTATTTTAAAATCCAACAAAGGCTATTTTAACAGTAAAAACAATGAAAATATTTAAACAAATGGTAGATAATGGTAGATAAAAAAAGTAGCACCATTAAAGAGACCTATGCTTCCAAACAAAAATTCAAGTTAAAACTTGTTCTTCCTGCTTCTGTCCCGCAGCTGTCCATCAAGAGCAGCTTTCTCCCTGCGGTCTATCAAATATTTCCCTCACAAATCAATTTTACACATGATCAGCCCATACCCCTACTGAGCTGAACCTCCCCGTTAATTAAGTGAAGAAATTACCATATATATTATATTAATGCAAACATCATTCAGCTAGTAATTCACGGCTGATCTGGATAATGGAAAGGTTGAACACCCATTAACCCAAGCCAACAAAATGGGTTGGCTGAGAAATTCTAGCAGGTCTCATGTGACTTTTCCCTCTAACCGCAGGTCTGCGGTATCTGCTATTGTAATAATTAAAATCCTCCCGGTAGATCAATACTGGAATCTCTTTATGGGAAGTGCCCTGATGGAAATGTCTCAAGGAAGCTGGGGCTGTGGAACTCTGAAAAATTCATTTTTTTTATCTGACAATTATCACCACACTGCAGACTAATTCAACAGTGCACCCCTCTCACTCTGCTTTGAATGCACTGGAGATTGACATCTTAAAAAAACCTAACATCTCATTTTAACAAATAAAGGCACTATTTCCACATACAGTTTGGAATTATCAGCAATCATGAAACCACACAAAAAATTAATATACATTAAGCACTTCATCTTCTGATGGCTTCCTCTGAGTTTCAGTTATCGCTGCCTTCTCCTCATTTCCTTTCTTTGTATCTTCCTGTATTGATCTCTGCCTTTTAATCTCTTTAAAAAAAGAAAGACATGTAAAATTATTATAAAGCTTGATATTTGTGTATTGAAATGTGAATTTACATTATCAGCTTCATGTGTATGTGTGTGTGTATATATTAAACCATATTATTAAACCGTAAGATGGGAAGACATTTTTAAAATGTACCTACCTGGTCTATTCTCAACATACTGACTGAAAGACTGAAGTTGAGTTTTTCTGACTGTAGACTCCTTGCTGAACACAACAGGATTTCTAAATCGTTCTGTTGCTTTCTGTAATCGCTCAGTCCGGAGATCTTCTGTGCCATTCTAAAAGTAAAACAAACATTGTAAGAGAGTCCTGGTGTTATAAACATGAAATTACAAATTAGTAAAACAATTTTTACTGATTTAAGAAAATGTCAATTTAGAAACTTCCTGAAAGAAAAAGGATTTTAAAGACGTCTAAATAGCTCAGCTGCAAGTTGTTACCTGTAACCAAAAACTTTGGGAGACATGATTTAAATGGAGGATCGCCCTGGCTAACTTTGATTAAAAGTGACACTGTGAACCCCTGTGTTTTCTCCAGATGATATATATCATTTTAAAGTAATGCCTATTCTCCCTGTCATTCTGCCCCATCAGTTTGTACAGCCCCACAGACTTGTATGACAAGAGAACTAGTTTCTAATTTTATGCCCATTCAGATAAACCACTAATGCAGGATGAAGGCTAAAAGGTAGGATTATAATACTACCCCACTGAACTGCGTTTTGTCAGCTATAACTTTCCAAAGCCAGATTTGTAAGTAAGCCCTTTATAGCTAAGGAAACTACAATTATCTTTTCTAGAGCTTCCTATGTTAATACTGGTAACAAATTCAAATGGTTCTATCAACAAGAAATATCCCAGAAGACTGAACCACTGCAGTGTGTGGAAGCTGCAGATACCGAGGTGCTGTGTACCAAACAAATATTTCATTTTATACCTAATCTTTTATTATTTTTATTAAGTGTTTTGAAAGTAAATAGGGAAAGGCTAAGATGCATGACTAATAGCTAAGCCTGCTGAATGCTGAAACTGGTTATCAAAAGCTACCAAGACTTTGCCCTTCCTCTGCATTGAGACAATCAGTAATGAGGGAGTCCTCCAATGGCCTATTCTCTAGCCTCAAGGAGGCCTGGGATACAGAATCCTCAAGGGAAGGTAACAGTTTATCCTTTTCCACAAACACAGAATGCCTCATTTATAAATGTGTAAACTGCATTTTATTAAAAAAAAAACAAATCAATGCTGCAAGCTTCAAGAGAACAGATGGACTCTATATGTTCTTTACAAGCACCATTTAAAAAATCTTAACTAAAGAGATTCATACAAAGACAAGCTGTTTAAAGCACACCTTTTGTTGGAATAACTTTGAAAATTACTACACAAAAGCTTTTTGGAAAACAAAACCAATTTAATCTACTTAAATAATTAAACCTGAAGAACGAATCTACCTCTATTTATTTTTTAAAGTTATATATTTATTAGAATTATGTTTATAATATGCTATGTAGTTATAAATAGAAACTATTTTGGCTTTCATTTGTTTAAAAACGTGTGGAGGGACTCAGCAAAAAAAAAAAAAGAAACTCACGGACACGAACAACAGTGTGGTGATTGCTGGATGGAGGGGGTGAAGGGGAGATGGAGGAGGTGAAGGGGAGATGGAGGAGGGTATAGCGGGGATAAATGGTGATGGATGGAGACCTGACTTGGGCTGGTGAACACATAATGCAATGTACAGATGATGTATTGTAGAATCATGTTCCTGAAACCTGTATAATTTTATTAACCACTGTCATTCCGAAACATTCAATAAAAAGAAAAAAAAGAAAAATATGTACTATTGCTACCATATTAACTGCCCAGAAGTCTAAAACTCAAGTCTTTACCAAAATAAGCACACATGGCTACATTTTTGAGGCCTGACAACATACTAAAATATCAGTGTGATTAGCCAGCAAATCCTATCTTAAGGAGACTTTTTATAACTGGGGACTTTACAAATGTATTCCTCTAAACCCACTAATTCAGTTAGCCTTTTCAATCCATTGTATTATTCTTAGGCCAGCTTCATTCTGCATTAAACCCACTGCAGAAAGCTAAATTGAACGCAAAAAATAAGACCTGATCCAGGCTTCCTTTTGTTCAAAGATAGAGACCAAAAGTCCTCTGGTGCTGCTACACACTTTCATCACCAATTTACAGAAACTGACGGTATAAGGAAAAAGCAATGAAAGTCATTGTTTTGGGACTTCAAAGCACCTCTGTGTCAGGGGAAGGAAATCCTTTCAGTCAGCAGGGCAGTCCCCATAGCCCGCAGGTAGTAGGTTAAAAGTTATACATGACTAGGGGTATCGTAAAGCTAGAAAAATATTAATGATATAGTGCAAGGAAAAGGGGAAAGGCTTGAATGGGGATGATAAAAGTACTCATAATGATAATAATAGTAAGTATAATAACAATAATGTGACATTTTGGCTAAAATCTTAAAAAAAGGTAAGATTTGTATGGCCACAAAACACATGCAAGTTCAGAAAAATATTATATTCTATTATATACCATCTTCAGGTATTAATGAACATTAGTTTTAGCTCATCTAAACAGGCTGAAGGCTGAGGCTGATAGAAAAATGCTAGAATTTTCTTAGTAATTTTCTTCTTAGAAAAAGATAAATACATATAGAAGTCAAGAATAGTTTCCTCGTTTACCAACATATCAGTAATTTCTCTGAAAAAAGTAGATGAATACTGATTACATATTGATATTTAATTTATTGGCTATTTAATAAAAAGCTTTGTACCTTAATCTTAATGTAAAGAATTTGGTAAAAAAATTAATTTCAGGATTATGAAATGCTAGTGGAAACTAGAATACACAGATACCAAGTCAAATATTTAAAACAAGTAAGATTTACCTTAATGTCTTGCTCTGGGCTCTGAGTTATAGTTTTCTGAGAAGCACTGGCGAGTGAATTTGATACCTGTGGCTGAACTTCTAGGAGCTTCTTCAGCTTCAAGTCCACCAACTTTGTGTTTTGCTCTGTTAAATATGCAAATACTATGAGTAACCAAGTGAGATACACTTAGGCATATAGGCTATCAATTTAGGGAACATCATAAAAATATTACTGTATTATAAAAAGAAAAGGACATTAGGGTTGCATAATAACACATCAGTTCAGCTATATGCAGAACTGTTTATATAGATAAATATATATCATATAATATAACCATAGTATAACTGAGTAATCATTTAGTCATTAGGTATGTTGGCTACATTATTTTTTCAGATATAACTGACATACCATTGTGTGAGTTTAAGGTGTACGATGTGTCAATTTGATTCATTTTATGTATTGTGGTATGATGAACACTGCACCATTAGTCAGCACTTCTATCATGTCACATAATTATCATTTCCTTATTGTGCTGGGAACATTTAACATTTAGTCTCTTGGCATATATGTTAGTGTATGTATAAACATATATGTGTGCATTTTTCACCAAAATCAGTCCCTTTAAAAAATATAGTCAATATACCTAAACACCATTCATTTATATAGAACTTCATAGTAGCTATGCTTACCTGAAAACCTAAGCCTGTATTTGATGTGTCTATTTATATGAATAACTATATAGTTTATATATAATAAAACCAGCTATTATA
Organism: Sturnira hondurensis; assembly: GCF_014824575.4. Classification (NCBI taxonomy): domain Eukaryota; kingdom Metazoa; phylum Chordata; class Mammalia; order Chiroptera; family Phyllostomidae; genus Sturnira; species Sturnira hondurensis. Next base: position 12,235,921 of record NW_028079044.1, on the reverse strand, counting down.
AAGTAGATATTTTAAAAAGGTGATATATTTGATTCTAAATTATATTTTATGAGTTTTAACCCTTCTAGTGTATTAAACTTATACATACAATACTATATTAAAATAAGCTCTTCACACGATCTCAGATAGTCACTGACAGAATCCAATGTTTATTTGTATACTTATATACCCAACATTGAACAGGGCACATGTTCACAAATACCTTCTAATTAGCAGGTAGAAATTCAATAAAAATAATCAAATTTTGGAATGTATTAAACAAGAATAGAAGTTTAAAATAATTAAAATATGTGTATAACTTTTAAAATAAATAATTTCAAATTATTTTTAGCAAGTACATTAATTTTAATAAAAACAAATGGAAACAAATAATTCTACTTAAACAAATTCACTCAAAGTAACCCTTTAATAAAATGGTTATGAAAGATATGCCAACCATTTGGTGAATGATATTTTTCATAAAGATTAATAAGTTTTCTAATTATAAGACTCTTAATAAATGCTATTATCATTACTTTCATGCAAATTGGTCAGTTTATATTACCAGGCTTCTCTTTTAAACAATATCTGATGAACTATGGTCAAATCAAGATAAAGATTAAACAATTTATTATTAAAACATTATGACTTTTATATACATATTAAAAAATTTTGGGGGGGGAATAAAGCAAGGATAAAAATCGTAATGTTTGCTATACACTTCCAGATTCCAGTTTGCATTCCTATTTCTTATTGCTGTGAAATAAACCACAGCCTAATTTGGAAAGTCTGTCTTATGCACATGGCAACATTTATTGGCATTTTTGAAAGCTATAAACAACACATTACTTAACTTCAAAAACAGGAATACTGAGATGGGTTTTCTTTTTTTGGAATACATAAAAGTAGGAAGAGAGTTTTTAAAAGGACAAAAGTCAAGCCTATTGGGCCTAACATTAACCAAACTTCAAAGTGTCCCACAAAATTTCTACAAGTAAAAGTGGAAAATTCTCCTCATGTTTCCTAAGAAACAGCTAATTTTTCCTGCCTTCATAATCTATTGTAAAATGAGAAAATATACATTACTTATTGTCATTGATTTTACACTTCCATAAATTGCAATCTGACATTTCTATTCTGTACTCATGGGTGTCCTCAACAGTGAAGGGACATTACTGGTTTGTTGAGAATGTTGGTGGTGGTGCTGAAGGTGAAAGAGCGGGTAAACAGCATGAAAAATCTTTTTCGAAAAGAAAAATAAAATTGATCCAAGTTCTACAATATTTTAAAAAGAAAGAAATAAAAGATAGTCCTAATTTTGGGTTACATATTTAAAAGTTTTCCTTAAATACCAGCATTTTCCTGGACTTGCACAATTATAAACACATGACCTCTAGATAATTTAACAGGAGGACATGAAGGAGCTATTGCATGAAGGACATGGGTTTTACTGGGTACTCCCTATAGTTAAAAAGACCCTGGTTGATTGTTTCTTGGAGGAAAAACAGCATGATTTCAAACACAGGAAGAAAGAAAATAGGTTAGTATTTCAGGGGCATGTCAGTGCTAGGCTGAGACCTGCTCTCACTTCCTTTAGCTTTCATAGGAAAAGAGAAACATTAAGGACTTCAGTTCCTTAACTTTAAATCTAGAAAAATCACTAAAGATTTTTTTATTGCTATAGGAAATCAATTCAAAAAGCATTTATGGAACCCCTCTGTTATACAAAGCTTTGTATTGCTGCTATCTGTTGCTGACTTATAAAGGAAATGCATATGGAACACTCATCTATTAAACCACAAGCATCTTTATATTAAAAAATAACTTAGAAGGTCAATTACCAATGTGATTATTGGTATATTTATTGCTATAAGATATGTGATTAATTTATATAAGCAGTTTTTAAAGTGTCTTAAGATTAGTTATTACATATGAATTAAGTTGTAGTAATAAAGTAAGCAAAAAATTTGCAAAATAATATTACAACTAGAAGACACAATTCTAAACCAAGTCAGAAAATCTGATTTACATTTGAATTATTCCACAGGTACTATACCTATACCTTATAACATTACACCAAAATATTTAGGTTAAGAAGGGAACCAGTTATTGAATTCCTACAAATTGTATCATATACATAAAATATATAAGCGAATCTTAGTAATAAGAGAACACAAACTATAATTTGCTATTCCAATTTTATTGCTGATTTTAACTAAACCTAAAACAAAATGAAACAAAATTAGTGAAAGGTGGATTTAGCTAAATGGTTTATGAGGACATAAGTGTAATAAAACTACAAAAAGAATTTATTATCACTATTAATGAGATATTAATGAAAATATAATGATAAAGTTTACCATGCAGGACACAAAATATTTATAATTTGAAATTACCAGGAGTATCAAGGTCATTTTCTAAGTTAGTAAGTTCATCTCCACCTCCTACAACAAAGCCTTCAGGAATCTCCTCGTTAGTATCTATCTCAATATTATCATTTTCATCTGTAGGAACATGTAGCAATAATGTTAGTATATTGTATATTATTTCTGTTTTATGTTGCTTGTCCAACACATGAAAGAAGAAAAACGAGTATTTTAGTGATTTATTCAAATTCAAATCTGACACAGATCGGCAGGTTAAAAAACATCAGTTTTAAGTCACTCTTTCACTACTGGATTAACATTTATATTTTACATCCATACGTCCAAGATCAACTGTCACATCAAAGATGCAATGGTTTTGATAACTTATCTTTCAATCACTGAGTTCACCGAGTTCCTCTATTTTAAAAAGTGCTCTACTAGTGCTCTCTAATAATAGCACACACAGATAAAGTTGCATTGGTAACGAAGTCAAACAATATTTCTGTATTTCACATTTTTATCCTTTATTAGATATAAATATATAAACAAATCATTCTTTAAAAACTTGTAACTATATTTAAATCATTTGTATGAAGATGAATATTTTTGCGCTATTAATGAAATATTATCATGAAAGCATTACAGATAAATTAAAAGGCAAGACTGAGACTAGAATAAGCAGTATGCTTACACAAAAGAAAGTTCAGAAACAAAAGAGTACATCTTGGAAGAGTTAACATTGGACAAAACTGTTATTATTCAAAATGAAATACATGGGAATGAGGATGTCTTACATGATTTTTTTACACTCAGTAAAATGTTTTAGGTCACAATTAATTGTCTTTTTTTTTACATTATAGATGTCTGTTATATTTATATATTTCCTTTCTAAATTCTAACCATAAAATCAGTTAAGTAATTTTGATTATGTATACATTTAAAAATGTATAGCTAGCCCTGCTGGTGTGGCTCAGTGGACTGAGTGCTGGTCTTCAAACCAAGGGACCACTGGATGGACTCTTGGTCAGGGCACATGCCTGGGTTGCAGACCAGGTGCCCAGTGGGGACACTTGGGAGACAACCACACACTGATGTTTTTCTCTCCCTTTCTCCCTTCCTCTCCCTCTCTAAAAATAAATAAATAAAATCTTAAAAAAATGTATAGTTAAACTTTCATTTGCATATTAGAGGTTAACTTTAAATCCTGCTATTGACAGGCAGTGTAACCTTTCAGAGAAACATGTCTCCAGCCCTAGGAGTTGAAGAATATCCATACTACTCTACAGGTAATTTTTTAAAATTTATTTATCTTTACAAGGAAAGGGAAGGAGAGAGGGAGAGAAACATCAATGTGTGGTTGCTTCTCGTGCAGCCCCTGCTGGGAACTGGCCCCTGCTGGGAACTGGCCTGTGACCTAGGCATTTGCCCTGACTGGGAACGAACCGTGATCTTTTGGTTCACAGGCCTGTGCTCAATCCACTGAGCTACACCAGCCAGGAATACAACTAATTTTTTAACAGGGCAACTTATATTAATAATGAGGTAGTCCAAAGATCATTACAATGGAAAAATTCCAAAAATCTATAAAACTTTGGCTTAATTCTCAGTATCTGTCCTTTTCCTTGCATACCTTTGTGTTTAATTTTGGACTTCCCAAATAAATACTTACTGTGAGTATTAAAAGTAATAACAGTTTGCATTTACTGAAGACTTCCCATATACTATATAAGCTATTCAGAAGAACACAACAAAGGAAAAAAAATCGAGACATGTCCCTAGGGGAAAAACATTGCTATATGCTATTAAGACACTAAGTCATTATACTTGACTACATTACTTAAGTATAATCAGTTGAAGGATCTTTTCTAATCAACTGTGCTTAGCACAACTATTTGACTACTTTCATAAAAGTCACCATCATCTTCCTCACCCTCAAAATTTCTCCTCTAAATAAATTTCGTAGTAAATATAAATGAATAAATATTTTCTGAAAGCTAAATAACTGTTCAGAACACTTCCTCATATTATTGTCAGAAATAGTTTACTATTAATAGTTTTTAGAGTGCAGTACTTTGTTGCTACCAACCAGTCTCTATTTGTTATTGGTGACCATCATTAATCTGGAATAAAAGTATACAATCCAACATACATTCATTTATTCAAGAAATTTATGTATAATGCACTTGCAATTTACAACACACTGCTAGATGTTGAGGAGATACCAAGTTGTATTCCACCTTAAAGGTATATATTCAAGTGACTGTAATACTATGTAGGACAGGTCTTAAGGAGTAAAAATTAGGTACAGAGCAAATTCAAAAGAAAAAAGATTATTCATTGTCAATAGTACAAGGAATTGTTTTGTGTAAGCACTAACTTTTAAATCAGATCTTAAGAAATGTACAGGGTTTTAAAAATGTGAAATACAGGAAAGTTTTTAAAAATTAATACTTCTTCAACTGTATTTAATGCAACAACCAAAATTTCTGCTGGTGTGGATAATAAATGGTATGACTTGTATCTTAGAAAATATATATAAAAGGTACAAGTTGAGAGGAGGGCATTACAGGTAGCAGGAAAGATTAGGTTATGTTCAAAGAATTGTGTATAAAACAAAAGCACTGAAGCTTATGTTTTCAATAAATTAGAGTAGCTTCAATACTATTTCTTTTTTTAAAATTTTATTTATTTATCTTTAGAGAGGAAGGGAAGGAGAGAGAAGGAGAGAAATATCAATGTATGGTTGCGTCTCGTGAGTCCCCTGCTGGGAACTGGCCTGCAACCCAGGCATGTGCCCTGACCGGGAATCGAACTGTGATTGTGTGGTTCGCAGGCCCACGCTCAATCCACTGAGCTATACTAGCCAGGGCAATACTATTTCTGTAATATCACTCTTGCTTACAATCTGATATGCCGTTTTATGTGAAAGAAAAAGTGGTCTAGAAATTGTGCATGCGTGCATTATCCATGTGACATCATCCTTCATGCAGGATTGCCAACCTACATGTTGGACTGGAATACAGAAAGGCCGGAGGCAGGAAATCCAGGTTGGAGACTGTTATAACCCCCAGGCAATCAGTGTGGGGAGCCTAACCTAGAACAAAAAAATTAGGAAGTGGGTATGACATGATTTGAAAACTGACTGAACAGTAGTAGGTGGTTGGGGGAGGGATGCTGAGGGTGAGGCACATATCAATACTGACTCCCCAGCATGAGCCACTAGAAAGATAGTATTGTTCTGAAAAGAAATAGTTAAATCTGGAAATGTGGTCAGATATGGGTACTTGTAGGTTCTGGAAATATGTAGAAAATTACACCTCCTTTCATTACTCACTTATACAGTGTCAGGCTCCTGTTTGATGTTAAACAGATACCATTCATTTTATTTTCCAGCAAAATGAAATCTGTCTCTACCCTACCACTCACCAGTAATACTGAGTGGGTTACTCAATGTTTATATATGTATTGCTAACCTTAGATAAAAGGATTACTATTTGGGAGGGCGAGAGTGAAAATTGATCTCCTATAAAGCTCAGGTCTTCTTAAGAATGGATTTCCATTTTCTTTCCATTCACTGATTTGAGTTTTACAATGACCCTTGAATTCTTTTCAACAGTTAGTGTTACACATTTCTTAACACCTGTGAAAATACTCTAAATGTGTTCTAGCAGAATTAAAATGCATGTGTATCTGTGTGTGTTTAAGATACTATATACATGTATATAAGATATATCTATACCCATACCTCTATGTATATTGATATCTTATATCTATCTGTCTTTATGGCTAACCACTAGAAAACCCAGTAGGTGAGTATAGCAGAAAGCAAATTAGAGATAATAGAAACTGATTTGCAAGTATGGCATGTATAATGTATGCAGGAAAAGGTAAAAGGAGACTGGATATTCACAAGAATGAAACCATGTACTCCAGTTGACACTGCACAGTGATATAAGCAAAATGAGGATCCCAGTGGTGTGATCAACCGCACAGCCATTAGGACAATCTTATAACACTTATTGTTTATAAATACATTGAATGAAAAACCAGGATATCTGGTGACAGTAATAAAAGGAATATCTGTACTTTTAAAAAAGAAACAGGTATCATTAAAAACATATTCAGAAAAAATATTCAAAAAACATTCAGAAAAAAATTCTCATTTGTATCATGATTCCTAAATTCTCCAGTCGCTATAAAATTCATAACTTTTAAAGTTATCCTACAGAAATAAAAAATATAAAAAACACAATACAAATACATTATTAACAGAAGCTGAAAATAAAAATCACTAAAGGCCTATAAGATTTTATTTTGGTTAAACAAATTTCCATAATTGAAATAAAGATATGGCAGGCACACAAACATTCTCATGGACAAAAAAAAACAAAAACAAAAACAAACCCCACAACATTTTCTTCACTCATTTGAAATACAAAAACAAAATACACTACTTTATCTAAATCAAAGACAGGCAAAAATGTCTGTTTAAAAGTCAAATGACTTATGCACATGGACAATAGGGTGGTGATTGTGGTGGGTAAGGAGGTATAAAGGGTATAAATGGTAATGCAAAAAATACAATGAAAAAAAGTTAAATAACCCTAATCTAATGCAAATGAAAGTGATAATCTACAGAATAAATACAAACATATATAAAGCATATAAAATATATCATATATAACATGCCACAAAATCTATAATAAATACATGATATAATATCATCTTACGAGACAGACAACTCTTTGCAAATGTACTTGGACTATTAACAAAAATTTAACATTTATTTGAGCAAAATAAAAACATTAATTCTTAAAGCAGAAATTCAGGCCATAGTCTGACCACAATACCATTCAACTAAAAATGAAAAGACCAAATTTTGTCACCAAACAGCTATATCCTGCCATGAACGATCAATATATAAACCCACCAGTTTGTTACACAGAGTGAGAATTTTTAAATGAGGCTATTATAGGTCTGCAATTACAATGATGCAGAAATTGAAAAAAAACGTGTAGTATACTACAATATCATCCAATTCTCTCATTAAGTCCTACAATTGTCAAAAGGAGAACAAGCAAAAGCCAGACTGTAGCTCCTTCAGCTGGTGTGATTCTGTAATTTCAAAAGGCTATTTCTGGTTGCAATAAGATGCTAGTGAGTTGCTTGAATCCATGGCTATACTGACCTAAAATAACCCACATATATTTTTTGTGGATGTCCTGAAGGCGAAGACATCTCACTTTAAACTTAAGTTTCCTTTCTTCACTGAGCCTGGATGCTGCTTGAGAATGGTGTAGGCAATGAGTCTGAGTAACAGTCATGTCCAACGCATTCCTCAGGCTATACTTTCACCTTATTATTTTGGTTCTTTTTTTTAAATATTTTTATTTATTTATCTTTAGAGGGGAGGGGAAGGAGAGAGGGAGAGAAATATCAATGTATGGTTGCCTCTGCCGAGAACACACAAGGTATCGTGTGTCCCCTGCCGGGAACCGGCCTGCAACCCAGGTATGTGCCCTGACTGGGAATTGAACCGCGAGCCTCTGTTATTTTGGTTTTTGAGTAAACTACTCCATCTTTTTCACTCTGAACCATTGCTTCCAAAGTCTCCCTACTCTAGTTCTCCATTTAAGCTGGTCTGTACTTATTTCTCTCTCCTCTTTTCATACTATTCCTTAATCAGATTTGAAGACCCCCACTAGACACTGAAAAGTGAATACTAATTTGTTAATTCTTTCCCCTGGATTATCAACCTCACAGGATCATTTTCATTTAGGAATTAGACTTTCGTGACCCCAAGTGAATTTTTAATTTGCTACACAAGAATCAGCAAACTAGAGTGCATGGGCAAAATCCAGCCCACCACTTTCTTGGGGGTAAATAACAGGCATGCCCACTAATTTACATATTGTTCAAGTCTGCTTTCAGGCTATAAGGGCATAGTTGAATAATTAAGACAGAGACCATATGGCCTACAAAGCCTGAAGTATTTACTCTGGCCCTTTTCAGGAAGCTTGCCAAATCCTATTCCAGCACTGTGGCTGGCACTTCTAATGGATAAAAGCATCTATAAGGACGGTTGTATTTCAGGCAGGAATTCTACCCTCTCCTTTATCCTAAAGGTCTATTTCCCCAGCTCTCAGCCCCAATAACTTCAGTTTTTAGACCTTGAGGCCAGAGCAAACCTAGTCTGAGTCATATGCCTTTGTGGAGACAGGCCAATATCTACCCCTCAGGTCAGGTAATAGGCCTGCTCCACTTGTAGGTTAACCTGATTAAGAGCCTGCTATATAATATGTGGCTGCTTCCAACATCCACTGTATGATGTCCTATGGGAGAAATGGACCCTGGTCACTTTGGTCTTAGAGAACATAATCTAGACTTGTCAGCAGGTTCTCAAAAGTCACCTGTTCAGCCCTGTTCCATCTTCATTTTAACTGGCTTTCACTGTTCTTGTCTTTACCTCTGCTAGCTCTGCAGATACAATCCTCACTTGTTCTTTATTTATTTTACTGACTGTTGAATGATGCCAAAATACGGCCTTCATTTTCCCTAGCTATTAAAGAGGGAAGATAGCAATTTTGGGGGTTGTAACAATGATAAAGTCTCTCTACTTAGTCCTGATTTAGCCTCAACTAGGGTTGGATGAGACCCTACAGTATGGGATGGGTCAGCTCACCAATTACATAGCTGACCTATCCCTTACCATCAATCAAAATATTTAATTCTTAGCCTTCCCAGAGTTTACAATTCATTTAGCATTGCTACTTGCTCATTGCTTGGGAAAAAAATTAAAAGAGATACTGGGTGCATCTCTATGCTTATTACTATTCTATGGGTCTATGATGCCACAGGTAGGTAGGCTTAGTAGCTTTAGGACAGTATATCTGGAAGATATATGAAGTTTTGGATTTTTTTCCCTATCATCCTGAGATATAAGGAGGCAAGAAAATTTTAAGACACTTAGAATATATCTGGAATTTTATAACATCAAAGAAACATCTCACTATTAATAAGGGAAGGATGCCTTGGTATGACTCAGTGGATTAAGTGTTGGCTTGTGAACCAAAGGGTCACTGGTTTGATTCCCAATCAAGGGTGCATGCCTGGGTTATGGGCCAGGTACCTAGTGGAGGGTGTGTGAGTGGCAACCACACATTAATGTTTCTCTTCCTCTCTTTCTCCTTCCCTCTCCCTCTCTAAAAACAAATAAATAAAATCTTTAAAAAATCAAAGAAAAAATATTAAGAGAAGGAGATTATCATAGCATTATATAAATATAGCTGCAAGTAGTTCATGATGTTACTATAACACTATAGTAGAGAGTGCAGAAATTGCAATAAAAATTCTGAATGATAGTTGAAAAGGTAAGATGAAGGATTTCACTGAGATGTAAACCTTCTCAGAAGACCAGAGGGAGAGATACATGGCTGTCTGAGAAAGCAGCTCCCAAATTTATGGAAAGGAAGGTTATATGCTATAGGCATTAGGTGGTATTCTCTACAGCAATACGCTTCTAATATAAGGAATCAATTAGAAATATCAGCAGGATGTTTCAATTTGCTTTGAACAAACTTATCATTGACCTAGAAATAGCTTACCTTTGTTTCAGTTCTGTCTCATTTGAGTCCTCATTTGACTATTCTTTATAGTGATCTTAGCATTCTAAGACTAACTCAGGACAAGTACCTGACATGACATGGTAGATAAACAGGTTATACAACTTTGAAATTAAAAACCCCATCCTGGCTGGTGTGGATCAGTGGATTGAGTACCGGCCTGTGAACCAAAGGGTCAGGGGTTCAATTCCCAGTCAGGGCACATGCCTCAGTTGCAGGCCAGGTCTCCAGTAGCGGGTGCATGAGAGGCAACCACACACTGATGTTTCTTTCCCCCTCTTTCTCCCTCCTTTCCCATCTCTCTAAAAATAAATAAAATATTAAAAAAGAAAACCCACAGGCCTTTTGAATATACTCCTCTTAAATAAAAATTTATTATAAAAAGTTCCAAATTAAAGATGCCAAAATTGAACACTGAAGAACAAATTAAAGTTCTCTTTAACTACAGTGTATATAGTCTTTGTCCCAATATTAACAAGCTTAGAATAATTTCTGAAGATAATGAAGACCCTCTTAAGATAAGGAGACTAAGTCTATGTGAGTTTTCTCCTAAATCATATTCTAAGGAAATACTCCTTGAGTTGTTAAAAATTAAGCCAAAAAGTTGATTTGAAAGACTGCGACAATTATCTACTGATTTATTATGTTTCCTCTACATGTTTTGCAACATATCAGTACGTTAGAGCACACAATTGTAGAATTGTGCATCTGAAACCTATATAATTTTGTCACCCCAATAAATTAATTTAAAAAAGAAACTTTTTTTGTATTTGTATTTGATGCAACATTTTGAGGTAAGAATAAAAAGTCCCAAAAGGTCTACTGTGGATTTCTGGGTTGTCTGTAGAATATGATACAAGATTTTTTAGCTCACCTCCAGATGCCTTTGACCTTTCTTTCAACTTTTCTGTAGCCATTTCACCATAGCTGGGAAGTTCTGACATCTTCACTCCAGATCGAGCTTCTGCTATTAGCTGACGAGCTCTCTCTCTCAGCTGCCGACGTCGCTCTTCATCTTGCTGCTAAGATATATTGAACAGTTGCCAACTCAGTAATTGACAGAAATGCAATTTCATTTTCAATCTGATCATCATGATAGTAACTGGTTTACAGCATGGTGCTTGGCCCACATTATAAATAGGATGCTCTATATCAGTTGGATGTCACACCATCTTTAAAAGACATCCTAGAATCAGATTTTTTTTAAAAATTTACAAAATTACTGTATTAAAAAATGTCTGTTAAAAACTCAAACAAGCCTCTAAAGAATGTTTGACAATATATATTCCTGAGGAAATAGCAGAAACTATTATTAATAAAATAATCAGGCTTACAGAAAAATAGTCATAATACTAAAAACAGAACTTCAATTAATATGTTATTTTTAAGAACAGAATTTAATTTGCTATTTTCTAATAAAGGCATAGGGCACTGACTAAAAGACATATCTGATGGCAAAAAAATGCTGCTACACCATGTTGAGCAAATATAGGAAATGGTATGTTTAGGGAGCTGAAGTAGGAATGGGAGTGGGAACAGTATGTTAGTTACACAAGTTATTGTTGGTAGTTTTATTATTAGAACTGGGTAACTGGCCCTGGCTGGCGTAGCTCAGTGGATTGAGCACAGGCCTGCGAACCAGACGATCGCGGTTCGATTCCCAGTCAGGGCGCATGCCTGGGTTGCAGGCCGGTTCCTTGCAGGCTAACTACCAGCAGGGGACACACAAAAGGCAACCATACATTGATGTTTCTCTCCCTCTTTCCTTCCCCTCTAAAAATAAATAAATAAATAAAATCTTAAAAAAAAAGAACTGGGTAACTGATGTACTATCTTCATTCCTACCCCGTCCCGCAGGTGCACACTGAAAAGAAAAGTAAAATATAACGTGTCCTCTGTATTTAAAATAACCAAAATCTACACAAAATTAAATAACTAAAACAGTTTTTGTCTACTAAAAAGTTATTATGAATCACACATAATCAATGTAAAATTGCTTTGTAACATGAAAAGTATGTGAAATATGACTTCATAATGACAAAACAAAGGCTGAAATAATCTGGCCCTAATATAACTTTGCTGTATTACCTTCCCTTAACCTCCCCCAGCCTTCATTAAACCTCACATCTATTCATACAGAATTGCTTGTATTATGTAGTTTCATAGATTTGAATATGTCATTTCCTCTTCCTAGAATGTTCTTCCCTTATCTTATTTAACTCCTACTCATTCTTTAAGATACACTTTAAATCCACTAAACTTCTTCCCTCCTCCCTATTGGTGGAATAAAGCACTCTGTGTGTTATCACTTTGTAAAATAATATTTGTTTAGTTATTCTATAACTCTGTATAAGTGCCTCCTTCTTAGAACAGAGCTACTTGAAAGCAGGAACTATATCTGATTTATCTTTGTATCTACGGTCTTCAGAATGTACCTTGGTACTTGGTACTTACTATAGAAATTTCAAGCATGAAAATTTGTAATTCATCCTCTCAAAGGCTTATAATATAAAGGGAAAGAAAGTTGTAATATAACAGCCACAATAAGGAGGTCTGATCAAAGTACAATTAGAGTTCAGAAGAAAGAACATTTTGGCAGAGAAACAAACAGAAGGCATTGTGGCATCGTGGTTTTTGAGCCAGGCCTGCAGAATGAGCAGGACTTGGGATGGGTACAGGTGGGACTTGGTAGTTACTCGAGTCAGTGTAGTAGAGACTAGGAGATAGGAACAATACAAAGAACACTGAGGTGGAAAAGTATACTGGGGGGAAAGTCTATAATTTAGTTTTCTTGAGCACAGGGCAAAAATAATGACAGAAGGACAAGGCAAGAGATATAAAGCTGTAGAGCTTTACAGCTATAGATAGACTGTAGAGGCCCTGCCCAACAGGGTGAAGTACTTTGTTTTTTATTCTAAAGAGAGGGCCAACTAAATGTTTGGTTTTGTGTGTGACCAACCAGAGGTGTATTTAAGAAAGACTAATCTGACAATAGTGCATAAGACAGGCTGGTATAGAGGGACTAGAAAGAGACTCATTGGGAGGCCTCTACAATAGTCCAAGAAGTTATAATGAGATCTAGAACTTGGGTGGTGGCAATGAGAATGGAAAGTGACAAGTACAAGAAATAGATCAGAGGTAGATTTGCTATCTGTACTAATTCTTGGTAACTAATTAGATTTAGAGGGAAGAAAAAAGCTGACTCAGAAGTTTTAAACTTGAGCAACTAGCAGAACTATGGCACTAAGAATAGAAATAGAATAGAATAGAAAAATAAGAGGAACTATAAGAAAGGAGGGAGAATAATTATGGGGGAGGACAGACTGTGTAATTTATCTAAATTTATGAGAGGCTGGCAGGACATCAAAGAGGTCAGTACCTGGCAAGTGAAATTGATGCTAGAAGTCAAGTCAAACTATGACCACAGAGTTTAAGGTGAAAGTTACCAGAAAGCACTCGAGGAGGTACTATAGAGGAAAAGAAGGGCTACCAACTAAAGCATGGAAAACATCTACATTTTGATAAGAAGAGAAAAAGACATAGAAAGAGGAGGAGAACTAGAACACTGATGTATCCTGAGAATCAGAGTAGAAGAGGCTTTCATGAATAGGGGAGTAATCAGCTGCAGTAAATGTTAGAAATTAATGAATCTGATAATTTTAAAAAGGGCAATTTAATGTGGCAGATAATATTACTGGGTGCCAGGGTAGGCACCAGGTTGGTGGAGCTCAAGCTTACGCAATTCTTTCACAAATTTTGAAATGGCTAGAAATGAGACCTGTCAAAATTAATGGGGGTAGATTAATGGAGGTGTCAAACTGATCCACAAACAAGCTTGAAGTTCCCACTGGACAAACGAAAACAACTTCAGTATCAAAAACCACAATGGCTGCATTGAATGTGAACCAATGAAATCACACAATGAACCAATGAAAATTCATCAATTCATTATGATGTGCAACAAGTTATAAGGCCCCAGCTAAGTGGCTCAGTTGGTTGCAGCAAACAATAAAAGGTTGCGGATTTGATCCCTGGTCAGGGCACATTCGGAGGGTGCCAGGAGAGCATGTACAGGAAGTAGCTGATTGATGATTCATTCTCTCTCTCTTTCTCTCTCTCAAAATCATTAAAAATATAACTGGATAAGGATTAAAAAACATTTTCAAAAAGTTCTTATAAGTATGTATAGACTCATTTGAGGCACTTTTAAAAATAATTCCTGAAAATAAGCAATTAAAGTAAAAGAATCAAGCAATTGTCTTTTCAGTGGGAACGGAATTTAGAGTAGCTAACTAAACAGTCCCAGTCAATGATGCAAAGCTCTAGTTCACAAAATAATACCAGCTATAATGATAATTTTAAAAAGGTAAAAATATAAAAATATAACTTTCATTCATAAAGCAATGACAGATTCTGACAAGGATTATTAATTGCTATTAAAGCTCTTAGGTAAATGTCTGATGGGGAACAGGATGTTAATATTATACAGTCGTAGCCTGTGTTTTTAAAAGATGGCCAGAACAGAATTTCTCAATGCACATGCTCTCTCCAAGGTGACCTTGCCACTCAGTCATCAGGAACCACAATTTAACTCCTTTCCCCTTGAATTTGGGCAAGCTTTAGTGACTTGTATATAATCAACAAAATGTAGAAATGTTGTAGAGGATTTCCAAGGCCCCACCACTTTTACCCAGTTCTCTTGAAATTCTTGTACTTTGTACTCTCTGGGAACCTAGCTGTCATGCCGTGAGAATCCTGTTGTGTGCCAGTGCTGTAGTCCACAGTCCCAGCTGAGTTCTGTCTTGAGTTTTCATGGCCCAAGTGCCAGGCATATGAATAAAGATGCCTTCAGATGATCTCAGCCTTTAGCCATTTTGAGTCACCCCAACTGTTGAAGTCTCTCCAGCTTCAAGGCACAGACAATATGGAACAGAGACCACGTATCCCCACCATGCCCTGTCTGAAGTCCTGATCTACAGAATCTGTGAGCATAAAAACAACTTTTTACATCACTAAGTTTGGTTCACAGCAATAGTAATGGAAACATATGCATAAATAACACCACATAGATTATTTCCTACTTGTAAGGGGAAAACCTAATTGTACTAGATCATGGATTAGGAACCAATAATCTAATGGTCAGTCATAGCATCACTAACTATTGGGTAAACCATATATTATTATATGTTTTTTGATGTGAAACACATGAAATGCACACCACCTACAATAGTCTAGTCCAAATGTTTAAAGTGAATACACTAAGCTTTTATATATAGTTTCCAGTTTATCATAAACTCAGGGGACAGAGAAACATGATAAATGACACAGCAAGGAAGCAACCAAACAAATCCAGAAGGTAGGATATTCAGGACAACTGATCTGGTCTTTTAAACAAGAGAAACAACAAAACCAACTAACCAATCATGACCACCAACAAAAGGGATTAATCAGATACAATGTACAATCCTGAGTTAGATTCTGGTTTGGACCATGGACAAATCAGAATGCAGTCCTAATGGGACTTTTTGTTTATAACTATTATTAGCCTAGACGTGTGCTGTAATTCACAGTTCTCAAGTATAAAGATTTAGTCTCAGTAACAGCTGTGAAGGACATTGTTGAACCAATGAGAGAAATCTGAATATAATCATAGTATTAAATGAGAAGAGTAAACTTGACTAAAAAAATAGTTTATACGGTAATAACCTTGTTCTGTCATTTTCTCAAAACAAATATACATATAAATATGTATGTACAGGAAAACACTTAGTATTCACAAAACTATTGTGGTAGAGATATCTGGGAGTGAAAATATGGTTTTTGGTATCTTTCTCTGTCTTCCATTTTTTTTCATTTTCTATAGTAGACATGCACTATTCTTATAATAAAAGTTATTTTTGATAAGCCAGGTGGTGAGGGACAAACACCATATGATCTCACCTTTAACTGGAACATAATCAACAAAAGAAAAAAAGCAAACAAACTATAACCAGAGTCACTGAAATTAAGAACAATCTAACAATCGCCAGAGGGGAGGTGGGACGGGACAGTGGGAAGAATGGTTTTCAGGAACTACTGTAAAGGACACTTGGACAAAACCAAGGGGGAGGGTGGAGAGAAAATGCAGACAACTGTAATTGAACAACAATAAAGTAATTTAATTTTTTTTAAAAAGTTATTTTTGAAAAAGAATCTTGGGGGAAGGATGGAAAGAGAAGAGACGGTAAGTTTCCAAGGATGAGTGGTGGTTTTGGTAGGGGCAAAAGAAGAGAAATCTAAAATTCAAGGGAAATGTTCTTAGTATTTAGAGCCACAAGCTTATTTGTAGTCAGAGGACTAGTAGGCACTGGGCAGGGTGGGACTGAAGGTGTAAGAATAATATACAAAAAATCCTCAGCTCACTATTATTTCTTAACTTGGAAAATATACTAAAAATAAAAAGAAATACAGGCTCAACAATGGTGAATTGGGTGATGGTTTCTGATATTTCCTGATTTTTTACGTGACAAGCCCTTTCCATACATGATCTCATTTAATCCTTACAACTCAATTTTTATCATTGTGAAGATTTAGATTTAGAATTCCAAGATCACATAGCAAGAACTAATGTCAGAGCCATGAGTCTAGCTTAGGTATACTAGATTACCGAGCCCTTGCTGGTCACCACCAAACTATTTGATCCCTAAAGGTATCAAATTACATGACCAATTGAGAAAATTGAGCTTTTACTAAACTTTCATTTTTCAAAGTTAAAAAAGTTAAGAGTACTAATAAAAATCATTATTGGATATGCCTCAGGCAACTAGGTTTAAGTGAATTTCACTGCATGAATAATAACTTCTTGTAGAGCTGGAATTTAGTGATTCAGACTAAATGAGGTGGTCTTAGGTCATCTTAACTAAGTTAAATGAAATAAATGATTCTTCCTTTCTAAATATGGAGTGAGAACTTAATTTTTTCTCACAAGCTACCACATTCCCCATGCCCTCCTCTCCATCCCCAAATCACACTCCTGCAATTTTTTCAGAGGACTGACTAAGAGTGCAATTTAAAGCAGATAATCATCAATAAAACCAACTCTAAATACTACTTAGGGACACTTTACCAATTTCCATGTAAATTGTTTGTTTGTACCTATTTACCCATCATTGTTCTCCATACAATAGAAAAAAATGCAAATGAACAAACTAGAATGCAGCCCTAATGAGACTTTCTGTTTACAACCATTAGCCCAGAGGTGTGCTGTAATTCAATTCTCAAGTAGCAAGATTTAGCCTCATTAACAGACTGCAAGGGCAGGTTACAACTCATAAACCCCTACAGTAAACAAAGTTTATGGACATAGCACAAAATCTTGAGCCTGATTGACAGAATTCTAGTTCCCTATCAGATTGCCTTGATTTACTTTTCTACTAATGTCCTAACACCACAGAGAAATTCTGCTTGGGCCTAGAGCTCTCCAGTGGGATGGCATATTTGCATTGTTTGTTTTCTCACCCATTAACTTCCCTCAAGACAAAGAACCAACTGAGAAAATAGAAGTTAGCTGTTAAAGTCAGAAGGAAAAGCTTATAATTAAAGCAACTGATTATGTAGCCAAATTTTATTTGATAGTAATTTCCAGATTCATTACAAATAAAACTATTTCATTAAATAGTATAAAAGACCCATGGACAAAGACAACAGGGTGGGGGACTGAATGTAGGAGAGGAGGGTGGGTAGGGCAGGGGGAGGAGTGAAGGAAAATGGGGACAGCTGTAATTGAACAACAATAAAAAAATTAAAAAAACAAAAAAAAATTTCAAAGTCAGTTTTTGTAGTAATATTTAAAGACTAGGTAGCAACAAAATCTAATCATATTTTCCTCAAAAGACACATAATGTTTATGTCAAAGGGATAAAATGACCAGAGAGTAAGGAAAATGATTATTTCATAATTTTAATAGCATTCAGCACAAACTGCTCAAATATGTAGATAATGAGTATTTCTGACAATGATCTACCCAAGTACACAAATGAGTTATTGCTATCTATTTTGACCGTTCTGTATTCAAAAGAAGACAGAGACTCATAGCTATACATAAATCATATTTACTATGTCTGCTGAAAAAAAAGTAAAAGGAATCTCTTCACTGGGATACAGAGGTAACATGAAAACTGATATTAAAAAGAAAAGCACACCTGAAAATTTCAACACATAGAAAACTATACAACTTTGATTTACCTGCTTTGTCTCAATTCAGTTAAATAACTGAAGTAATTAAGCTTCTTATTTCTGAGAGTGGGTCTGATGACATTTACTTTTTTCTATGTAGAATTATTTAGAGTCAGAGCAAGTTTTGTGGGTAATCTAGATTTTGTAAGATGGAAGTACTCTTTGAAAGGTTCGATGGCAGCTGTACTTTGGGAAGCCTCCCTCTCCAAGACCATCTTTTAAAAACTGTAACACATTTTTGAGTCCATACTAGTTCTATGCCCGTGCACAGTGTTTTCTGCATGTTGTCTCATGTACTACTCACAACTCTGTAAGGTCAAGTACTTTCTTTCTGATTTGACAGAAATTGAATCTCACTTAAATATACTTCCCAAGGTCAGACATCTTGTAAATGGCACAGTAAGAATTAAAATCAGTGTCTGTTTGATTTCAAAGTACTGGTCCTATCTATTATATAACTGGTGTACAGAACTTTTCTAAGGCCCTACTGTTACTGCGATTTCTTTTAAATCCAGTTTTTTGCTTACAGTTAGGCTATACAAATCAGATTAAATTTCCCCTTGTGCTGTTAAATGCTGAGAGGTGAAAAGAAACTAACTTATTTATATTAATCTAAAACTTAGGTTCCCAACCTTAAGTTATAAGCCTTCAGAAAAATGCTGAACATGGTACATTTAGGCTTTACTTTTCTCTTTGCTAACATCTTCAGAACAAGGGCAAAAGTCCTGTTATGGTGCAAAGACCTTGTAGTTCAATAAATGCATTTAAAATTTTCAAATATAGAAGTTAGATCAGAAGTAACCACTTGGGACATAAACTGAAAAAATATTTAGCCCTTTCACAAGATATCTTCAAGTTATATTTTCCTTATCATTCTGAAATGGCCTACAATCTGCCATAGATAGATGCACTGGTAAAACTTGACAATTTAAAGACAAACTCTTCAAGAATAAGTAATGTAATTCCTTGTTTCCTTTCCATAAAAATGTATTGGTATGCAATTTTTATATTTCACAGTTCACCGACATCTAGGCAAGCTTTCTTCCACTGCTTCAATGGTGCTACTTTTAATTTTATCCTCCTTAGTCGTAGTAATTAAAGTGATCAGCAGTGGCATCCCAGCGGCTTTGACACAGCTACAACCCCCTAGCAGACTTTTGCTTTCAAGGGGAAGCAGAAGAAAAAGACTAGAGTTTCATTTCACAGAGAACAAGAAAATCCAGCTTCTCCAATCCTTAACTTTATTCAATTGTTCTTTCAGCAGCCTTTGGATCTTAAGAATCAAATAAAAATGGCTGCCACGGGGGGTCCTTTTTATAAATGCCGTGAATGTCACTGACTAACATTACTTTAGCCAAAAAATTATTCCATGGATTTGTGAAGGTGAATTAGAACATAAGAAACTGTCAATGTAGCTGCTGAGATCATTACCCACCCAAGGGTGTCTTTTATAATGTTAGATATTTTCATTCAATCAGTTGAAAAGTATATATTGAAAAGTCTATTTAAGAAACATGTCTATACACTTTTTTTGTGAAATAAACTTTAACAAAACTTTAAAAATATATTATTTCAAATAATGTAGTTTGCATCCTTACTTTGTAAATTTGTGTTTATAACAAAACAAAGCACTCTATTTCTACCAAGCCCATAATTCCACATCCTTCACCTCCCTTAGTAACATACTAACCTGTGCTTACTTGTTTTATTTTTAGGTTCCATACAGTATTAGTAATTGTACTTTTATTAAATGGGCTAAGTACATTTTAA
>NW_028079044.1:11700970-12210970 GCF_014824575.4 Sturnira hondurensis | reverse complement strand
ATTTTAGGAGATTAATTAGAGAGCTTTCTTTTCTATAGCTAATTTTTTAAAATGCAGTTTAACCCCCTTTTGGGAAGGGGACTATTTCAAAGGGCTGATTTTTGCACCACCCCTGTCAAAGAAGGTCAGAAACACTCAAGTATAAAGTCACTGCACTACCATGGCACAAATAGTTTCTGCGGCTAAAATCAAACAAAGACCAATTAAACTAATCATAACGTTCCAGTGAACACAAGGAAGCTCACCTGGTATTTCTGGACTTCTTCCTTGAATTTTCAAATCTACTCAGTTCTTGGTATTATAATTACCTTGACCAAAATACTGTGAAATTACTGCTCTGATCTACTAATGGCTGCAAAAATCAAGTCGTTGTGGTTTCATGCCAAGGGCCATAGCAAGGTGGCGCAATGATTTCTGACACAGAAGACAACTTCTAAAAACTCAAAAGGGAAAATTAACGGGATGTGGTTTACATTGCCAAAGACTGTTCATTAATTACCAATTTAATCACTGCTGGAGGCACGACATTACAAAAATCTGACTGAAAGTTCTAATAGATTATGAAGACCACCTAAGAAGAATGACCAAGAAATGTACAAAACAATTAATACTGTTTCGCTGCTATCAAAGACACTCAGATTACTTTACATCAAGTGAAGCAAAAGAATTAGTAGCTTCATAGTGCTACCACTAGGAACTGTAAATACAATAGCATACAATTAGTAATGCACATGTGACTTTTCGTTGAAGGCATATATCCTTGGGACAGCCAGAACATGATAAGGAGAACAAAAGCAACATTAAAAAATGAAATGAATAAAGATATAAAATCTACCCTTGTGCATGCTGAGCAATAACAGAACAGGAAATACAAATATAGCTCTTAGTAATGGTGATATTACCCTGGAATGTTCAGCACTGTACTGCACTGAACAGCTCTATGAAATGTGCATACGGCCATTAATAGTCACACAAAAGGAGTGTTCCTGATGCTAAGACACCTAGCCCTAGCTTCATACATTCATGGCAATCTCAAATAACTAAGACTTTTGAGGCTAGGGGTTTGTGGCCACATAACAGAGAAGATGCTCGAGTTTTTTTTCTCCTAACAATGTAGTGTTTTGTGTGATTTTGAAGATATGCTAGCAAGCTAACAATATGTTTTCTAAGAAGTCTAGTAGTCATTGTTAGGACAGCAGACTTCAAATCAACTTAAATTTAGACATAATAGATAAACTATTATTTAAATCATAGTGAATAAAAACCACTGCCTTGTACAGAGGCATTTATGCCAAGCATAGAAATACGCCGTCATTCTTCTAGAAAATGCAACTACAAAAAAGATCAGCTATAAAGTGTCTTACTGGTCTGAAATGGATTATGTACATTAAATCTTCTGTCATTGTGTTGGAGTAAAAAATAAGAAATATATTTTCATCTCAGTGCCCTGGGTATAGATATTTCAGCTCATATAGAGAATAAAAATCTTTAAATAAGACAAAATGTCACTCAAAATTTTAGATTTCTTTTTATAATAACTGATGTTCTTTTGAACTTAAAAATGCAAAGTTAATCTACTTTTTCCCAGTAGAATTGAAAATATGTGTAATTAGAAAAAACAAAAATTTTAGTTTCATTCCTAGAGGCTAGTCATTTATATAGAACACAGTCATTATTCATAAACATATAAGTATAATCTTACATCATATACATTTTTATGATGAAACATACACAGGACACATAGATTTATGAAAACTATGGGAAAAAGTTCTATCTACCAGGGGTTACCAAAATGACATTTAGTGTTTTTTACCAATTGGACAGTAACTACTTCTTTTATTATTTGGAACAGATCTAGTGATCTTACCTAAAGCTGCTACGATTATCAGCATGACAGACTAGTCCCATTTAAATTAATATTTTCCAATTAACATCAAAAGTACAAGGTTGGTGTCCCACCCCTTCATAGCAACAAAATACCTGTTAAAGGTTTAATCTGCAAAAAGAGCAGCATCATTCTCTTGGTTCTTACCGAATAAGCCATTTGGATTCATTACCAAAGACCAATGAAAAAAGTCACTGCATTTGCAAATTCCCATATAGACAGTGTTTAGAGGATTCAATATTCCTGCCAATCTTTGAAAATAGATACTGAAAACCTTCCAGGACTTGCTGCTAACTTGCACTTTAATCCTGCCAAGTGAGAATGGGCTCCTATGTGAATTGACTGTAATGGGTCACTCACTATGCTTGTAGATTAAATATTAGGCAAAAAACTTCAGGTCTGTTTTATAATAACATTGTAATTCATTTCTGATCTTTCTTTTTAAAAAGTTTACAGGTGTCTAAAACTTATGTGCAAACCATATTCTTATTCTACATAATTTAAAGTTGAAAAAAACTCAAAAACAAACATTTATAAATTCATTGATTGTTAAGAGATTAATTACATTGAAAAAAAATCCCAATTCTCTTTTCAGACTATCTATTTACAAAACAGATTTCATTCTTTCTTAAAAACATCAAAATAATAATTAAACTTACATGGTGTCATTCTTCTGATAGGTTCAAAATGCCTCACAAATATCTTAACAATTCCAAGGACTGTGGGTAGCAAGATTGTCATCCCTTATTCTTAGAGTTACTGATCTTAAACTTTAGCACATCAACTGCAAACATCTCTTTCAGCTACTCATGCAATTGTATGAGCATAATTAAATGTAATGGTGACTTATTACAAGTACTTTAAAAAGCAATTATTACTAATGCAAAGTAATAAGCAAATGAGTCTGAAATACACTAGCCTCTTAAATTCTATTTCTGCATTTCTTGGGGAAAAAGTGTTTGGGGGAATTGAATAATGAAGAAAAATAATAAAAAGAACATACTTTCTTGAGAAAAGCCATTATATTTTTCTTAGAGTTTGTATTTATATTGTATAATCAAGGAGGCTTCTATGGATTATATAATGGCTAGACTGTTGAACCTGACAAACTTCTGAGTTGTACTGTGAAAAAAGTTAAGTACATGTAGAAAGCAATGAACAAACTAACATATCTAAAATTTACACTAGTAAAATTTAACATGAAAATCTTCATAGAACAATAGAAATGGAAAACAAGAAATATAAAATAAATTCAGAGCAATGAAATTGGTCTCCTATAGAAAAATAATTTTTCCTTTTTTCTGAAACAGGTTAAATGAACACCTACAGACACAGAGATACTAATGAATCACTAAAACTACTTTCCCTAAAAAGGACAAATGCAGTATATCCTTGCAGAAAGATCTCATTAAAATGTGTGATGACAGTTCATAAAAATTAAGAAATTAAAAAAATTTATAGTATCTGTGTTTGTAAATTGCCTTTTAAGAGAAATTACAGTTCAAATCTTTCCTAAGGATAACTTGAGTCTGTACATAAGGATCCATGAGGTAAAATTACTAAGGGTTGTTTTCAGGGTCTTGGAAACTGTTTTCCTAGCCTTCTAGCTTAAAGCTATCTTGATTTATATGAGAGGAAATTTTTTTTGTAGAGTGGCATGATTGAAGGCAGAATTTGGAGCTGAGGTCCCAGAATACAGGAAAACCAGGTGTATCCAAGGATATGGTGTGCACACATCCTAACAACACAGAAAGGTACCATAACGTAGGACTCAAGAATAGGAAGACAAGAATTACACAGGGAGCCTTAAATCCTGAAGTTTCAAATGTTATTTCTATAACTGACTCAAGAAAGAGAGATGGACACTAATGATAATTATTAATGATAATTAATGATAATTAATTCACCTTTGAAGACCTTCAGAGACACGTTTTTCCTGTTTATAAACCTTTACTACCAAGAAACTCCTTATAGCAACCCCAAATTTTCATTTTAAGCTCATTTTAAAAATGTTTACTTATTAATTTTAAAGAGAGAAGATGGGGGAGGGGGGAGAGAGAGAGAGAGAAATGGGTATGTTACTTCATTCATTTATGCTTTCGTTGGTTGATTCTTGTATGTGCCCTGACCAGGGATTGAACCCACAACCTTGGCATATCAGGTGCTCTAACTAACTTAGCTACTTGACCAGGGCTAAGCTAATATTTTTAACTTGACACTCAGGAGATATGAAAAATAGCCTGTCACTGTTCCCTCCACTTACTCACTGAACAAACATTTACTTAATACTTGGTGCTGTGGATATTTCTGGGTATTCAGCTCTAGCTGAGTGGGAGAAAGAGGTAATTAGATTATTATATGGAATAAATGTGACAGTTGATATGTGTACAACATACTAAAAAAAGATATAGGAAGGAGAATTTACTGCTAGGAGCCATGACACAGGTGCTCATAGAAAAAGTGATATTTCGGTGGAAACTAACAAGGGAAGAAAGGCATTTCAGGGAAAGAACAGTATACTTGACACAGGAACAAAAGAGTATGCCACACTGTCTCTGCAATCAACTTAGCAGAGTGGGACTGTAGAGTGAAAAATAAGAGAGGTGAGAGATGAAATTGGAAGGAGGGGAAACAGGAGGGGATTTACAATAATCTTGCATGAGTTTATGTTGAATTAATTCTCTTGGGTAAGCAGGAGCTACCAAAAAAAATTTGAGCCTTCATATACTCAAATTAGTACTTAAGCAATTTCCCAGTTTTCTCCTCTTTATATTTTATAAGCCCATCTTTCCTTATAAGATTTTTTTTCAACCTTTAACACATCTCGATATCCTCTAAGTTCTCACTCTCTCTCAGCCCAGACCAGGTACAAAAGCCTCAATAAAAGGTAACCTATACTGAGTACACAGATATATTCTATGCACTATATACAATTATCAATGTATCAATGAGTAAAAAGCTGTATCCATTCTTCTTGGTATTTATCAGGTCCTAAATCAGAGGTCTCTTAAGACTAATAACAGTAAGCTCTTCAGTCAACTCTTGTCTCATCTATTCAAGGCTTGAGGTCACTCCTGGGTACCAACTTTTAAAACTCACTGTAATTCTCAAACTAAGAATACAAAAAACAGTGGGTAGCAGCAGGCATTATCTCAACCCACCAGTAACTCTTCTCTACCACAGCATACCTTATGAAGGAAGGGCAAGAGAATTTACAGTAAATTTAAAAATAAAAGTATGATAAATTAAGGAACAGATTAAAGAACATAAGCAAGTGAAAATAGCAGCAATCACTTCACTAAATTAGATGTCAGCTAATTTTTTTCTTTTTGAGTTGGACCTGCTTTTTATTTCCCAGAAGTCTTTTGATCTCTCCAGAGAGAAAGGCATTCTGTCTGACACTGAAGTGGGGGTGGCATTAGTCATGGTTATCTTACCCCCTTCACTATGGACACCTATTAATTTGAATGTCACACAGGAAGAAAAAAATGTCTGGCCTCCATTTTAAAAATGGAAAAACAGATTTAAAGAAATTAAGTAATTTCCAACTTTACTATCATGTAACTCTCATTCAGTTGCTCCGGCGATCCTCTTTTTCTTTCGTCAGCCAAGGTAGTCATACTACTTTTCAAATATATGGACAGTACTGCTAAATAATCCCAAGTTATATGTATGAAAGAGCTACCTAGAAATGATAAAGAAAATGATCAAATTATGAAAACTACTATGTTCCTGAGAAAAGTATCAACCTAATATCAAGTGATATACTAAACTAAAAACCTGACAAGCAATGGTAAGGTCTAATTGCTGTACTTGTGAAGCTGGACTTATCTGACATTTTACATTCTCCTTCAATCACTTCAACATTAGATAGAAACCATACAAAGTATCAAGTGTCAAAACTAGAGCAACAGTCCTAGAATGTGTTAGTTCATTAAACTGACATTCTTTACAACACATCACTATAGGGTTGAGCTATCTAAACAATGAGCAATGGTAGAATGTGCAGAAAAGTCCTTTTAAATTGAGCTTAAACTGTAACTAAGAAGAGGTTACAACAGTATCTCCCATGCCACCTGCTCTTCTTCCAATGTAACTTCAACACTCCTTCCACTGAGTGATGCAGTCCACATGTCTTCTCCTTAAGCCTGGGTGGAGCTTAGTGTTTGCTTGGGCCAACAGCAGGACAAGAGTGATGCTACAGACTTCTAAAGCTAGACTGTAAAGAAAGCCATGCACATTCACCTTATCCTCTTGGTACACTTGCTCTTAAATCCAGCCACCATGCTATAAGGAAGCACAAACTAGTGCAAGTGGAAGAGACCATATGGAAAGGTCACATGCAGGTCTTCCAACAGCAGTCCAGCAGAGATCCTAGCTGAAAACCAGCCCCAGACATTGTGGAACAGAAATAAAGCATTCCTGGTATCTTATCCATGACCATAATAAAATGGTTGTTTTATGCTAATAAGGTTTAAAGTGTTGTTTTTTTTTAATGTGGCAAAAGATAACCTGAAAGAGAAGGGCAAGCAGAACTACTTTGGGATTGGTTAAAGCATAATTTTTTAAGCAATAGAGTACAACTTTGGGTAAGTTGAAAACAAATGCAACAAAGTGACCAGTCTGGCATGTAGCTAGCTAGTTCTACAGCATGGAGCTGCTCTCGGGAGAAAACAGCTGTAACAACTAACACAACTGTAACTAACCCAAGTCATATCAGTGGCATTCAAAGGAGCCATGAGATACTTTGTGAGATACCATGATTACTATTGATCAATTTTAGTCATTGACATTTTTATGCCTTAATGTGAACAGGACTGCTATTTAATTGGCCATTTGTCTCATATGTCTCATTGTCTCATTTGTCTCAGCTGCCCCGGTGCTGATTCCTAGGTGGTATGCTTGTGTATACAAACTAGAATTATCAACTATAAAGGGAAAGTTTTTTCCTACGTCTCTCTTCTTAAGAAACACACACACACACACACACACACACCCTTAAGAGATACTCCAAGACAACACTATTTTAAATGGTCAAATTTGCTTGGGTACACTAAAAAAAAAAAAATTAGTAAACATATCTTTTTTGGTTACCAAAAATTTCCCTACTATAAAATACTTAACATGTCATATTTTTGAAACAGAAAAAAACAGAGGGGAAAATTTTTAATAAGCCATTTGTTACACTATCTCTTAGGAATAAATACTGTTATATGTTCATGATTTTTCTTCCTGTCCTTTTCAATGCACATGTGAAAACACAGAATCTGTTATTCCAATATGGAGTTCATATGTCAGATACTATTTTATATCTTGTCTCATACAAAATAACATTGGAAGTATTGCCCTATGTCTTTTCAATATTCTTTCAAAACATTATTGAGTACTTTTAATGGCTACATAACGAGTATATATATAGTTTAAAGATTTTATTTATTTTTAGAAAGAGGGGGAGGGATGCAAAAAGAGAGGGAGAGAAACATCAATGTTAGAGACAAACACTGATCAGTTGCTTTTTGTATGCATCCCAAATGAGGACCAAACCCAAAACCCAGGTATGTGCCCTGACCAGGAATCAAACCAGCAACCTTTTGCTTCATGGGACAATGCCCAAACCAAGACACACCAGTCAGTGCCAAGTACATATATTTGTTATAATTTCATTTGATCATTACCCTATTTGTAGCAAATATTGTTTTTTACTTTTTCTATCACAAATAATATGATGAAAACCTGAATACTGTACTTTGTTAGTAAAATTATGAAAGAAAATTAGCATCTCATTTTTAAGTTTTTTAAAAATTATATTTTATTGATTATGCTATTACAGTTTTCCCAATTTTTCTCCATTTATACCCCCTTCACACTGCACCCCCAGCCCTCCAACATCCCCCTGCTTAGTTCACATCCATGGGTCACACATTAAGTCCTTTAAGCTCTCTGTTTCCTATACCATTTTTGGCCTCTCCCTGCCTATTTAATGCCTGCCAATTATGTTTCTACTTCCCTGTACCTTTCCCTCCTATTCCTCCCCTACCACTCCCCACTGAAAACCCTCCATGTGATGTCCACTTATCTGATTCTGTTCTTGTTCTAGTTGTGTGCTTAGTTTTTGCTTTCACTGTTTTTCGTTCTTTTATTTTTTTAGGTTCATTTGTTGATAGTTGTGAGTTTGTTATCATTTTAGTGTCCATAGTATTGATCTTTTCTTTTTCTTAGATAAGTCCCTTTAACATTTCCTGTAATAAGGGCTTGGTGAAAATGAACTCCTTTAATTTGACCTTATCTGGCAAGCACTTTATCTGCTCTTCCATTCTAAATGACAGCTTAGCTGGATAGCATAATTTTAGAAGTAGGTCCTTGCTTTTCATGACTTGGGGCTTTCCAGCCCCTTCTTGCCTGCAAGGTTTCTTTTGAGAAATTAGCTGATAGTCTTATGGGAACTCCATTGTAGGAAATGGTCTCCTTTTCTCTTGCTGCTTTTAAGACTCTCCTTATCTTTAATCTTGGGCAATTTAAATATGATGTGTCTTGGTATGCTCCTCTTTGGGCCCAAGTTGTATGGGACTCTCTGAGCTTCCTGGACTTGTACATCTATTTCCTTCACCAGATTAGGGAAGTATTCCTTCATTATTTTTTCAAATAAGTTTTCAACTTCTTGCTCTTCCTCTTCTCCTTCTGCCACCCCTATGATTCGGATGTTGGAACATTTAAAGTTGTCCTGCAGGTTCCTAAGCCTCTCTCACTCTTTTAAATTCTTCTTTCTTTATTCTGTTCCAGTTGAATGTTTATTTCTTCCTTCTGCTCCAAATCATTGGCTCGAGTTCCAGTTTCCTTCCCTTTGCTGTTGGTCCCCTATGCATTTTTCTTTATTTCACTTTGTATAGTCTTCACTTCTTCCTGTATTTTGTGGTTGTAATGCAATCATTTCTGTGAGCATCCTAATTACTAGTGTCTTGAACTCTGCACCTGATAGGCTGGCTATCTCCTTGTCGCTTAGTTTTTGTTCTGGAGTTTTGATCTGTTCTTTCATTTGGGCCATATTTCTTGGTCTTGGCACACCTGTTATGCTATAAGGGGTGAGTCTTAGGTATTCGCCAAGGCAGGACAGTCGTTGTGCTATGGCACTGTACATGGGGAAGGGGTCAGAGAGGGAACAATGCCACTTGCTCAGCTCTGGTCCAACTTCCAGTCATTTCCCCCACTTCCCACAAGCAAATTGTGCCCTTCTGGGTGCTGCCCCGGTGCTGATTTCTAGGTGGTATGCTTGTGTATGTTCTAGGACCTCATGGGCCCCTCGAACAGATACCCCTGTGAGACTGGCAGTTTCTCTCCCCACCACAGCCACCAGAGGTTTTTACAGCCAGAGGTTTTGAGGGTTTATTTTTCTCATGGTGGAAACCTGAGTTGCAAGGTATGTCTCGCTCCCCAGTTGTTCCACCCGATTTGTACACCTGTGATTGTGGGACTGCTGGGTCTCCCTGCTAGCGACTCGCCACACATCCTCTCCCACCCTGGCTACCCATCTTTGTACCTCCTACCAGTCTGGATGAATGTTTCTTCTTTAACTGTGGTTGTTGGACTTCCATATAGTTCAATTTTATGGCAGTTCTGGGTATTTTTTGTTTTTTAATTGGCAGTTATCTTTCTTTTGTGTGAGGGAGCATAACATATGTACCTATGCCTCCATCTTGACCAAAAGTTCAGGGTACTTGAATTCTAAACCTAGTTACCACTCTTTGCAACCCTGGGTAAATTTAAACATTCTTTCCTAACTCATTTTCTTAATCTCTACAGTGAAAAAAAAAGTATCAAGTCCTACTTCATAAGGACATCAGAAAAATGAATAAGAAAATATAGCACAGTACTTTTAAAATACAATTCCCGAAGTCAAATTGTTTAGGTTTAATTCTTGGCTCTACTATTAGCTGTGTGACTATGGGCAATTCATTAATTTGTGTGTCAGTTTCCTCAACTGTAAAACAGAGATGATAATACTTAAACTAATATAAAAGTTGTAGAATTTGAGTGAGAAAATCTATGTGAAAGCACTTGTCCTGACTGATAGAGAGTCAGTGCTCAAAAAACATTAAATGATAATTATTAGTGTATGTAAATTTTTCACAGAAGCAAAGTAATTTTTAAAAATCTACTTGCCAGACAGATCATTTCATTTTAGATATTATGAATTTTAAACCAACAGTTGTAAAATACAAAGGTATAAGTTTTCTGTTTTAAAGCCTGACAAAATTATGAAACTAAGTTTATCACAAATAAATAGAATACCAACAAAATAACTTTATTTTTAGAAAGAATATTCTATGGCTCTTCACTTATCTGAATCCTTTTTACCATAAAATCTTAGTTTAAATGCCTTCTCTCAAATTATCCTTTTCTCTAGTTTGTTTTTATTATCTATCTCTTCCCACCAGAACATAAACTGCATGAAGGAAGACTTTTCTGTCATTCTGAATATACTCAGTTCAGACACTCAATTAATATCTGACAAATGTCTGAACCAACAAATTAATGATGTAACTGATGTAGTAGACTAGGCACTGAAAAAGCTGGCATCAAGTTTACAAAATATCTTCCTTAAAAAATGATGCTTTATTTTTTTATATTAAAAAATGGTCATTTAGATTAATGTTTTGCTTCTGTTTTATCATGACCCACAGTTAAAAATACATTTTATATCAAGATCCACTAAGCATTCACACCTATAAAACTAAACTGTTTCATACAAAAATGCTACACTTACTATGTGTGATGAATTCTGATATTTTCTATTCCACTGTAGTATATTCCTTCTTATTAAAAATATAATTATTGTGACTCACTAGCCACAGATTTTGTATCACGTTATGTGCAAAGACTTGAAGTATGAAAAACTATGTGTGAGGTAAGAGGTTATTAAACTAGTATCTGAAAAGTATTTTTAAAAGTATACATGGAAACAAATAATAAAACTGTCTTTGCTCATAGATGACATGATCATCTTTGTAGAAATCGAAAAGAATAATGAAAAACCTTCTCTGGAACTAATAAGCAATTATAGCAAGGTTATAATATACAAGGCTATTATACAAGAATATTGCATTCCTACACACAAGCTATAAACAAGTGGAATTTGATATTAAAAACACAATACCATTAATATTAGGACCCTCAAAATTAAATGCTTAGGTATAAATCTAACAAAATATGTACCGGATCTATATGAAGAATACTATAAAACCCTGGTAATGAAATCCAGGAAGAACTAAACAAATGGAGAGATATTCCATGTAACAGATAGACAGACTCAATATTATAAACATGTGAGGTTTTCCCAATTTGAACAATAGATTACATGCAATTTCAATAAAAATCTCAACAAGTTATTTTGTGAATATCAACAAACTGATTCTAAAGTTTACATGGCGAGGCAGAAGACCCAGAATGGCAAACACAAGACTGAAGAAGAACAGAGTTGGAGGACTGATCCTACCTGAATTCAAAACTTACCATAAAACTACAGTAATCAAGACAGTCTGGTATTGGCAAAAGAACAGACAAATAGATCAGTGGAACAGACTAAAAAGGCCCAGAAATAAATTCCTACAAATATAGCAACTTACCTTTGACAAAGGAGCAAAAGAAACACAATAGAGCAAAGCCAGTTTTCAACAACTGGTGCTGAAACAACTGGGTATCTACATGCAAAAACATAAATCTAGACACAGATCTTACACCCATCAAAAAATTAAATCAAGCCCTGGCTGGTGTAGCTCAGTGGATTGAGCGCGGGCCTGCGAACCAGACAATCGTGGTTCAATTCCCAGTCAGGGCACATGCCTGGGTTGCAGGCCAGTTCCCAGCAGGGGATGCACGAGAAGCAACCATACATTAATGTTTCTCTTCCTCTCTCCTTCCCTTCCCCTCTAAAGATAAATAAATAAAATATTTAAAAACAAAAACCAGACACGTAAATGTAATTAAGAGTTAGAAAAAAATATAAATAAATAAAAATTCTTTAAAAAAAATTAAATCAAAATGGACTATTGACATAAATGTAAAACACAAAACTATAAAACTCCTAAAAGATGACACAGGAGAAAACCTAGATGATTTTGGATTCAGTGATGCATATTTAGATATAACACCAAAGGCAAGATCCATAAAAGATAATGGAAAAGCTGAATTTCAATAAAATTAAAAACCTCTGCTCTGAAAAAGACAATGTGGAGAGAATGAGAAGACAAGCCAGACAAGAAGAAAATATCTGCAAAAGACACATCTGATTTTAAAAAATAACTCTTATGCAAAATATACAATGAACTGTTTAAAACTCAACAGTACGAAAATAAACAACCCATCCTTAGTCCTGCCTTGTTTCCTCTTTCAAATATTAATTGCCTATAAAGGTGTGGATTTATTTTGGGGCTCTCTATTCTGTTCTGTTCATCTATGTGTCTATTTTTATGCCAGTACCATGCTATTTTGATTACTATGGCCTTAAAGTATATTAAACTTATATTAATATGTTTGATATTAGGTGGAATGATTCCTCCAACTTTGTTCTTCTTTCTCAAGATAGCTGCTGCTATTCAGAGCCTTTTGTGGTTCCATGTACATTCTTGAAATATTTGGTGTAGTTCTGTGAAGTACATCAGTAATATCTTGATTGGAACTATGTTGGATCTAGAGATTGCTTTGTGAATATTTTAATGACATTAATTCTTCTTATCCATGAACATGGTATGTGCTTCCACTTATTTGTATCTTCTTCAATTTCTTTCATCAACATGTTACACTTTTTTGAGTACAAGTCTTTTACATCTTGGTTAGGTTCATTCCTAGGCATTTTATTCTTTTTGAAGCAATAGTGAATGGGTTTGTTTTCTTACTTTCTCTTCCTGATAGTTCATTATTGGCATATAAAAACTACAACTGATTTCTAGATACTAATTTTGTACCCTTCTACTTTACTAAATTCTTTATCAGTTCAAGTAGTTTCTTTGTGGAATCGTAGGGGTTTCATTGGGAAAAGTGGACAAATATGTAGAGAAAACTGAAACTAGACCATCTTCTTATATCACACACAAAAATAAATTAGACATGGATTACAGACTTAAATGTTAGAGCAGAAATCATAAGAATTCTACAAGTAAACACAGGCAGTAAAATCTTGGACATTGCTTATAATATTTTTTTCTAATATATCTCCTCTAACAAGAGAAAAAAAGAAAATATAGACATATGGGATTACATCAAACTAAAAAATTTTTGCACACGAAAGGAAATCAGCAAAATAAAAAGACAACCCACAGAATGGGAGAACATATTTGCTGATACATCTGATAAAGGGTTAATATCCAAAACTTACAAAGAACTTATGAAAATCAACACCAACCCCCCCAAACAATCTCATTAAGCAAATGGGCAGAGGACCTGAATAGACACTTCTCCAAAGAGGACATAGAGATGGCCAACAGACATGTGAAAAGATACTCGAAGTCACTAATCATCAGGAAATTCAAATGAAAAGCACAATGAGATACCATCCCACACCAGTCAGAATGGCTATTATCAATAAATCAATAAACAACAAGTGCTGGAGAGGATGTGGAGAAAGGGAATCCTTTTGCACTGTTGATGGGAATGTAGACTGGTGCAGCCACTGTGGAAAGCAGTATCGGGATACTTCAAAAAATTAAAAAGGTATCTGCCTTACAGATGCAGTGATTCCACTTCTGGGAATTTATCCAAAGAAACCCAAAACACTAATGCAAAAGAGCGTAAGCACCCCTATGTTCTCTGCAGCGTTATTTACAATTGCCAAGTTAGGGGAGCAGCCCAAGTGTCCATCAATAGATGAGTGTATAAAACAACTATGGGACATTTACACAGTGTAATTCTACTTTGCCATAAAAAATAAAAGAAAGAAAGAAAATTTTACTCTTTGCAAGAGCATGGATGGACCTGGAGAACATTATGCTAAGTGTAATAAGCCTGTCAGAGATAGACAAATACCATATGATCTCACTGATGCGGAATCTAATGAACAAGTTGAACTAACAGGCGAAACAGAGACAGACTCATAGATGGAGAACAGATGACAGCCAGTGGGGTGGGGAGGAGGATAGGGGGTGGAGGGACTGAGCAAAAAGGTAAAAGGATTCATGGCCATAGACAACAGTGTAGTGATTGCTGGGGGAAAGAAGGGTATAAGGGGACTAAGTTGCTATGGGAAAAATACATAATAAAGAGAAAAAAGAAAAATGTTAAATAGAAGAATTTATATGTAAAGGTGTTTATAAAAGCATTGTGTATGATAGTGAGAAATTATAAACTACCTAAATATACAATAAGACAAGTTAAATGAAATATTATATATTTATAGTAATAGAATGCTATGTAGATAATTTTAAATCATGTCTTCAAAATATTTAAGGATGTGAGAAAATGCAGTGAATATGAGGGTACATATATAGTCAGTCAGTCCTTCATATCAGCAGGTTCTGCATCCACAGATTTAACCAACCACAGGTCAAAAATATGTGGAAAAAATATTGCATTGTTGCTAGTGTGTACTATTGTAGTTAGGCCTACAGTGGTTGCGTCTGTACTGAACATGTATAAGCATTTTGCCATGTTGTTATTCCCTAAACAATGCAGTATAACCACTACTTACGTAGAGATTTACATTGTATTCAGTATCATAAGTAATCTGTGGATCATTTAAAGTATATGAAAAGGTATGCATAAGTTATATGCAAGTACTATACTATTTTATATTATGGACTTGAGCAGTCCTGAATTTTGGCCCCCAGAGGGATTCTGGAACGAGCTCCTCACTGATACCAAGGGACAACTGTATATTTCAAATTAGTGTGTTTGCTTTCTTCAAATAAATACCCAGAAGTAGAATTGCTGGATCAAATGATATTTCTTTTCTTTTTTAAAAATTATTTTGAAAATCCTTCTTACTGTTTTTTTATAATGGCTGTACCAATTTACATTCTCATTAACTAAACAGAGGGTTCCCTTTTCTCCACACCTCACCGACACTAACTTACTTTGTTTTTCATAATATCCATTTTA
The DNA here is from genome assembly GCF_014824575.4 of Sturnira hondurensis. Taxonomy (NCBI): domain Eukaryota; kingdom Metazoa; phylum Chordata; class Mammalia; order Chiroptera; family Phyllostomidae; genus Sturnira; species Sturnira hondurensis. The sequence continues at coordinate 12,195,999 of NW_028079044.1, read as the reverse complement.
ACAGATACAAGGTGATCATCTCATTGTGGTTTTGACTTGCATTTCACTGATAACTAGAAATGTTGAGCATCNACTGAAGAAGAACAGAGTTGGAGGACTGATCCTACCTGAATTCAAAACTTACCATAAAACTACAGTAATCAAGACAGTCTGGTATTGGCAAAAGAACAGACAAATAGATCAGTGGAACAGACTAAAAAGGCCCAGAAATAAATTCCTACAAATATAGCAACTTACCTTTGACAAAGGAGCAAAAGAAACACAATAGAGCAAAGCCAGTTTTCAACAACTGGTGCTGAAACAACTGGGTATCTACATGCAAAAACATAAATCTAGACACAGATCTTACACCCATCAAAAAATTAAATCAAGCCCTGGCTGGTGTAGCTCAGTGGATTGAGCGCGGGCCTGCGAACCAGACAATCGTGGTTCAATTCCCAGTCAGGGCACATGCCTGGGTTGCAGGCCAGTTCCCAGCAGGGGATGCACGAGAAGCAACCATACATTAATGTTTCTCTTCCTCTCTCCTTCCCTTCCCCTCTAAAGATAAATAAATAAAATATTTAAAAACAAAAACCAGACACGTAAATGTAATTAAGAGTTAGAAAAAAATATAAATAAATAAAAATTCTTTAAAAAAAATTAAATCAAAATGGACTATTGACATAAATGTAAAACACAAAACTATAAAACTCCTAAAAGATGACACAGGAGAAAACCTAGATGATTTTGGATTCAGTGATGCATATTTAGATATAACACCAAAGGCAAGATCCATAAAAGATAATGGAAAAGCTGAATTTCAATAAAATTAAAAACCTCTGCTCTGAAAAAGACAATGTGGAGAGAATGAGAAGACAAGCCAGACAAGAAGAAAATATCTGCAAAAGACACATCTGATTTTAAAAAATAACTCTTATGCAAAATATACAATGAACTGTTTAAAACTCAACAGTACGAAAATAAACAACCCATCCTTAGTCCTGCCTTGTTTCCTCTTTCAAATATTAATTGCCTATAAAGGTGTGGATTTATTTTGGGGCTCTCTATTCTGTTCTGTTCATCTATGTGTCTATTTTTATGCCAGTACCATGCTATTTTGATTACTATGGCCTTAAAGTATATTAAACTTATATTAATATGTTTGATATTAGGTGGAATGATTCCTCCAACTTTGTTCTTCTTTCTCAAGATAGCTGCTGCTATTCAGAGCCTTTTGTGGTTCCATGTACATTCTTGAAATATTTGGTGTAGTTCTGTGAAGTACATCAGTAATATCTTGATTGGAACTATGTTGGATCTAGAGATTGCTTTGTGAATATTTTAATGACATTAATTCTTCTTATCCATGAACATGGTATGTGCTTCCACTTATTTGTATCTTCTTCAATTTCTTTCATCAACATGTTACACTTTTTTGAGTACAAGTCTTTTACATCTTGGTTAGGTTCATTCCTAGGCATTTTATTCTTTTTGAAGCAATAGTGAATGGGTTTGTTTTCTTACTTTCTCTTCCTGATAGTTCATTATTGGCATATAAAAACTACAACTGATTTCTAGATACTAATTTTGTACCCTTCTACTTTACTAAATTCTTTATCAGTTCAAGTAGTTTCTTTGTGGAATCGTAGGGGTTTCATTGGGAAAAGTGGACAGATATGTAGAGAAAACTGAAACTAGACCATCTTCTTATATCACACACAAAAATAAATTAGACATGGATTACAGACTTAAATGTTAGAGCAGAAATCATAAGAATTCTACAAGTAAACACAGGCAGTAAAATCTTGGACATTGCTTATAATATTTTTTTCTAATATATCTCCTCTAACAAGAGAAAAAAAGAAAATATAGACATATGGGATTACATCAAACTAAAAAGTTTTTGCACACGAAAGGAAATCAGCAAAATAAAAAGACAACCCACAGAATGGGAGAACATATTTGCTGATACATCTGATAAAGGGTTAATATCCAAAACTTACAAAGAACTTATGAAAATCAACACCAACCCCCCCAAACAATCTCATTAAGCAAATGGGCAGAGGACCTGAATAGACACTTCTCCAAAGAGGACATAGAGATGGCCAACAGACATGTGAAAAGATACTCGAAGTCACTAATCATCAGGAAATTCAAATGAAAAGCACAATGAGATACCATCCCACACCAGTCAGAATGGCTATTATCAATAAATCAATAAACAACAAGTGCTGGAGAGGATGTGGAGAAAGGGAATCCTTTTGCACTGTTGGTGGGAATGTAGACTGGTGCAGCCACTGTGGAAAGCAGTATCGGGATACTTCAAAAAATTAAAAAGGTATCTGCCTTACAGATGCAGTGATTCCACTTCTGGGAATTTATCCAAAGAAACCCAAAACACTAATGCAAAAGAGCGTAAGCACCCCTATGTTCTCTGCAGCGTTATTTACAATTGCCAAGTTAGGGGAGCAGCCCAAGTGTCCATCAATAGATGAGTGTATAAAACAACTATGGGACATTTACACAGTGTAATTCTACTTTGCCATAAAAAATAAAAGAAAGAAAGAAAATTTTACTCTTTGCAAGAGCATGGATGGACCTGGAGAACATTATGCTAAGTGTAATAAGCCTGTCAGAGATAGACAAATACCATATGATCTCACTGATGCGGAATCTAATGAACAAGTTGAACTAACAGGCGAAACAGAGACAGACTCATAGATGGAGAACAGATGACAGCCAGTGGGGTGGGGAGGAGGATAGGGGGTGGAGGGACTGAGCAAAAAGGTAAAAGGATTCATGGCCATAGACAACAGTGTAGTGATTGCTGGGGGAAAGAAGGGTATAAGGGGACTAAGTTGCTATGGGAAAAATACATAAAGAGAAAAAAGAAAAATGTTAAATAGAAGAATTTATATGTAAAGGTGTTTATAAAAGCATTGTGTATGATAGTGAGAAATTATAAACTACCTAAATATACAATAAGACAAGTTAAATGAAATATTATATATTTATAGTAATAGAATGCTATGTAGATAATTTTAAATCATGTCTTCAAAATATTTAAGGATGTGAGAAAATGCAGTGAATATGAGGGTACATATATAGTCAGTCAGTCCTTCATATCAGCAGGTTCTGCATCCACAGATTTAACCAACCACAGGTCAAAAATATGTGGAAAAAATATTGCATTGTTGCTAGTGTGTACTATTGTAGTTAGGCCTACAGTGGTTGCGTCTGTACTGAACATGTATAAGCATTTTGCCATGTTGTTATTCCCTAAACAATGCAGTATAACCACTACTTACGTAGAGATTTACATTGTATTCAGTATCATAAGTAATCTGTAGATCATTTAAAGTATATGAAAAGGTATGCATAAGTTATATGCAAGTACTATACTATTTTATATTATGGACTTGAGCAGTCCTGAATTTTGGCCCCCAGAGGGATTCTGGAACGAGCTCCTCACTGATACCAAGGGACAACTGTATATTTCAAATTAGTGTGTTTGCTTTCTTCAAATAAATACCCAGAAGTAGAATTGCTGGATCAAATGATATTTCTTTTCTTTTTTAAAAATTATTTTGAAAATCCTTCTTACTGTTTTTTTATAATGGCTGTACCAATTTACATTCTCATTAACTAAACAGAGGGTTCCCTTTTCTCCACACCTCACCGACACTAACTTACTTTGTTTTTCATAATATCCATTTTAACAGATACAAGGTGATCATCTCATTGTGGTTTTGACTTGCATTTCACTGATAACTAGAAATGTTGAGCATCATATATACCTTTGGCCATCTGTATATCTTCTTTGAAAAAATGTTTATTCAGATCTTTTGCCCATTTTTAATTGGATTGTTTTGCTTTTGTTGCCTTTGCTTTTGGTGTTATCATCATCATCATCATCATCACCACCACCAAGACTAATTTCCACCTTTTTCTCTTCAAGGAGTTTTTGAATTTCAGGTCTTATATCAAAGACTTTAATCATTTTGAGTTAATTTTTGTGAATGGTGTAAGACTGCGGTCTAGTTTCATTGGTTTCCTTGTGGCTGTCCAGTTTTCCCAGAACCATTTATTGAAGACACTATCCTTTCTCCATTGTATATTCTTGCCTTCTTTCTCGTAAACCATTTATCATATATGCATAGGTTTATTTCTGGGCTCTCTGTTCTGTCCCATTGATCGATGTATTTGTTTTTATACCATATTCTGATTACTGTAGCTTTGTAATATAGTTTGAAATCAGGGAGCATGATGCCTCCAATTAGTTTTCTTTTTTTTTACTTGTATATCTTTTCTAAACTTTAACTAATATTAATTTCATTTATAACCAGATAAAAATTGTGTTTATGTGCTTTAAATACCAAAGTAGTTTTTAACTACGTCTGTGTTGCTGATTGAAATCCCTGAAGTCCTGCAGGATCACAGTTTAGAGCTAAAGGTATCTTAAAGATGAAATATTCTGAATAATGGCAAATTATAGAGCTAGTGGTATTTTAAAGATGAGCTCCCTTGTTTCAAGATGAGGAAGTTGACTTTAAAAAATATAATAATAGTTAACATTTATCTAATGCCCAGTACATTATTCTTGCTCACTTAATCTGTACAGTATACGTATGAGAGTTTGTCTGTTTTTATTCCTGTTTTATAAATGAGGAAATTTAGGCCTATGCAGATTGAGTAACTTGCCCACAGTAAAGTGATGGAACTAATATTTGACTCCTAATATTTCACTAATACATGATATTTAAGAACTTTAAATAGTATATATATTAATACATTATTTAATATGTACAGTTAATATCAAGTGTATATATTAAGTTAAGGATTTTTGTTTAATCCTCTTAAAATCTTGGGTGATGAAAATGTTCTGGAATTAGATAGTGTTGATAGTTCACAACCTTGTGAATATACTGAAAACCACTGAATTGTACACAAAGCTCCTTCTTTGCTTAAGATTACAGAAAAAGGTTTAAAATCATTACATTAAAACATGAATATAGAGGTCACAGAGACCCAAAAATGATGTACACAATAAGTTTATAATGAAGTTTCATGTTATGCCAGGTAAAGTAATAGGTTTACTGCTTATTATCTCTTCCTTGACCATGAGTGATATCTACAATTAAAGCAAACTATTATTTTGACAGATCATATAATGTTGATTAATTTACAAATGTAGATTACATACTCTTTGTTTTTCTTTTTTGAGGCTACTAATTCTGTGTTTTTGCTTTTAAGCAACGAATGTTATCTCGACAAGAAGAACTTAAAGAAAGAGCAAGAGTTCTGCTTGAGCAAGCAAGAAGAGATGCAGCTTTAAAGGCGGGGAACAAGCAGAATACAAACGCAGCCACAGTACTCTCCAACAGGCAGCTAAGTGATGTGAGAATCATTGTTTAAAAAAACTATAAGTTGTTCATTGTCATCATGAGGATGAGGGTACTAATTTATTTACATTTTTGCTAAATGATTTTGCACATACTTTGTATATTGTGGGTACTTGCCACATTTACTGAACTTACAGAGTCCTATTTGGAGGAGCATGTTGTGATTATTTCTATATAACAGTGTTAGCCATGAGGAAAAGAAAGAATCTGAAATATAATTTCTACACACATGAATAATCTGTTTTTGTTAATTTATATTTTGCAATTCAATTCTATTTTATTTAAGATTGTCTTGTCCGTAGAACTTAATTTTGTTGGAAATATTAGAATGTAAAAACAATGCTTATCGGTTATTGAATACCTACCAAATATTTTAGGTACTGCAATGGATGTTTTACATAATTTTTATTTTACTTAACTCCATGAAGAGATTTTCAAACTACTTTCTAGATTAAAATAATAAAAGCTGATAGGTAAGGTAATCTAAACAAGGTTCCCTCTCTAGTCAGTAAATGTTGAATCCAGGATTTGAACCTAAGCCTCATTAGACTTTAGAATCAATGCTCTTTCCTGTCATGTACTGCCTTCTCTGTTAAACCAATTTTTATAAATATTTTTATATAATATATATATTTTATCAATTATACCATTACAGTTGTTCTATTCCCCCCTTCATTCCCCTCCACCCTGCACACCCCCTCCCCCACCATTCTTCCCCCCCTTAGTTTATAACGTGTCTCAAGTTCTTTAGATTCCATATTTCCCCCACTATTCTTGCCCTCCCCCCTATCTATTTTCTACCCACTGTCTATGCTATTTTCTGTACCTTTTCCCCCCTTCTCCTCCTCCCACTCCCCTGTAGCTAACCTTCCATGTGTTCTTCATTTCTATGGTTCCACTCCTGATCTAGCTGTCCTCTTGCTTTGCTTTTGTTTTAGGTGTGGTTGTTAATAACTGTGAGTTTGCTGTCCTTTCACTGTTCATATTTTTCATCTTCTTTCTTTTTATATAAGTCCCTTTAGCATTTCATATAATAAGGGCTTGGTGATGATGAACTCCTTGAACTTGACCTTATCTGAGAAGCACTTTATCTGTCCTTCCATTCTAAATGAAAGTTTTGCTGGATAAAGCAATCTTGGCTGTAGGTCTTTGGATTTCATGACTTGGAATACTTCTTTCCAGCCCCTTCTTGCCTGGAAGGTCTCTTTTGAGAAATTTGCTGACAGTCTGATGGGTACTCCTTTGTAGGTGACTGTCTCCTTATCCCTTGCTGCTTCTAGGATTCTCTCCTTCATTTTCATCTTGGCTAATGTAATTATGATGTGTCTTGGTGTGTTCCTTCTTGGGTCCAACTTCTTTGGGACTCTCTGAGCTTCCTGGATTTCCTGGAAGTCTATTTCCTTTGCCAGACTGGGGAAGTTCTCCTTTATTATTTGTTCAAATAAGTTTTCCACTCGTGGCTGTTTCTTTCCCCCTTCTGGTACCCCCATAATTCGGATGTTGGAATGTTTAAAGATGTCCTGGAGGTTCCTAAGCCTCTCCTCATTTTTTTGGATTCTCATTTCTTCATCTTTTCTGGCTGGATGTTTTGTTCTTCCTTCTGGTCCATTCCATTGATTTGAGTCCCAGTTTCCTTTCCATCACTATTGGTTTCCTGTGCGTTTCCCTCCATTTCAACTAGTTTAGCCTTCATATGTTCCTCTAATTTGTGACTATAATCAACTAGTTCTGTGAGCATCCTGATCACCAGTGTTTTGAACTGTGCATCTGAGAGGCTGGCTATTTCCTGGTTGCTTAGAATTATAGGCTCTGGGGCTTTGAGTTCTTCTTGAGCCATGTTTTGGACTTTTCGCACCTGTTTTGCATGAGGATCGGGGGAGCCCCAGGTGTTCACCAGGGCGGGGCAACCCAATTGCTGGGTTGTGACACTGCATGTGGGGGTGAGGTCAAAGAGGAGCAATGATGGTCCCCTCTGCTGCCTCCTGCTGCTGCGGCCGCAGCTGCCACTGTCACCAGACCTGAGTGTTTCGTCCCACTGCACTTGAACGTGCCACTGCTGTCAGCCCTCCGCCACTGGGCTCGCCTGCTGGAGCCTGAGCGGTCCGTCTCACTGTGCGTGAATGTGCGACCTCGGTCAGTCTGCTCCACACCCCTACTGGTTCTGGGCTGCCTGCGTGCATGGGTCGGGGGATCTTTACTGCCCGACCCTGCTCCGTTGCTGGCTCCGCCCCACTTACCGTCCTGGTTGAACGGTTCGTTGTTGTCAGACTTCCGTATAATTCAATTTTCTGTTCTTTGGCTGCGTCCTTGTTTTCCAAACCTTTGTCGTATTCAAACTTGGTTCTGGGAGAAGGGACAGTGCTTCCACCTATGCCTCCATCTTGGCGGAAGTCCAATTTTTATACATATTTTTGTATAAAGAACACACAGTAATAGAAGCCCTGAGATTTAGTGGGCCATGAATTTCTTCTTGAATCTGAAAACTAGGACAACTCTGCCCTACCAGCAAATTCACATATACATAAAACTGCATGATCTTTTTTTTAATTAAGATTTTTTTAGAGCAGTTTTAGATTCACAGAAGAATTGAGGGGAGGGTACAGAGAATTCCCATATACCCCCTATACCCACACATGCATAGCCTCCTCATTAACAACATCATCTACCACAATGTTGCATTTTTACAACCGATAAATCTACATTAACACATTATAATCACTTGAAGTCACTTGATTCAATCACTTGAATCACATATATGGTTCACTTTTGGTGTTGTACATTTTACGAGTTTGGAAAAATGTGTAATGACACGTATCCATCATTATAGTATCAGAGTATTTTCATTATTCTAAAAAGCCTCTTGTGTTCCATATATTCATCCCTCTCCCCATCCCCAACCCTGCCAAACTGATGATTTTATTATTTCCCTGATTTTGCCTTTTGCAGAATGTTATAGGTGTAACCACATGGTTTATAGCCTTTTCTCGGCTTCTTTTACTAAGTAATGGGCTTAGTAAAAGCCCAGTACTTAGCACATTGAGATTCCCCCATGTCTTTTTGTATCTTGATAGCTCATTTCTTTTTAGTACTGAGTAATATTGGGTTGGCCAAAAAGTTTGGTTTTTTGGGTAAGATGTCTCTCGTAGCACTAGTTGTCTTTAACTTCAAAACAATTTTGTTAAATAGTATTGTGACAGCTGTCATATCAGTGAACATTTAAAAACACCTAATCAAAATTGGTGAATTTTTGCATAGCCATTTAATATTGAAAATGGAAAAAAATACTCAATACATTGAGCATATTTTATTATTTCAAGAAAAGTGAAAATGCAACTTAAACACAAAAGAAGATTTGTGCAGTGTATGGAGAAGGTACTGTGTGACTGGATAAACGTATTCAAAGTAGTTCATTAAGTTTTGTGCTGAAGATTTCTCTCTGGATGATGCTCCTTGGTTAGGTAGACTGGTTGAAGTTGGTGATCAAATTGAGACATTAATTGAGAACAATCAGTGTTCTGCCATGGAGGAGATAGTTGACATACTCAAAATATCCAAATCAGTGAAGTTATTGGTGAAAATGAAAAATGTGTTATTTATTTTACAGAAAATACTAAACAGACTTTTTGGCCAACCCAGTATTTCATTGTCTGTATGTACCATGGTTTGTTTATCCATTCACCTACTAAAAAACGTCTTGATTGTTTTCAAGTTTTGGCAGTTTTAAATAAAGCTGCTACAAGTATCCATGTGCAGGTTTTGTGTAGACATAAGTTTTCAACAACTTTGGGAAACACCAAGTAGCACAATTGCTGGATCATAAGAGTATGTGTGTTTTTGCAGGAAATCACTAAACTGTCTTCCAAAGTGAATGGAAGACCATTTTGGCATTCCCAACAGCAATAAACAAGAGTACTTTTGCTCCACATGCTTGTCAGCATTTGTTGTTGTCAGTGTTGTAAATTTTAGCCATTTTAATACATGTTTAATGGTATCTCATGTTTTGATATCCCTGTTGACACATATTTTGGAGCATCTTTTAATATGCTTATTGGCAATCTGTAAATCTTTGGAAGAGGTATCTATTATGGTCACCACTTCCAAAGAAGTGACCTTTATACCAATCTGGTTTTTTACTTTATTTAAAAAAATTTTTTTTGCCCTGGCTGGCATGGCTCAGTGGATTGAGTGCAGGCCTGCGAACCACATGATCGCGGTTGGATTCCCAGTCAGGGCACATGCCTGGGTTGTAGGCCAGTTTCCCGCAGGGGACTCACAAGAGGCAACCATACATTGATACTTCTCTCCTTCTCTCCTTCCCTTCCCCTCTAAAGATAAATAAATAAAATCTTTAAAAAAATGTTATTGTATTTTTCCCATAACATTTATCACCACACTGTTGTGGTGTGAGTTCATGGCCATGAATCCTTTTACCTTTTTGCTCAGTCCCTCCACCCCCTATCCTCCTCCCCACCCCACTGGCTGTCATCTGTTCTCCATCTATGAGTCTGTCTCTGTTTCGCCTGTTAGTTCAACTTGTTCATTAGATTCCACATCAGTGAGATCATATGGTATTTGTCTATCTCTGACAGGCTTATTACACTTAGCATAATGTTCTCCAGGTCCATCCATGCTCTTGCAAAGAGTAAAATTTTCTTTCTTTCTTTTATTTTTTATGGCAAAGTAGAATTACACTGTGTAAATGTCCCATAGTTGTTTTATACACTCATCTATTGATGGACACTTGGGCTGCTCCCCTAACTTGGCAATTGTAAATAACGCTGCAGAGAACATAGGGGTGCTTACGTTCTTTTGCATTAGTGTTTTGGGTTTCTTTGGATAAATTCCCAGAAGTGGAATCACTGCATCTGTAAGGCAGATACCTTTTTAATTTTTTGAAGTATCCCGATACTGCTTTCCACAGTGGCTGCACCAGTCTACATTCCCATCAACAGTGCAAAAGGATTCCCTTTCTCCACATCCTCTCCAGCACTTGTTGTTTATTGATTTATTGATAATAGCCATTCTGACTGGTGTGGGATGGTATCTCATTGTGCTTTTCATTTGAATTTCCTGATGATTAGTGACTTCGAGTATCTTTTCACATGTCTGTTGGCCATCTCTATGTCCTCTTTGGAGAAGTGTCTATTCAGGTCCTCTGCCCATTTGCTTAATGAGATTGTTTGGGGGGGTTGGTGTTGATTTTCATAAGTTCTTTGTAAGTTTTGGATATTAACCCTTTATCAGATGTATCAGCAAATATGTTCTCCCATTCTGTGGGTTGTCTTTTTATTTTGCTGATTTCCTTTCGTGTGCAAAAACTTTTTAGTTTGATGAAATCCCCCTTGTTTATTTTTTCTTATGTTTCACTTGCCTGGGATGGTATATCTGATAAAAAGTTTCTACAAGCAATGTCCAAGATTTCACTGTTTTCTTCTATGATTTTTTTATGGTTTCAGGTCTAACATTTAAGTCTTTGATCCACTTTAAATTTATTCTTGTATGTGATGTAAGAAGGTTCATTTTTCTGCATGTACCTGTCCAATTTTCCCAACATTTATTGAGTAAACTATCTTTAGCCCACTGTATGTACTTGCCTCCTCCATCAAATATTGACTATAAAGGTGTGGGTTTATTTTAGGACTCTATTCTGTTCCATTGATCTATGTGCTTATACACTATGCCAGTACCAGGCTGTTTTGATTATTATGGCCTTGTGGTAATTTGATATTAGGTAGAGTGATTCTTCCAACTTTGTTCTTCTTTGTCAGGATTGCTGTTGCTCTGCAGGGCCTTTTCTAGTTCCATATAAATTTTTGAAATATCTGGTCTAGTTCTGTAAAGTACGTCATTGGAATCTGGATAGGAATGGAGCTGAATTTAGATTGCTTTAGGTTGTTTGGACATTTTAATGATATTAATTTTTCCTATCCATGAATACGGTATTTGCTTTCAGTTATTTGTATCTTCTTCAATTTCTTTCTTCAATGTGCTATATTTTTTCAAGTACAGGTCTTTTACATCTTGGCTAGGTTAATTGCTAGGCATTTTATTATTTTTTTTGAAGCAAGTGGGATTGTTTTCTTAATTTCCCTTTGTGTGAGTTCATTATTGGCATATAAAAATGCAACAGATTTCTGAACATTAATTTTGTATCCTGTTACTTTGCTGAATTCATTTATCATCTCTAGTAATTTCTTGATGGAATCTTTGGGGCTCTCTATGTACAATATGTCATCTAAAACAATGACAGTTTTACTTCTTCCTTTCCAATTTGGATGCCTTTTATTTGTTCTTCCTGTCTGACTACCGTGGCTAGGACTTCCAGTACTATGTTGATTAGGAAAGGTGAAGGCAGACATCTGTCTTGTTACAATCTTAAGGGGAATGCTTATAATTTTGCCCATTGAGTATGATGCCAGCAGTGGATTACTCATATATGGCCTTTATTATGTTTAGGCCTGTTCATTCTATTCCAACTTTGCAGAGAGTTTTTATCATAAATGGGTGCTGGATTTTATCACAAGATTTTTGTACATCTATTGATATAATCATGTGGTTTTTATCCTTCATTTTATTTATGTGATGAATCACATTTATTGATTTGTGAATATTGTACCGTCCTTGCATTTCTGGAATAAATCTCACTTTATCATGGCATATCAACTTTTAGATACATTACTATATATGGTTTGCTAATACTGTGTTGAGGATTTTACCATCTATATTCATCAAGGATACTGGCCTGTAATTTTCTTACCTTGTAGTGCCTTTATCTGGTTTCAGAATTAGGATAATGCTGACCCCATGAAATGAGTTTGGGAGGCTTCCCTCCTCTTGAATTTTATGAAATAGTTTGAGAAGGAGAGGTGTTAGTTCTTCTACAAATGTTTATAAGTTCACTTGCTAAGCTATCTGGTCCAGGGCCTTTGTTTGTTGGGAGTTTTTGGATTACTGCTTCAATTTCATTAGGTATTATCTGTCTATTCAGATTCTGATTCTTCCTGATTCCTTTTTGGAAGATTGACTATTTCTACAAATATATCCATTTCATCCAGATTGTCCAGTTTGTTGGCCTATAATTGTTCATTTTTAAAAACAATCCTTTGTATTTTTGTGAAGTCAGTTGTTATTTCTGTTCTTTCATTTCTGATTTTATTTGGGTCCTTTCTCCTTTTCTCTTGATAAGTCTGGTTAAAGGTTTATCAACCTGGTTTATTTTTTCAGAGAACCAGCTCTTGGGTTCACTGATCTTCTGTATCATATTTTTAGACTCTATTTCATTTATTTCTGTTCTGACCATTATTCCCTTCCATTGACTCACTTTGGCTTTGTTGTTCTTTTCAAAGTTCCTTTAAATGTGAAGTTAGATTATTTGAGTTTTTTCTTATTTTTTTAAATAGTCCTGCAATGCTATAAATTTGTTTTAGGATGGCTTTCCCAGTGTCCCACAGATTTTGGATTGTGTCCTTATTTTCATTTGTTTCAAGGAATTTTTTGATATCTTCTTTGATTTCACTATTGACCCATATAATGTTTCATAACATGTTATTTAGCTTCCATATCTTTTGTCTTTGCAAGTTTTTCAGTGTTGTTCTGGTGATTGATTTCATTTTCATAGAACTGTGGTCAGGGAAGATGCTTGATATGACTTCAATCTTCTTAAATTTACTGAGACTTGTTTTGTGTCCTAGCATGGGGTCTATCTTAGTAAATGCTCCATGTGCCCTTGAAAAGTATGTATATTCTGTTGCTTTGGGGTGAAATGCTCTAAAGATATCAGTTAAATCCATTTGATCTAGTGTGTTGTCCAAGACTGCTGTCTCCTTATTGATTTTCCGCTGGGAAAATCTATCCATTGAAGTCAATGGAGTATTAAAACCCCCAACTATGACTGTATTTCTGTCTATCCTTTTATGTCCATAAAGATTTGCTTTACATATTTAGGTACTCCTGTGTTGCGTGCGTGTTTAGTAGGGTTATATTCTCTTTTTGGACTGTCCCATTTATCATTATATACTGTCCACTTTTGTGTTACTATAGGCTTGGTTTTATTTTATTTTTTTCTTTTTAATATATTTTATTGATCATGCCATTACAGTCATCCCATTCGCCCCCTTCATTCCCCTCCACCCTGCACACCCCCTCCCCCACCATTCTTCCCCCCCTTAGTTTATAACGTGTCTCAAGTTCTTTAGATTCCATATTTCCCCCACTATTCTTGCCCTCCCCCCTATCTATTTTCTACCCACTGTCTATGCTATTTTCTGTACCTTTTCCCCCCTTCTCCTCCTCCCACTCCCCTGTAGCTAACCTTCCATGTGTTCTTCATTTCTATGGTTCCACTCCTGATCTAGCTGTCCTCTTGCTTTGCTTTTGTTTTAGGTGTGGTTGTTAATAACTGTGAGTTTGCTGTCCTTTCACTGTTCATATTTTTCATCTTCTTTCTTTTTATATAAGTCCCTTTAGCATTTCATATAATAAGGGCTTGGTGATGATGAACTCCTTGAACTTGACCTTATCTGAGAAGCACTTTATCTGTCCTTCCATTCTAAATGAAAGTTTTGCTGGATAAAGCAATCTTGGCTGTAGGTCTTTGGATTTCATGACTTGGAATACTTCTTTCCAGCCCCTTCTTGCCTGTAAGGTCTCTTTTGAGAAATTTGCTGACAGTCTGATGGGTACTCCTTTGTAGGTGACTGTCTCCTTATCCCTTGCTTCTTCTAGGATTCTCTCCTTCATTTTCATCTTGGCTAATGTAATTATGATGTGTCTTGGTGTGTTCCTTCTTGGGTCCAACTTCTTTGGGACTCTCTGAGCTTCCTGGATTTCCTGGAAGTCTATTTCCTTTGCCAGACTGGGGAAGTTCTCCTTTATTATTTGTTCAAATACGTTTTCCACTCGTGGCTGTTTCTTTTCCCCTTCTGGTACCCCCATAATTCGGATGTTGGAATGTTTAAAGATGTCCTGGAGGTTCCTAAGCCTCTCCTCATTTTTTTGGATTCTCATTTTTTCATCTTTTCTGGCTGGATGTTTTGTTCTTCCTTCTGGTCCATTCCATTGATTTGAGTCCCAGTTTCCTTTCCATCACTATTGGTTTCCTGTGCGTTTCCCTCCATTTCAATTAGTTTAGCCTTCATATGTTCCTCTAATTTGTGACTATAATCAACCAGTTCTGTGAGCATCCTGATCACCAGTGTTTTGAACTGTGCATCTGATAGGTTGGCTATCTCTTGGTTGCTTAGAATTATAGGCTCTGGGGCTTTGAGCTGTTCTTGAGCCATAATATTTTGGTCTGTTCGCACCTGTTATGTAGTGAGTGGCAGAGCCCCAGGTGTTCACCAGGGCGGGGCAACCCAATTGCTGGGTTGTGACACTGCATGTGGGGGTGGGGTTAGAGAGGGGCAATGGCGTTTGTTCTGCTCTCTTGTGGATTTTGGTCTCCTCTGCTGCTTCCCACAAGCACACTGGGTCCCCCTCGTGCCGGTTCCCAGGTGTGTGGGCCTGTGCACTGTCCAGCACCCTGTGGGTCTCTCCAACAAACTCTCTGTGAGCCTGGGAGCTTCTCCCTGCACCTCGACTCCGAAAGTTTTTCCAATTGGTGCCTTTAGGTTTTAATTCCCGTTGCTGGGGCCCTGGCCTGTGTGGTCTGTCTCACTGCTCACTCCTTTGCCTGGTTTATCTGAATGTGAATGTGTGACCATGGTCAGCCAGCTTCCTTGTGCCCACACTGGGTTCGCCCATTGCCACCCCACACCTGGGATCTGCCAACCGCTGACTACACGTCTGGGTCTGGCCACTTTTTCCTGTGCAACCCTGCTCCGCCAGCCACTGGCTCTGCCCCTCTTACTGGTCTGGCTGAACAGTTCAGTGCTGTTGGATTTCCATACTGTTCAATTTTTTTGTGTTCTGGCGGCATTTTTGTTACTAAAACTATGTTGTCTTTAAACTTGGTTGTGCGAGGAGGTACAGTGTTTCCACCTATGCCTCCATGTTGGCGAGAAGTCCTCTAGGATTGGTTTTAAAGTCTATTTTGTCAGATATAAGTACTGCTACCCCAGCTCTTATTTCTTTTCCATTTGCATGAAATATCTTTTTCCAACCCTTTACTTCTAGTCTGTATGTATCTTTCAATCAGAGATGGGTCTCTTGGAGGCAGCATATATATAGGCCTTGTTTTCTTATTCATTCCGCTACCTTATGTCTTTTGGTTGGAGCATTTAAGCCATTCATATTTAAGGTGATTATTGGTAGAAATGTTATGTAGTGCCATTTTATTGTTAGACTATATTCCTCTGTTGTTGTTGTTGTTCTTCATTTTTTAAAAAAGACTTTATTCATTTATATTTATAGAGAGGGGAAGGGAGGGGGAGGGAGAGAAAAGGTGAGGCACATTGATGTGCCAGTGAAACATCAACAGATTGCCTCTTGCAAGCCCCCAACCAGGTACTTGCCCTGACTGGGAATTGAACTAGCAACATTAAGCTTTGTAGTACAATGTCCATCCCAGTGAGCCACACCAGTTAGGGCTCTTCTTAAAGAAAGTCCTTTAACATTTGTTGTAATATTGGTTCAGGGTTAACAAACTTCTTTAGCTTTTTCTTCTCTGGGAAGCTCCTTATTTCTCCTTTGATTTTAAATGATAGCCTTGTTGAGTAAAGGGCCCTTTGTTGTAGGTCTTTGCTTTTTATCACCTTGAAAATTTTGCCACTCCCTTCTGGCCTGAAATATTTTTGTTGAATTAATCAGATGACAATCTAATTGGTGCTCTCTTGTAGGTAATACCTGCTTTTCTTTTGTGAGTTTTAGCAATCTTTGTTTGTCTTTAAGCCTTGTCATCTTAATTATGGTATGTCTTGGCATAGACCTCTTTGGGTCCAACTTGTTTGGGACTGAGTTTCTTGGACTTGTGTGATTTTTTTCCTTTACCAGATCAGGGAATTTTCTAGTCATTATTTCTTCAAATAAGTTCTCAATCCCTTGCTTACTCTCTTCTCCTAGTATTCCCATTATACAGTTGTTGTAATGCTTCATGCTGTCCAAGGTGTTTCTTAACCTCTCATTGTTTAATTCTTTTTTCCTTTTCCTGCTCTGCCTAATTGTTTTTCTTTTCTTTTCTTTCTTTTTTTCAATTTATTTATCTTTAGATGGGAAAGGAAGGGGAGAGGGAGAGATATATCAATGTATAAGTTGCCTCTCATGAGTTCCCTGTGGGGAACTGGCCTATAACCCAGGCATGTGCTGTGACTTGGAATTGAATCATGATCCTTTGGTTCACAGGCCCACACTCAATGCACTCAGCTACACCAGCCTGGGCTGCCTAATTGTTTTTCTACATTGTCTTCTAAATCACTAATTCAGTCCTCTGTTCATCTAACCTTTTTATTCCTTCCAGCGTATTATTTGTCTCAGACATTGCATTCTTTATTTCTGATTGATCCTTTTATATGGTTTCTATGTCTTTTTTCATGCTGTTGAGTATCCTTATAATCATTACTCTAAACTCAATATCTGATAAATTGTTTACTTCCATTTCATCTAGTTTTTCTGGAAAATCATCTTCTTTTTTCATTTGGGGTCTGTTTCTTTGTCTTCACACTTTGATGCTTCTTTTTATTTTCCTACTTAGACACTAAACTAACCAGCCACTAAACCAATCAGTTGATGAACTAACCAATCTGTAATCAGCAGTCAGTCTTAAGTACCACAGGGTGGGAAAGAGTAATTTTTGAGAGTGGGGCTATTGCTTCCCCTCAGGCTGATGCCTTTCAGAGTGGAGTGCTCTGCTGAGAGAGAAGGCTCCTACAGTGTGGGAGATGACTCAGCACAGGGATTCCGGCAGCTGTTGCTTCACTTCTCTCCCCAAAGCTACCAAACCCAAACTCTCTTTAAGTGTCTATAGTCCGCTCTGCCCTCCCTTGCCAGCACCCAGGGTAAGTGGCTCCAAGTGAAATTTTGTGCATTGGCCCTTTAGGAGGCTGTCTGCATCTCTAGCTGTCTCTCCCTGGCTGACAGAACTTTTGCTGCTTTTCACAGCTAGATGTTATCTGGGTTCCTTTCCCCTCTGGTGCTGTAGGCTGGGGGCCCAGCTTGGGGTTTAGACCTTACACATCTCAGGGTAAACCCTCTAGCTTATGTAATATCCCTCTGGTACTTCAGCCACTGCCCATGGGAGATTAGCCAGCCCTCTCACGTCTCTTTCCTACTTCCTACCAGTCATGTTGTGGTGAAGTAGTTTATTCTTTCTGGCCGTGGTTATAAGGTTTCTTTCCCCTAATATTCAATTGATTATTCAAAATGATTTCTCTACAATTTAGGTGTAATTCCAGATTGGTCCTGGGAGGAGGTTAGTGTAGCTTCTACTTACTCCTCTGCCATCTTGGATCTCAAGATTACACATAAATTCTTATACATAGCTGTGACTATCTCCTTAGGAAAAATGTTTATCAATGAGATAAACATTTTTAAGGAACTTAATGTACACTGCTAAATTGCCTTTCATTAAAGCTGACTGCCTTACATTTGAGCTATGATTATTCTCAGTGCTATTATGCTAAAAAAACAAAGAGATACTGTAACTATAAAGTTTATGAGCATAGACTTCAGACCAAGACAATGCTGATTTTCAGTTTGAATGTTAATGGTTACTATGTGATCTTAGCCAACTCTGTAAACCCCAGTTTTCCATATCAAATATAGGATTCAACCCCTTACTTCATTGTAAGTTTAAGAAAAATGTGTTAGATGTGTAATGGTAATCACATTTTTAGCCACTTAAGTGTGCAACATTATGACTTTGCTAAGTCTATACAGCCATATCACATTATCAAGTTTCTTATACTCTACTGCTATTATTAGACTCATGATTATTTTATGAACTACTAAGAAAGAACACTGCCAATTAAACTCTTACTATCTACTGTAAGAAACATCTTGATTTCAGAGTTATAAAAGAATACATATCTTACAGTTGATGAACTACAGTATAAAAAAACCCAGATTTTTAACTACGGTATCCCACATTTAACTGCTATATTAAAATTAACAAAAAACACCTATGAAGCATTAGCATCTATATGAAAACTTTTGGTGCCAGGCAATGCTTTGCCAAAAAAATGTAAATATATCCTAAGAAAATTTTGAACAAAAAACTAATAGCCAATAAACATGTATGGAGCTGTAAGCAGATGTTGCTTCTATCATCCTATGGGTTTACTGTACATGACTTAAATCATATGAATAAAATCACAGCATGATAGAGTTTTAGAGCTAAAAGGGCCATTAGACATGATTTCATTTCACATACGTAGAAAATAAGATTTAAAGAATTTAAATGGCTAGTTAATATATTACATTGGTAATCACAGGCAAAGCCAAGAGGAGAATCCTGGTTTACTGATTCCTAGTCCAGAGTATTTTAAAATTCTAAAGGGTAATTAATTTCTAGATTTAATTAAATATATTCACCTTAAAATCAAAATATAAGGAAAATCTGTGAACAATAAAAAATAAATGAAACATTAAAAGTAAAATCTGTGTTGGGTATTAGAGTTTAGGACCACCAAATTCTGCAACTGTCAATCACTAGATGTTCATTGATTATCCACTATGTAAGTACACTAAGATATCCTGAAGCCTTCTTTTATCCTGAAAGTTTATGTACTTCGATTTGAGACCCTTTGATTTGAGATTTTTTATTAGGAGAACAGAGGCTTGCTTTATTAGCTACTACTATATTTCTTTTAATTATTTTTTCTTATTAAACAGAGATCAAGTATTTTCTTAAAAATTTGTTGACTGATTTTAGAGAGAAGAGGAAGGGAGAGAAAGAGAAAGAGAGAAAAAAATGGCTTTGTCTTTTTACTTATTCATGCATTCATTGGCTGATTCTTGTATGTGCCCTGACCAAGGATCAAACTCACAGCCTTGGCATAATGAAATGATGCTCTAACCAACTGAGTTAGCCAGCCAGGGCTACTATATTTCTTTGATCTTAAGAAGCACATTTTTTCTTAACACTTCTGAAAATTTAAAATTGATGGTATCTTATAATCTCTGTCTTACATATAGTCACCAATGCCTACATATGTATGTGCTTGATATTTTTGGTGGTATCACTGCAATTCCTTGATATTTCAATTAATAACCACTTTAGTACTACTTGAGAGTGGAAATTAACTCCAGGTTATTGTCTAAAAATCTTTGTTGGGACTTTCCAGTAAGGTCAAGAAAGCACTATTATGAATGAGTATTACTGAGAAGAAAAATCCCACAGACAATTATGGAGAATGCTGTAATTCAGAGATTTTATAACTTTTGGTTTCAGAATCCCTTTATATACTCAAAAATTACAGAGGATCCCCAAAAGCTTTTGCTTATGTAGGTTATATCTACCAATGTTTGTCATTTAAAAAATTAAAAAATAATTATTTAGTCATTCCTTTACAAATAGCTATACTAAACCCATCAGATGTTCTTCTAATAACTTTGAGGTCTCTGAACTTGGAGAGCCTCAGCTGTCACTGGTCGTACTTAGAGAACCACTGCTATAATATGATACCTCTGATGGCACAGAGAACAGTGTGTGGGAATATAGGAACAGCAAAAACTTTAAACCTAAAAGTGATTCAGAAGAGCTGGATTCTAAATTCTAATTCTAAACTGATTACACATTATTTTCCTTTTATGTATACATGAATATGATTTAAAAACTCCATATGTAAATAAGTCTAAAAGAACTCTTTCAATAGGTATAAAATAAAAATTCTATATGATAAGGAAAACATGACAGTGTTTTTCTTTCTTTGTGGTACATAAAATAATGATATATATATTTTAATTGATGGTATCATAGATTCACTCAAATACAATAAGTATCATTAGATCAAATTTGCACTATATTTTCTCTTCAGGAGAAGTCTGATATTACTGGGATTTTTATCTGCAAGTAATCATGGGATTGAAAATACCAATTACAATGCAACCTACACACTGAAGAAAATGCTTTAAATGGTAAATATCTGTATACATTTCAGAATGATATTATTACTAAATAAAATACTGAAATATCTTTTATTTACTTATATTAAAATAGTCTGTTTTAATAGGTTATAATATATATATTTAATCCTCCTTTGAAGATATGTTTTTATTGATTTCAGACAGAGGAAGGGAGAGAGAGAACCATGGATATGAGACAGAAATATCAATTGGTTTACCTCCTGTATGCACCCCAACCAGAGATTGTACCTGAACCTAGGTATGTTTCCTGATGAGGCATCAAATCTGTAACCTTTTAGTGCATGGGATGACACTCTAATGAACTGAACTACCCAGCCAGAGCAGTAATATTTTGATTTGAAAAGTTTGACATTCTTATTTTTCACTCTTGAAATTAGATTTATTCGTAGGCTTAAAATATTATATTATAAACTTTAATTAAAGAGCAGGTATATGAGTTCTGTCCAGAAAAAAACCCAGCCATTGTTAATATCCTGAAAACAGTTTGTGTGACACCAATGTAACCTGGCAGCTAAGGAGAACAGACTGGAACGCACATGTGTGAACAATGATGACTTCACTGTACTAGTCAGTGGGGGAGTTAGACACCATTGAGTAAGCATGTGTACTGTGTGGCCATCGTTTTCAAAATGATTGAGCAAGTGGAGCAATGAATCTGTATCAGATTTTGCGTTAGGCCTGAGCATTCCTCTACGAAAACTATTCGGATGATTCAAAAAGCTGCAGCTGCAGGCAACTGGTGATTGGCAGCTTCATCTTGACAATATACCCAGTCATACATCACGCTTCATGCAAAGTTTTTTGGCAAAACATCATATCACCCAGGTGACTCAGCCCCCTTACAGCCCAGATTTGGCACCCTGCAACTCTGACTTTTCCCAAAACTAAAATAAGCTTTGAAATGGAAGAGATCACAGACTGTTGGTGAGAACCAGGAAAATATGATGCGGTAGCTGATGGTTACTGGGAGAACTGCATAAGGTCCTGCAGTGCCTACTGTGAAGGGGACTGAGGGGTCATTGTCCTGTGTACAATGTTTCGTGTATCTTGTGTCTTATTCAATAAATGTCTCTATTTTTCATATTACATGGCTGGTTACCTTTTGGACAGACCTTGTATTTCAGATTTTTTTAATAATGGGAATTATACTTCACCTTTACTCATTCGTAACATTTTAAAGTGTTCTATGAATACAGAGGAAAAAATAAAATAAAATAACAACTAAATATATATATTTACCATTCTAAGTCACTTACCTGGACTGTTTTTGCAGAATGATCTGAATGATTTAAAGTGGTTCTATCAGCATCTGGATCAGACTCTGTCTGTCTCAGGGAAGTACGCTTTTTCTTCGCAAGATCTACATCTCTACTGTATGAGTATCCAAGTTTAGATGTGGGAGATAAGCTTGGTTTTTTGATAGGTGATTCAGGATCTGATCTGCATTCTAATGGTTTAGAATTCTCTAATTTTTCTTGCTCCAAGTCACTACTGACGTCTAGAGTCTGAAACTTATGCTCGCCCATCACCTCATACATAAAGGGTGGAGACACATCCTTCTTTTTATCGCTAACACATAAATCACTTAATTCTAGATTCTCAGCTTTTGATAACCTCTTCTTGCTTAACAAAACTGGCCCGTGAGTTGAATCTGTATTGTAACATATTCCAGGGTCATCGGATCCTGAAGTCCTCCCAGAGCTCTGCTGGGACTTTTGAGGCTCTGTGTCACTTTTAGTCCTGCGAGAGTAAGGGGAGGCTGTGCTTGGACTAAGATGATCATCAGGAGTCTGATGTTCACTTTCTGACTCTCCAACCCCACTATCATTTACAAATACAGAGTCATCCTGTGATAAGAAGTCTACAGCTGCACTGGTAGGCTGCTGCAGGTCAGGCTCCTGTTTTAGATCACTAAGCTCTGCATAGAATTTTTCTTGATCAATAGAACTGTTTGTATCTGTTTCATAATTTCCAACTTTATATGTACTTTTACTGCTGTTTTCCTCTATCTGAACAACATTTAGTTCTTGGCCACTGAAATGTGCCCTTATTTGATACAGGTAAGTCATAACAGTCAGTTTGTCAGGAATTGCTAATAAAACCATATCAGAAGGCTCCAATAACCGGGAAATTCCTATGCTGGCAAATCCATCATATGCCTTCAAAGGAAGGAAAAACAAAAGATATATTGAACAGTTCAGATAATCCATACATTTTTAAAACAGCAAAACAATGGATGTTTACTAGACCTAATATGGTGAGTATTTCACAATGTATACAAATACTGAATCATGCTGTACACCTGAAGCGGATATAATATTATATGTCAATTAAACCTCAAGAAAAGTATAAAAAATACATAAAACTAACTTACTATAAAGAAAAACAATTGAGGCTAGAGTCACACTTGGGTATAGCTATTGCCTTAGTGTGCCAGTGTCCTCGAAGAACAACTGCTGACCTTATTTACTGGCTCTGGGCCCCTATGGAATCGTCAGGCACCAGGTCAGTGACATGCATAAAAAAAAAACAAAACAGCCAAGTTTTAGTGGATTTTTGTTGTTGTTGGAGGGTACATGCTACTGACAGTATGCAACACAAGCAGAACAAAATTCCAAGTCATAAATTTTTAAAAGTGGGATAGATACAAGGGAAAAGATCCCTAATTAATAACAAATGAAATATTCTTTTCCAATAAAATAAACACAAAAAAAGTAAAACAAAAGAATCTTAGAATTGATTTTTTAAGATAAGAAACTAAGTATAAGAAATAATTCATCTGTAGTTTAATCATTCCTATCAACTTCTTTCTTCCATGGTCATGCAGCTGCAGTGAGTTGTGAAGAAAAAATACAGCGAGATATTCCAAAAGAACTAACTCCTAGATTACTTAGTATAAAATAAAAGAAAGTACTATTTAAGCCGAGAAACATAGAAACATTTTTTAAATGCTCAATTAAGACTGATTTTCATTATTAAAACAACAACTCATTTTCACTTCATCCATTTCGGAAAGAATGAAATGTTTTGAGTAGTACAACTTACTTGAGAATGTGAGGCTGCATTGTATTATTTTTGTTAGCCTTTAAATGACTGTGGCATATCAGGTTTTTCTAGTTTTGAAGAATCAAAGTGGTTTCTCAATTTACAATTAATTATTAGTATCCTGACCTAACCCTTGAAAACAGCACTGTGTTGCTAGGAAGCATTAAAAATATGGCTGAAGGTTTAGATATACTCTTGGAAAAAGTAAGGACCGTCTGTCTAGTTATATTCCTGTTTTGGGATCTAAAATGTCTGGTCTTTGTAAAAACCAGATTTTTGTAAAAAAGATGTAGGATCGTAACTCAAAGTTTTTCTTAAAAAAAGTTAGGAAATAATGTAACAATTTAGAAGAAATTGGTCTTTTGCACTTACATAGTAAAGTGCTTTTCTACCTTTGAATTTAATCCTTGTCTTGTATTCTCCTCCTATAGTTTAATAAATGTTGTGGAATAAGTTAGAAAGAAAATGAAAAGAAAATTGAGATATTAAAACCTCTTCAATTTTCACAGCACTGTATTTCATAATATAGGTACCTCAAAATATTTACTTGAGAGAATGGCTCAGTTGGTGTGCATGTTTAGGCCTGTTTGTTATTTTACGTGTCTTAGGAAAATTAAAGTCATTTTCCTTCTCATGTGTCCTGACAACTTGATTGACAGACATCAATTGCAGACCATCAGGAAAAGCACCACAGGCAGTATTCTAAACATTTCCCAATTATCTAAAACACTGACATATTGGTTAAGATCAGATCTCACAGGTAAATAACTTTATTCAGCACTTTTTACAGACCTGGGAAAATGATTAGCTTCCTTGTGGGGAATCTCCTGCTGGTGTTCTGCTTCATGTAGCAATTCATTTTATGCACACTAATTGCACTAAAAAAACATTTAAAAACAAACCAGGTTTCTTGTAAGTGAGGTCAAGACTTTATAAAGGAATTTTCCCATAGGTTAACCTCTTTTGCTGTCGCCAATCACCTACTATCTTTTTAGCTGTTAATGTGTGGCAGAAAAAAAGAGGTCTTTCAAAGAAAATGGTCTTATCCACTCCTTTAAGTTAATTAATTGGTAAGCAGGAGTCACTGCCAGTTAGTTACCTTATTCACCTGCACGAAACTTAACATAGGCATTGTTTCTTGTTCTGCTTGAAATCAAATCAAGGGCAGATGGGGTTATCAAGAAGAACTGTGTGAAGCTGGAAATATATCTGCAGGCAGCAACTGATACTCAATGTAGATATCAGGTAAGAAGTTGCAAAGTGAGGAAAAGACTGTGTAACAACAATTATCTATTGAATTGTGAAATAAATAGGATCATCAAAATTAAAATCCTTTTAAAAAGCCATGATTATCTGCCCTGGAAGATCTAATTGGGAAAAAAAAGTTAATGGGATATTCTCCTCTATGTAGTAATATGTAAATCCAATGTGTGCTCATCATCATTAAGCTCCTGAAAACATAATGTAAAGAAGTGTGACTTAAGCCTAAATGAGATTCCTCATTCTCTATAAAAATATATAGCTTGGTAAAATCAACAATGGCTCCTTTCCAAAATTTCAAACAGCAACCTGAAAGCTTCACTTTATTAAAATAATGATTTATTTTATAATGCTTTCACCTGCATTTAAATTAGCTTAGTATATCATTTAAATGGAAAAATGCAGGTAAAGAACTGTTACATATATAATTTAACTGATGAAAAACAAGTCATTTCACTTTTTTAGACATAAGCTCTCTAAAATTATACAAGAAATATTTCATAAGAATGACTCTGCAGCATGCTCACCATAAAGGTGATTTCTATAAAGAAAATTATACTGATTTTTAAAACTGATTTGAGAGAGAGAGAGGAAGTGGGGAAGAGAGAGACAAAGACATTTTGTTGATTCACTTACCTATGCATTCTTTCATTGCTTCTCCTATGTGCTCTGACTAGATGGAACCCACGACCTTGGCTTTCAGGGTCATTCTCTAACCAACTAACCTACTCTAGCCAGGCTATGCTGATTTTTTTAAGATTACCTTTATATGGGTAGCATATTCCAATTAAAAAATTAACAGGTTTAAAATGTGTTTCCCTAGGGCCAGCATCATACATTTGCAAAGAAATATAAATTTTATCATAGTAATACAAATTTTTTGTTTTAAAGAGCAATAAATGTAAAAAAATCAATTTAAATTCTCATGTGTTAACTGAACTTTTGTCAAGGTCCCCTTTATAGACTTTTTATTACTGGTGGTTTTAATTACCTAATTTAAACTAGTTTACAAACTTTAGTCTAGACCAAAGGTTATTAATCACTTTATCCCACGAATCCTTTTGGCAATGAACTCCTCAAAGTATTGTTTTATATGTATGAAACACATAGGATTACAAAAGAAGCCAATTATATTAAAACAATAAAACTAAAAATATTAGCAAAACTGTATTTGAGAACAGTGATATATATTTTTATGAATGCACTAAGTACTATAATTTTGAAGAAGTGATGAGCTTAAAAGTTATTTGTAGATATTTACAACTGTCAAGTAGCATGAAAATACCTGAGATGCTAAAGGTGACAAAGTCTCACTCAAGGCTAATACTACAGTAGTTTGTTGCCTAAGTTTATAATGGAAGGAAATGCTAAATTTCAGTTAAAGGATTGAGAAAAATATTTTTCCCCTAGCCATGTTCAAGGATGCCCTGAATTCTATTCATCAAGAAATCATGTTCTAAGACAATACATTTCATGAACTTATCAGTTGAAGAATTCAATTCAGCACACACAGAAAAATCCCAAACAACATTAATTGAGCACTACTGTGTGGTGAGTTAGGTGGTTCCCTCTTTTTACATGTCATGGTGTACTGCACATTGGCATAAGTAGTTAAGCCAACCTGCTGCCACAGTCAGCTGGCCTGGGGGGACTCCAGCAACTCAGCCTTTGCACAGCTACCTCGAAGGGTATAAGGATCAATATCCTTCACACACCGATTGGGAACCTCTGACCTCAGTATATTAATTAATCATGTGGGAAAAAGAAACCATTGTTCATATATTTTTGTTTCTAATATCATAGGCATTTTCTCGTGAAGAAAATGTACACCTGCCTGCATCCTCTCCCAACAGGTTTCTCTAAACTCCTGGTAGTTTACGACAGCACAATAGCTTTGGGTGCACTTTTTAAAAGTTAAATTCTGAATAAATGCAATATGCCTTAACAAATATTTAATAGTTAATGAAGTTTGTACACATAGTATAATCTGATGCCAGACTAGCACCTGTGACCTTTAAAGGTCGTGACAAGGAAGTGGACTACTTTCTGTAAGCTCCAGTTATAACCTCACAAAACAACCTCACTTTCTCCAAATTAATAAAAGCCTGCAGAGAAGCCAACACTGAAACTATGTACATTTTCTTGGCAGCTCTTACCTTTTTGTTGTTCTCTTTAATATCTTGAGGATTCAGAGATTTGTAGTCACTAAGGGAGGAAATGGCACAGTAGGGTATATGCAGTATTAGATAAAACAGCTGTTTTTAAAACAAACTGAATTTAAGAAATTGACATGCAATAATACCAAAGAGTGAGTAGCAATTCAATCAACAAAACTAATTATGTGGAAATTAAGAAAATAAATAAACAAACAAGTAAATACAGTGATAACATGTTTTATTGCCTGAGGCTTTCCATCTAAAAGAGAAGTTAAGGCATGGGATCAGACACTAGCCTTGACAACCAAATTAACCATGAGGTAATCTTTTATTGTCAATTTTCAAAGAGCTACAGGCTTATTTGTGTCACCTAATTTTAAGGGTAGCCCAATTTTCATAGTATTTCAAGTCAGTACACTATGAGAGATCAAGAGAAAAAATAATTTTAAGAAGACAGATAAGACTATTTTTAGGTATCAAGAAGAAAGAACTTTTCTTTCTGGCATGCACTTCTTTCCAAAAGAAGAAGTGCAAGTAATAAAAAAGAAATATAAAGTCAAGTATTCTAGGACATGTTAAAATTTGTTTTATTATTCTAAAAGCTGCCTTTTATTTTACAAAATATTTGTAGGGAATGGAAAAAACTTTACTTACATTAAATCTGGTCTAAAGTGGTGTAATATTGCACAAAAAGATAAACCATTTCTCCACGATGTAGTAAAATTGGTGATTTTCACTCCCCGATAGTTTTTTGTAACTTCTTTGCACCATGCAAGCAATGACTGACTAGCATTTGGCTTTCGCCCCAAAACAGGACTTGGAATAGGACTTGGCTAGAAAAAAGGAAAAGAAGAAAACATTAAAATAACCTAACCAAAGACAAATATTAACATTAACTGACCTTTCCATTGGGTTGACCAAAAAAAGTCTGTTTAGTTTTTTCTGTAAAATAAGAGACACATTTTTCATTTTCACCAATAACTTTATTATTTGAACATTTTGAGTATGTTCACTATCTCCCACATGGTATCATGTTGACTGTTCTCAATTAATGTCTCGATTTGATTGCAATAAATTTCAACTGTTCTGACTGTGGAGCATCGTCCAGTGAGAAATCTCCAGCACAAACTGCGCAACCCACTTTTGACACTTTCGATCAGTCATAGTACCCTCTCCACACACTGCACAAATCTTTTTCTTTTGTATTTCAGTTGTGTTATTTCCCTTCTTGAAATAATAAAACATAATATGCTGAAAATGCTGTGTATTTTCTTCCATTTTTCATATTAAAATGCCTACACAAAAAGTCACCAATTTTGTTGTTATTTTTTAAAGATTTTATTTATTCATCTTTAGAGGGGAAGGGAAGGAGAGAGGGAGAGAAACATCAATGTATGGTTGCCTCTCGTGCGCCCCCTGCTGGGAACTGGCCTGCAACCCAGGCATGTGCCCTGACTGAGAATCAAACTGTGATCCTTTGGTTGGCAGGTCCGTGCTCAATCCACTGAGCTATGCCAGCCAAGGTGATAAGTTATTTCTTAAACACATGCTGGTATGACAGCTGCCACAATACAATCTAAAAAAATTATTTCGAATGATGTTAAAGATAATAACTAAGCACTACTAGAGCCATCTTCCAAAGAATCCCAGTGAACTTTTTGGCCAACTCAATAGATCATTTGGACCTTTTGATGTCAGTTTAGGTCCTTCAAAGCTGTCAATTCAAGACAACTGTAACCTCCAAGAAAGAGACATGAATTACAAGTCATTATCCTCTGTTTTAGCTATGGCATTCACCTGACAAAGATGTAGATACAAAAGATTTTAAACTTATACAGAAGGAAAGGCTATATTGGTGGAAACACTATTAAAGTACTTAAATATTTTCAGGCTGAATATCTAACTCACACCCTAAAAAAATTTGCCCACATGCAAACATGTACAAATATAGTTCCTTTTTTGACTAGATTAAAGATTGTATTCAGAAGTCTAATAGTAGCACAAACTATTACTAATGGAGAGATTAAAATATAGTAATCATATGCAATTTAGATAGCACAACAATAATCACAATCAAACATACTTTCCATATAAATTTAATGATAGCAAAACAAATTTAGAGCTATTAGCAACATTCAGATGTTGGTAGCAACAGCACACAATGGTATTTTGGATGTGCTCAAAAATACCTTAAAATTATCACTTAGGAGTGCGTGTTTGTGTGTTTTTTAAATCTTATGCATATAATTGGTTTTCCCCTTGTTGCTATCCTTAAAACAAGAATGGTGACAACAAAACTAAGACTACAAAATAAGATTTTTTACCCTAAACTTTTATATTTCTTAAAACCATGTATTTTCTCTTACTGAACAACAACCACATTTTGTGATGGTAACTGTTAAGGCTGGTATAACTGAAAACTCAAAAACTACTAAATGTTTCTGGAATTTAAATCTTGCTATCAGTTAAGAGTGTTGGCTATAGACATAAAATAGAGGCCCTCTAAAATAAAGTGAAAGGAGAGTAATTAGTTATCCCTAATACTATTAAAGTTTAACTGCCACATAACTTATTTAAGAAAGACCAATGATGCCCCCACTTGACAAAAGCATGTTAGTGCTAAACAATTAAAATAATCAACCCTATACAATTTCGATTTATGCATTCATTACTCCTGTGGGGAGACTGCTAAAAAACACCAAGGATGTAATTTCTTAACTTTTTATTAACTGACAGATGAACAAATTATGTAAAAGACCATGAATCTAGCAAAGAGTTATAAATGATCTCCTATACAAAATCAATGCTGAAAAATTCACAATATAAAAATCAACAAATGTTGATTAATTCTGCTCAATGTGTACTAGGTAAAAATGAAATTCCCAATATAGTAAAATATTTACATATTTACCTTAGAATAAATAACAGCTCTCTTAACTATCAATCTAACATGTATAAAAATGAACTGTTACATCTTTCCACCTAGTGTTGACTTTTTAATGTGACTTTCAAATCCCTCTAGTCACTTAACTTGGAAGGAAAGTGGTGAGTAGTTTATGAATAAGCTAAGGGAACAATGAACTGGGCACAAATACATTTTCTCTTCCATTTTCTACTACTTAAAGGATTGTTTTCATTTAAGTATTTTTATGATCCAGCAATTCCTCTTCTAAGTATGAGAAGTCTGTCCATAAAGTATCTAGCCATGCACTATGTAAAAACATTTATTGAAGAAGATACAAGATACATGAAACACTATACAAACACTGACAATGATACCCTACTCTCCTTCAACGTAGGCACCTTGGGAACTCAAACAGTTCTCCCAATTGCCATCAGCTGCCCAGTTGTATTTTCCTGAATCTCATTGACAGTCTGAAATCTCTTCTCTTTCAAAGGTGGTTTTAGTTTTGGGAAAAGCCAAAAGTTGCAGGGCACCAAATCTGGACTATAGGGAAGCTCAGTCACCTAGGTTATTTGACGTTTCACAAAAAAACTCTGCATGACATGTGATACACCAGCAGGTGTGTTGTTTTAATGAAGCTGCCCATCACCAGTTGCCCACAGCTGTGGCTTTCTGAATCATCTGAATAGTTTCCATGGAGGAATGAATGTTCAAGCTTAATGCAAAATTTTATGTAGATTCATTGTTCTACTTGCTCAGTCATTTTGAAAATAAGACCCACACAGTACACAGGCTCACATGCTCACTCAATGGCATCTAACACTCTGACTAGTACAGTGAAGTCATCATTGTTCATGCATGTGCATTCCAGTCCACTCTCCTTGGCTGCCAAGTTACATCGATGTCATGCAAACCGTTCTCATTATATTAGCAATGGTTGTACTTTTTCTGGACATACCTCATATACCCCTAAAAATCTGAAAACAGTAATTTATAAACACATATGTACCCTTATATTCACTACAGCATTATTTATATGGCCTGACATGGAAACAACCTAAGTGTCCATAGACAGTTGACTGGATAAAGACGTGGTATATGCACACACACAATGGAATACTACTCAACTATAAAAATAATGTAATACTGTCACTTGTGACAACATGGATGGAGCTTCAGAGTTATTATACCAGGTGAAATCATTCAGATGGGAAAAAAAAAGTGTAATGTGGAATATAAAACAAGAGTAACAAATGAACTAACAAACCAAACCAAAACAAACTCACAGATATAGAAAACAAACTGGTGTTTACCAGAGGGAAGGAGGTGGGGGCAGGAAAAATTGAGTTAAAGAGATCAAATATGGAAGGAAACTAGTCTTTACATGGTGAGCACAAAATATGCAGATAATAAATTATAATGTATACCTGAAATTTATATAATGTTATTAACCATTGTTACATTAATAAATTAAATTCTTAAAAATGAAAAATATATTTTTCTGTATCAAATTATATTATTAAAGCATTGCTTCATTCCAAGTATGGATAGCATGTACACGGGCCAGGAATCTGCAACTATTGTTACACTGATTCAGTCTAATCATCAGTAGCATACATATAGGTAATGTACAAATGTGAGTCATCACCAATTACAATCTAAAGCAGCTTTCTGTACTTCAAAATTAAGAAAAACTCACCAGCTCTGGCTGGTGTAAGTGTAAGAAAAACTCACCAGATCTGGCTGGTGTAAGTGCTACACCAGTAAGTGCTACACCAGCCAGAGCTGGTGAGTTTTTCTTAATTTTGAAGTACAGAAAGCCGCTGAGGATTGAGCGCGAGCCTGAGAACCATACGATCGCTGTTCGATTCCCAGTCAGGGCACATGCCTGGGTTGCAAGCCAGTGCCCAGCAGGGGACACACGGGTGGCAACCATACTTTGATGTTTCTCTCCTTCTCTCCTTCCTTTCCTCTCTAACGATAAATAAAATCTTAAAAAAAAAAAAGAAAAACTCACCATGTCATGATGATGAACATACCCTTATTTCTAAGAAGGCTCAATATGAAAAGGCTGAAAAAATTACACTAAACTTTGGATTTATCCTAACACAAAACTCTTGCATTAAAACATCTCACAGGGATGCTTACTGCAGTGCCAAGAAAAAGAAGTCATATGTTTTGAAGAAACTGATGAAATCATAAGCCCTGCAAATGTTGGGTGAAGAGAAAGAAAATCCAAGTACAGCATTATTCAATGAATTATTCACTTCAGAACTACCCACCTTTCTTCTAATATTTTGCAGAGGATCACAAAGAAATACAAAATTAAATTATTTTTTAAATATTTTCTTTCTTTTTTTATTTTTAGAGAGAAGGGAAGGGAAGGAGAAAGAGAGGGAGAGAAACATCAATGCGTGGTTGCTTCTCACATGGCCCCACTGGGGACATGGCCTGCAACCCAGGCATATGCCCTGACTGGGAATCAAACCATGATGCTTTGGTTCAAAACCCACGCTCAATCCACTGAGCTACACCAGCCAGGGCCAGGTAAATTATTTTGAAACCTTTAATATAAATGGATGAAACTACTTGTTTCTTGCTATTACTGGCTCCTGATTTTGTAGTAAATGTGTCAGGTTGCTTTACTTCTCTGTGTCAGTTCTCTGTTATGGAAAAACCAAAGGAACTTTTTAGCCAATCCAATAAAACGGGGATTATAATGGTACTTTAAGAGTGTTAATGTAGTATCAAGATTTGCTCCCCCCTCCTCTCGTTCATTATGGTCATTACTACACTCTCCTTCAATCACTTTGAACCATAGTGACCTCTTTGCTATTCCTTGTAAACCTAACATGGTCCTATTTTACTGCATTTGCACAGATTGTTCCATTTGCAGAAGTGCTGTGCTCTAAGATAATTACTTAACTCCAATGCAACCATCTTCATTAGGGCTATTCTGACCATCCTATTTAATAATGCAACTTCATCACTATCACCCAACCCCAACAAAGCACTCCTGAGTCCTCTTACCTTACTCTATTTCTTCCATAGTACTTAACTATCTTCTCATGGTTCATATACTTTATTTTGGCTTATTTATTTAACAAAATATGCTTACTGTTAATGCTTATTACCTCTCCAGCCTCCTAAATAAAAGGGCTATGATGGCAGCAATTTTCGTTCATTTTATTTATTAACTGATCCCGAGTGTGCAGAATAGTTCCTGGAACATAGCAGGCATTCGGTAAATTCTGCTAAATGAATAAATTCATGCAAATACACTTAGCATAATGTATAGCACATAGTAACTACTCAGTAAATGTTAACTGCAATTATTATTACTACTCCCAGTGCATTACAGGCACTTAAATTCCAATTTTTGAGAGTCTTTTGGAAACTTTAAAGGCCATGAATTTCTTCAAGATAGAAAAATATTTTTTTAAACGAAGCTTTAACTATGAGATAATCTTGATATTCTATGTGCAAAATGGGGCACTTGGAATTCTTGGCAATGTAACTATTTATGCATTTGGTGAAAATCTCTGAAAATGACTTTGTAATTTATTGTTTTCCAAAGAAAGGAAGAAAGCTATTCTAATTATATCTTTATGATCAGAATAATCAGTTTGCTCAATTAGATGATCCTCCCAGTTCTCTTTCAATCAAGCCACTGCATAGATGAAACTGCATTGATCTCAGTTTAACAGAGAACTAAAGTTAAATGTTGACCCTCATGATTACAGAGCCAGTTTGAAGTGGTGATGGTAGAGAAGAAATAGTACTTGAGACCTAGACAATAGTTCTTAGTTCTGTGTTCCACTGTAGATCATTTAAATACAATATTTCTTTTAACAAAGCATATTACATATTAAAGAGAGTAGGGACACCTAGTTATTCTTACTAACAATGGTAACAGGCTCTTTTTCAGAAAACTGAGTCAAATAACTTGTTATAAAACTTCTTAAATTTTAATACTTGTAAGAAATTTCAATTCCATTGTTTTTTGCTCTAGTCTTCTGACCACTTTCTCCTTTGCTGTCTCCTTCTTCCACTGATAACAAGCAAATATTCCTGTACGTAAATTGTTCTAAATAGTTTTCTCTCTCCACACTTTAAGGCTGATTCACTCCCAGGATTCTATCACTTCAATGCAGATGATTCCCAAATATACATTTATAGTTCAAACTATCTCAAGTTGACATTTCCAGCTGGCTGTCTTTCCTGCCATATAAAATTCAAACTCAATATGTTCAAAACCATAATTATAATCTTTCCATACAACCTGCTTCATTTTCATTATGTTTGTAAATGATACTGCTATTGTTCCAATCATCTAGACTTTTAGTCTCAGAATCAGTTTTGAACTCAATCACCTATCACCTCTTACTAGTTAATTATCTTATTGCTGGGATGTTTTTATAATCTAACTTCTCTTGCCTTGACTACTGCAAAATCTCCCTGATAGGTCCTCCTTCTTCCAAATTCTTCCTTATCTGACCCATTGTCATAGCAACAATCTTCTTAAAACATAGGTAAAGTCTCGAATGGCTCTCAAGGACATACCAAGTGATATTAAAATAATTCTGAGCATTGAATCTCAAGTCTTTTTCAACATACCTAAGATCTAGGATGATTCACCATTTTCTAAAATCACTATGTCTTCCTATCTAGCACCCAGCACCCCAACTTTTGGTCTATGACCATATAGATTGTCACTCCTCTTGGAATGTCTTCTGTCCCAAGTACAACTGCTATAATTCCATTCTACCATCAAGATTAAGTTCAACTGTCATCTCCCACATGAAATCCCTTCCCAACTCTCAGTCAGCAGAAGGCTTTTTCAATGTGCCTTTGACTCTCTGTGTCTCTTACAACATTTTTACTACAATATGTTCAGCTCTTCCCTCTACAGAAGACTTGGAATCTATACCAAGGTGTACCTGCTCCAGAGCCTGTGCTCTTACACAACATTTCACATTTTGAGACAATTTACTTTTAGGATCTTAGCAGAAACTGTATGCTTCTTGAAACTAGAGATTGCCTCAGTCAATTTCTTACCTTTTTTGGACCTTAGATTACTGCCCCACGTACATTAAATTAACTAACTCAAGAGGCAATTGATCCAAACAATTTAAACCCTAAAGCAAGGGTGTCCAACCTTTTCGTGTCTCTACGCACCTCAGAAGAAGAAGAGTTGTCTCAAACCATACATTACATACATTGTGACACATAATCACAAAAATACTCATCATTCTTTAAAGTGAATTTATGATTTTGTGTTTGGTTGCATCCATAGACATCCTGAGCCACAAGCAGCCCATGGGCCACAGGTGGGATACCCCGCAAAATATTCTGTTAATAAAATCCTTTGCCCATTCTGTTGGATTTTAGATTACTGGTTAGAACTATAACTAATTAAGTCCAGAGCAATAAGATTATACACTACCACTGCTAAAGTTGTAGGACATTTTGGTCTCCATACCACTGATCTAGGGGCCTTCTGATTGTTGCAAATTATTATAAGCGGTAGAGGAAACTTTGGTAAAATCCTAACATTTGGTGAGCCCAAAACAACAGCAGAGGTGAGAACAAGAACATTTATATGTGTACCATTTTGATTCTTTTTCAAAGTGTTTTTATTTGAGTAACTGCATTTCATTCTCATAGTAAAATAGAAAGTTAGGCTTTGTTATTAGGCTAGAAGACAAAGATTATGCTGTTACTAAGATAGTACTGGGTGGACCTTCTACTTACATTAAAGTTGGACTACCAATGGAATACAATGTTTTAAAAGCTAAACAAAATTTTTTTTTAAGAAAACTTTCTAAGAAACCTCAAAAGGTATCCCCAAGCCAAGACCTGGAGAAAACTAGAGAGCAAGTGAAGCTTTTGGTGCTACTTTTATAAAGATTAGACTGGAACGGAGAGTTTAGAGGAAGATTTGCCCTTTGGTAGACTCCCAAAAAGCAATGTGAGCCCCTCCACCCTCAAAGGTAGGGAAAAATGCAATAATAAATATGAGAGAAAAACAAAGAAGTAGAAAATAAGCATACAATAAAAAGAATCAACAAAGCCAAAACCTGCTTCTCTGAAAAGACAAAAATCAGTAACACTTCTAGTGTGACTGACCAAGATAAACAGAAAGAAACAAATTCCGAGCAAAGTATAGCTAAAAGAAATACAAAATAAAGAAAAAGAACTGATGGACACAGATAACAGTGTAGTGATTGTAGGGGGCAAGGAGTTTAGGTGGAGGTGGAAGAGGGTATAAAGGTGATGAATGGTAATGGAAAAAAAAGACAATGAAAAACTATTAAAGAAACAGTAAATATGGATAGTCCTAAAACTTAAAAGAAACTGAATTTATAATTAAAAACTTTCCTATAAAAATATTCTACTTGGCTTCACCAATAGTAACACCAAGCATTCAAGGAAGAAATGTCTCCAACCTTTTACAAAATATTCCAGAATAAGAAAAAACAGGCTCATCCCCCAACTCATTTAATGACCCTAACAAATCTTGATTCCAAAACTCAATGGGTAAGGCAAAATTAAAGGAAAACCTATCATGAATACAGAGACAAAAGTCTTAATGAAAATACTGGCACCTTGAACCTAGCAGTTTAAAAATTGATTTGCACTCTTCCAGGAATGCACATTTGATTTGACATTAGCAAATCTACTGAAGTAATTTGCTATATTAACACATTATAGAGGAGTTCCAGCCAAGATGGAGGCATAGGTAGAAACCCATCACTTCCTCGCACAACCAAAAGGAGGATAACAATCAAGCTAAAATTAATAAACAACTAGACTGCCAGATAATCAAACTGCATAGAACTCCAAGATCCATGAAATTAAAGAAACAGTCAAACAGAACAACCAGACAAATAAGGCAGCAGGGAGAGAAACCAGCGGGGGCAGACCCTGCAGGTGGGGCTGGATGTGGTGAGAGGGCAAGCTATGCGGGCAGGGCTGACTTAAAGAGAAACAGACTCAGAGGTAGCTGTGGACTGCAACAGTTGCCCCAGTGAGAGAAACTCCCAGTCTCACAGGAGAGTCCACTGGCAAGCACACTAGAGACAAGGAGGCGAGCTGCATGATTCCCTCTCTGGCCCCTCCCCCACAAGCAGCGACAGTGCAACAAGGAGGGTTGCCCTGCCCCAGTGAATATCCAAGGCCACGTCCCCTTATCAGGTGCTCCAAGACAAAGCAATATGGCCCAA
This sequence comes from Sturnira hondurensis, assembly GCF_014824575.4. Classification (NCBI taxonomy): domain Eukaryota; kingdom Metazoa; phylum Chordata; class Mammalia; order Chiroptera; family Phyllostomidae; genus Sturnira; species Sturnira hondurensis. The sequence goes on along the minus strand of NW_028079044.1, from coordinate 12,159,005 downwards.
ATGAAACAACAGAGCAAAGACTGAGAAAGAGAGCTAAAGCATGAGGAGATGACCAACCTATCTGATGGAGAATTTAAAGTCCTGGTAATCAAAATGCTCACAGAACTGATTGAGCTCAAAAAATGAAAGAACAAATGAACGATATCAAAAATGAAATAAAGCAAAATATTCAGGGAACCAACAGTGACAGGAAAGAAACCAGGATTCAAAGCAACGATTTAGAACAAAAGGAAGAAATAAACATCCAACTGGAATAGAATGAAGAACAAGAGTTCAAAAAAATGAAGAAAGGATTTTGAACCTCTTTGACAACTTGAAACATTCCAATATCTGAATTACAGGGGTATAAGAAGGGAAAGAACAAAAGCAAGAAATTGAAAACTTAATTGAACATATAATGAAGGAAAACATCCCCAATGTGGAGAAGGAAATAGACTTCCAGGAAGTCCAGGAAGCCCAGAGTCCCAAAGAAGTTGGACCCAGAGGAACACACCAAGGTACATCATGATTACATTACCCAAGATTAAAGATAAGGAGAGAATCTTAAAAGCAGCAAGAGAAGAGGAGATAATTACCTACAAAGGAGTTCCTATAAAGACTGTCAGCTGAGGAACAAGTATAAAGGACACATGGACAAAAACTAGGGTGGGGGGTGGAAATAGAAGAAAGGTGGAGAAGGCTGGGGGTGGGCTGGGATGGGAGCGAAAGACAGAAAACTGTACTTAAACAACAATTAAAATTTAAAAAAAAAACCACACCATCAGCTGATTTCACAAAAGAAAGCTTATAGGCAACAAGAAGGGGCTGGAAAGAAGCATTCAAAGTCATGAAAGCCAAGGACCTTCATCCAAGATTACTTTACCCAGCAAAGCTATCATTTAGAATGGAAGGGCAAATAAAGTGCTTTCCAGATAAGGTCAAGTTAAAGGAGTTCAGCATCACCAAGCCATTATTAATATGAAATATTAAAGGGACTTATCTAAGAAAAGGAAGATAAAAAATATGAACAGTAAAATGAAAACCAATTCACAACTATCAACAAATGAACCTAAAAAATAAAAGAAATAAAAACAATAAAAACAAAAACTAAGCACATAATAGAACAGGAACAGAATCTGAGAATGGACATCACATGGTGGGTTTTCAGTGGGGATGGGGAAGAGAGGAATAGGAGGGAAAGGGGACAGGGAAGAAGAAGAAGAGTAATTGGTAGACATTAAACAGATGGGGAGAGGTTAAAAATGGTACAGGAAACAGAGAACTAAAAGAACTTATATGTACAATCCATGGACATGAACTAAGGGGTGGGGAATTCTGGAGAACTGAGGGGTACAGGGTGGAAGGGGAATAAGGGGGAAATTGGGAAAACTGTAGTAGCATAATCAATAAAATATACTTAAAAACAGATTATGGTGAAAAACAGGTATATATATCACCTAAACAACTGCATAAAATATTTAGTAAAATGTAAGATCCATTTATATCTACAAAATAATCCTGGCAAGCTAGTAGTGACAGACGATTTCTTAACTTGCAAACATCCTACAGCTGATATTACAGTGGTAAAACATTTAGTTTTTTCTTTGCAATCGAGAATCTATCACCACCTACATTCAACACTGTATCAATGTCCTAGCCATTGCACTAAGGCCAGAAAAAGCTATAAGGGTATAAATATTAAAAAAAGAAACAAAGTTGTGAAATTGTCATTATTTATAAATAATAACACTGAGTACGTAGAAAATTCAAAAGCATCTACAGATAACTTTTAGCATTGATAAGAAAACTTAAAGAGGCTGCTGGATACAAAAAAACAATGTACAAAACCAACTGCACTCTATACACCAACAAAAGCAGTCAGAAATTTAAAAATTCAGACCACTTATAGTGGCCTAAACATATCAAGTACTAGGAATGAATTTACAAAAAATGTACATAACTGTTATAAAAAAAACACAATTTACTGTGAGAAAATAAAGAACTAAAGAAACACAGAAATATACTACATTCATGAATTAGAAAACTCAATTTTGTAAAGATACTATTTTTTCCCAGGAAGAAAGGGTTAGCCAACAGACCTAAACCCTTTCTTCATGAGGAAATGACCCTGGAGTTTAGCAACATTTCCATGGAAATACACTGAATTAAGATCAATGTGAAATTCAGATGTTACCAGGCAACATTACTTTTATAAAAATGACCCCAGTTTCGTGAACTGCATCTAAACTTGGGAGCCTGTCAATAAACTATAAATATCTAGTAAAAACAAAGGCAATAGCTACCCTGCACTTAATGATTCTTGCAGCCAAATGTGTCCCTTGAGGGATATGATATAGTTACAAGTACGGGTTGTTACAAGATCCTGTTTTATAAGCCAGAGGGGTCCACACTTAGCCACCTGGTCTTGTCACCTTATATCGGAATAGCTCACAGAGAAGGAGGGAATATGGTGCTGCATTCCTGATGCTATAATCCTAACATATTACACACATAGACCACACACACACACAAATGGCTTATAAACAGAATATACCAAAAAATTCTCTTAAAAATCAGTAAGGAAAGCCCTGGCTGGTGTACCTCAGTGGATTGAGCACAGGCTTGCGAACCACACGATCGCGGTTCAATTCCCAGTCAGGGCACATGCCTGGGTTGCAGGCCAGTTCCCAGTAGGGGACTCACAAGAGGCAACCATACATTGATGTTTCTCTCCTTCTCTCCTTCCCTTCCCCTCTAAAGATAAATAAACAAAATCTTTGAAAAAAAGATAAAATATTTTTTAAAAATCAGTAAGAAAAAGGTCAATCAATATAAAAATTGAATGTACACTTTACAAAAGGAGAAACCAAAATATCTAGTACATAAGAAAATTAGCTCCATCACATTAGTTGTATTCAGAGAATTCCACAAAACACTACTATACACTCCCCCCTGAAAAGGCTACAATTACCAAGTCTTATATTAAAATAAAATGAAATGAACAATAGCATGTGCTGGCAAGGTAGTACAGCAAGAGGAGCTGGCAGAAAAACAGTACAGCAGCATCTATGATGGTGATTTTGAACAGGTCCCTATCCTGTGACTATCATCCCAAGGTTTACAGCCTACAGAAAAGTACACTTATACAGAAAATAAATGTATGCTTACAAATGTTTAAAATGTTCACAGCAGCATTGCTCACAATTTCCAAATCTGAAAGAATCCAAATATTCATCAACAATAAAACAGATTTGAAAATTGTGGTCTAGTCAGATAGCAAGTACTATAAATGTGCATAGAAACACATGTTTAATCCTAAAATATCTTATTTTACAAACAGAAATAGGTACAAAATCATATATACATAAGATTTCATTTATATAAAATGAGAAACTAAACCATATTCCTTAAGGATTTGTACTTAAAACTATAAAGCCAAGAATAAAGTGATTTTACAAAATTATGATAGCGACTATCTCCAGGGAAGAGTAAAGTTTAGGATAAGATGCACAAAAGCAGATAGCTTCTGGAGTGTTAGCAAAGATCTCACTCTTATGTTTACATAGATGTTAGCTTAAAACAATTTGTTAAGCTATGTATTATGTCTTATGCACTTTTTTGTGTATATTTCACACACATGTTAAGTTTCACAGCAAAAAGAATAATATTGGAATTGCTGGTTTTAAAGTGATAAAATAAAAATGGTGGCTTTCCAGTGACAACAAACCCTCAACTATCAATAACCAAACCTAAAAAAACAAAAAGTAACTAACCAAACAACTAGAACAGGAACAGATTCACAGAAGTAGAGACCATATGCAGGGTTACCAGAGGGAAGGGTAAAAGTGGGAGAAAATGCACAGGGAATAAGAAGCATATTTGGTTAGGTACAAAATAGACAGGGGGAGTTTAAGAATAACATGGGAAATGTAGAAGCCAAGGAACTTATATGTATGACCCATGGACAAGAACTAAAGGTGGGGGAGTGCTGGTGGGAGTGGGGGTACATGGCAGAGGGAAGAAAAAAATGGGACACTTGTAATAGCATAATCAATAAAATATGTAAAATAAAATATAATTGAACTAATAAAAAAAGGTGGCTTTCCAATTCTATTTGAAAATTACCTAATGGTACAATAACAAGGATGATGAGAAAGAGCAAAGTACACTTTTTTCGGCATAAACTGGGAGATTTCTAATCCTGATCATGGGACATGCTAACACATCAACAGTCAAACTTCCCAAATTATCAGAAGAATCAAACATAAATAAAACAAAGAAAATAAAACTCATAGCGTAAATTTTTTAAATTAGAAAACATAATATAAAATATGATATCAGAACCAAACCCAAATATATCTAATAATTATGCAGAATTGAGAGTAGAAATAAGCCCACATACAACAGAAGTGAAAAGGATGGACTTAAAGACTTGTGTGAAAAGACTTGTGGCGATATTCATAAATGAGACTTTTTTACATTGTGTTATCAAATGTGACAATATTTAGAAGAAGATCTTCAGGAGTTGGGGAATCAATATTTTACAAATGAACAATGCATGATGTTATAAATCATGCACCAATTAAATATCCATTTGAAAATGCAATACAGATCAATGTATTGTTTCAGTTTCCACACTGCAAATAACCTAAACTATCTGTGACTTTCTGTGTAATATTAAAAAAGACAATGCCCAATCATTTGAAATCTCTATTAAAATTCTCTTCTTTTTATAACTATGTATGAGTGAGGTCAAATTTTCTTCATATACTTCAATCAAATAACATATTATAACATTAAATGCTGAGGCTGTATTCTATTAGGCCAGTCATTAAAGTCTCGCAAAAATGGAAAATAATTCATTTTTTCTCATTAAATTATTTTTGTTTTGGAAAATACAGTAATTTTTTAATTAAAAATGTTATTTATGTTAAAATGTACATAATGGCTTATTGTTATTTAAAAAATATATATTTTAAAAATTCTCATTTTAACTTCTAATATTGTAAATATCAATAACAGCTATAATTCAAACAAAAATTTCTTGGGGTCTTCAATAACATATTTTTTAACTTGATAAAATACACATAATATAATGTATATCATCTTAACCATTTTGAAGTGGTATTAAGTACATTCCTATAGTGCAACCATTACCATCACCCATCTCCAGAACACTGTCTTACAGAACAAGAACTCTAACCATTGAACCATACTTTTCCATTTCCTCTTTCCCACAGACCCTGGCAATCACTATTCTACTTTATGTATATATGATTTTGACTACTCTAGCTACTTCATACAATTAAAATCATACATATTTGTCATTTTTAGATTGGCTGATTTCATTTAGCATAATCACTTCAAGGTTCATTCATGTTACAGTACGGGTCAAAACTTCCTTTCTTTCTAAGACTAAATAATATTCCATTGTATGTATATGCCACATTTTATTTATCCATTTATCTGTTGGTAAGCACATAGACTGCCTCCACATGTTAGGTAATGTGACTAATGATGCTATGAAATTGGGTGAACAAGTATCTCTTCAAGATCCTGCTTTCAGTTCTTTTGGATATATATCCAGAACTGAAAATGCTGGATCATAGGGTAATTCTGACTTAAGGTTTTGAAGCACTTCCATTTATTTTCAGAGAGAGGGGAAGAGAGGGAGAAAGAGAGAGAGAGAAACATCGATAGGTTGCCCCTTGCACCCCCTAACTGGGAACCTGGCTCACAACCCAGTCATGTGCCCTGATGGCAAATTGAATCAGTGACCTTTTAGTTCACAATCCTGCACTCAATACACTGAACCATACCAGCCAGGGCATGAACATTCTTTTCTGTTTTTTGATAGCAGTCAATTCTAATGGCGTATGATCTGAAGTGATACCTGCATTGTGGTTTTGATCTGTATTTCTCTAATGATTAGCAATGCTGAGTGTTTCTTCATGTGCCTATTGGCCATCCATATACCTTTTTTTTTTTTTGGTGAAATGTGCCTTTGGTGTTATAACCAAGATATCATTGCCAAGTCCAAGGTCATGAAGCTTCTGCCCTGTTATCTTCTAAGTGTTTCATTGTTTTAGTATATGAACATACATTTTTTTCTAGGGCCATTTATTGAGAAGATTGTACAGTCAACATTAAGTGAACTAGACCGCCTTCTTTAAAACCATTTGACCATAGATGCAAGGGTTTTTATAGCTAGGCTTTCAATTCTTACAATCTATTCCATTGCTTTGTAAGTCTGTCTTTATGTCAGTACTATACTATTTTGATCATTGTAGATTTGTAGAAAGTTTGAAACCAGGAAGTGTAAGCCCTCCAACTTTGTTTTCAAGATTGTTTTAGCTATTCAGAGTCCCCTAAGGTTCTATATGACTTTGAGGGTGAATTTTTCTATTTTTGCAAAACAGCTTTTTTACAAAGTCGATGGGAATTGCAGTGAATCTATGGATCTTTTTGGGTAAAACTAACTTACTTTAACCATAATGTCTTCTAACCCATGAAATCATCAGATGTCTTCCAATTTTTTTAATGTTTTCTCTAATTTCTTTCATCACAGTTTCCTACTTAGTGTACAATTCTTTCACCTCTTTAGTTAATTCTTAAGGTTTTATTCTTTTCCATATGACTGTAAATAAAATTGTTTTCTTAACTTCCTTTTCAGATTGTTCACTGTTACTAACAGAAATACAACAGATTTTTATACGTTAACTTTATATCCTCTAAAAGATTTTTGGTGGTTCTTTAGGGTTTTCTCTATATATGATCATAATATCTGTGCACATAGATAATTTTAATCCTTCCATTCCAATCTGGATGCCCTTTCTTTTTCTCGTCTACCTGCTCCAGCTACAACTTCAGTATAATGTTCAACAGAAGTGGAAAAAGTAGGAATCCTTACTATGGTCATGATCTTAGAAAAAATGTTTTCAATTATTCACTGATAGGTGTATTTTTACTGTGAGTTTTTCAACATATGACTTTTGTTATCTTAATGTAGTCTCTGTTCCAAGTTTGCTGAGTGTGTTTATCATGAAAGGGTGTTGATTTTTGTGCTTTTTCTATGTTTATCATGATAATTATGTGATCTTTATTCTTCATTATGTTAATGTGGTGTTGCTTGATTTTTTTGTTGTTGTTGTTGAACCGTCCCTCCATTACAGGAATAAACCCACTTGGTTGTGATGTATAATTCTTTTAACATGCTGCTGAATTCAATTTGTTGCCATGTTGTTGAGAATTTGTACATCAATGTTTATCAGGGATATCGGTCTGTAGTTTCCCTTTCTTGTAATGTTTTTGTCTGGCTTTGGTATCAGGGCAATGCAGGCCTTTTGGAATGAGTAAGAAAGCATTTTCTCCTCTTTAATTTTCGGAAAAACCTTGAGAACAATTTGTGTTTTTTCTTTTGTAAATGTTTTGTAGAATTCACCAATGAAGCCATCAGGCCCAGGGCCTTTCTCTGTTTAAATATTTTTTAAGATATAGTTTACTGATAATGCCATTACAGTTGTCCCATTTCCCCCCTTCATTCCCCTCGATCCTGCACACCCCCTCCCACCCACATTCCCCCACTTTAGTTCATGTCCATGGGTCATTAGTTCTTTAGCTTCTACATTTCCCACACTACTCTTGCGCTCCCCCTGTGTATTTTCTCCCTATCATCTATGTTACTTATTCTCTATACCTTCTCCGCCCTTCTCCTCCTCCCACTCCCCTGTTGCTAAACCTCCATGTGATCTCCATTTCTATGGTTCCACTCCTGATCTAGCTTTCTTCTTAGTTTGCTTTTGTTTCAGGTGTGGTTGTTAGTAACCATGAGTTTCCTGTCCTTTCACTGTTATATTTTTTATCTTCTTTTTGTTAGATAAGTCCTTTTAACATTTCATATAGTAAGAGCTTGGTGACAACAAACTTGAAATTGACCTTATCTGAGAAGTGCTTTATCTGTCCTTCCATTCTAAATGAAAGCTTTGCTGGATAGAGCAATTTTGGATGGAGGTCCTTGCCTTTCATGACTTGGAATACTTCTTTCCAGCCCCTTCTTGCCTGTAAGGTCTCTTTTGAGAAATCAGCTGACAGTCTGATGGGAACTCCTTTGTAGGTGACTGTCCCCTTATCTCTTGCTGATTCTAGGATTCTCTCCCTCATTTTAATCTTGGCTAATGTAATTATGATGTGCCTTGGTATGTTGACCCTTGCGTCCACTTTCTTTGGGACTCTCTGAGCTTCCTGGACTTTCTGGAAGTCTATTTCCTTTGCCAGATTAGGGAAGTTCTCTTTTATTATTTGTCCAAATAACCTTTCCGCTTGTTGCTATTCCTCTTCCCCTTCTGGTATCCCTATAATTCAGATATTGGAACGTTTAAAGATGTCCTGGAGGTTCCTAAGCCTCTCCTCACTTTTTTGGATTCTTGTTTTTTCCTTCTTTTCTGTTTGGTTGTTTCTTTCTTCCTTCTGGTCCACTCTGTTGATATGAGTCCCAGTTTCCTTTCCATCACTATTGGTTCCCTGTGCATTTTCCTCCATTTCACTTAGTGTAGCCTTCAGTTTTCATCTAATTTTTGACCAAAATCAACCAGTTCTGTGAGCAACCTGATCACCAGTGCTTTAAACTGTGCATCTGATAGGTTGACTATCTCTTGGTTGCTTAAAAGTTTTGGCTCTGGGGTTTTCATTTGTTCTTCCATTTGAGGCATAATTTTTTGGTCTGATCCCACCTGTTAGGTATAAGTGGTGGAGCCTTGGGTGTTCACCAGGGCAGGGCAACCCTGTTGCTGGGTTGTGACGCTGTATGTGGCGATGGGGTGAGAGAGGGAACAATGGCACTTGCTCTGCTCTTTCTTTGATTTCTGTCCCCTCTGCCACTTTCCACAAGCAAATTGGGCCCTTCCGGTGCTTGTTCCCAGGTAGGTGGGCCTGTGTACGTTCTAGGACCCTGTAGGTCATTCCCATGAATTCTCCTGTGAGGCTGGGAGTCTCTCCCGGCACCTCAACCCCGGCAAGTTTTTTCAATTGGTGCTTTTAGGTTTTATTTCCCAGTGCTGGGGCCCTGGGTTGCATGGTCTGTCTCACTGCCCATTTTTGCCTTGTTTATCTTCAGGCAAATCTGTGTCTGCAGTCAGCCAAGCGCTTTGTGTACCTCACTGGGTTGGGCTTGCTCATTTCCTTCCCACGCCTGCATCTGCCAACCACCACTTTGTCCTGCCATGACCCCTCTCCGCCAGCCACCGACTCTCCCCTCTTACTGGTCTGTATGAATGGTTCATTGTTGGACTTCGTACAATTCAATTTTCTGTCTGTTCTGGTTATGTTTTTGTTTCTAAATCTTTGTTGTCCTTAAATTTGGTTGTGCGAGGAGGCACAGTGTTTCTACCCAGACCTTCATCTTGGTCAGAAATCCTTTTAAACAATTTTGATAATTGGTTCAATGTTCTTATGAATTATACATCTATCTAGGTTCTGTGTTTCTTCATAATTCACTCTTAGAAAGTGTCCATTTTATCTAGGGTATCTAATTTGTTGGAATACAGCCGTTCACACTACTATCTAAAACCCTTTTTATTTCTGTAGAATTGGTGGTAATGTTCTCACTTTCTGATTTTGGTAATTTGAGTCTTATTTTCTTAGTTCTTCTAGCTAAAGATTTTTCAATTTTGTTGATCTACTCAAAAAACTAACTTTTGGTTTCATTAATTATCCTGTCTTTTTTCAAAGACTTCATTTTTTCAAAAGAAATTTTGGCTTCACAAAAAATTTAGAAGTACAGAGATTTCTCACATACCCTCTGCCTCTTCACACACATTGCCTTTCCAATTATCAACATCACTCACAATAATGATGATTTGTTACCAAAGATGAACCTACATCAACACACTGTATTCACCCAAAGTCCATAGTTTAACTAGGTTCATTCTTGGTGTTGTATATTCTTCAGTTTCAACAAATATATCTACCATTATTTATACAGCATTTTTTAAATCCTCTGTGCTCTGCCTATTCATCCCTCCCTCTTCTCCTCCCGACCCTCCCACCATCACCCTATTCTGGCAATCACTAATCTTTTTATTGTATCCATTATTTTGTTTTTTCCAGAATGTCATATAAAACCCCACAGTATTTAGTCTTTTCTTATTGGCATCTTTCATTTAGTAATATGCATTTAAGTTTCCTCTGTATATTTTCAAGGCTTAGTGGCTCATATCTTTTTAGTGCTGAATAATATTTCATTGGATATACCACAGTTTATTTATTCATTCACCTTCTGAAGGACATCTTGGTTGCTTCCAAGTTTTGAAAATGAGAAATAAATCTGCTATAATTATCCACGTACAGGTTTTGGGGTATATAAGTTTTCAACTTGTTTGGGTAAATATCAAGCAGCATAATTGCTGGATTGTATGGTAAGAATATGTTTACTTTCGTTAAAAAAAAAGCCAAACTGTGTTCCAAAGTAGCTATACCATATTGCATTCCCATCAGCAATGAATGTCAGTGCTCTTGCTCCACATCCTTGTCAACATTTGGTGTTGTCAGTGTCCAAATTTTATCCATTTTAATAGATGTGTAGTGTAATCTTGTTGTTTTGATTCCTCTGCTGACGTGTGTTGTGAAGCATCTTTTAATATGCTTATTGGCAATCTGCAAATCTCCTTTGTGGAGGTGTCTGTTAAGATCATTGGCCCTTTTTAAAATTTGGTTTAGTTGCTTTCTTACTGTTGGGTTTTAACAGTTAGTTGTGTATTTTGGATAACAGTCTTTTATCAGATGTGTCTTTTGCATATATTTCCTGCCTGTTTGTGGCTTGTCTTTTCATTCTCTCCATATTGTCTTTTGTAGAGCAGAAGTTTTTTATTTTAATGAAATCCAGGTTTTCCTTTGTTTCTTCATGGATTGTGCCTTTGCTGTTGTATCTAAAAAGGTATCTCCCATACCCAAAGTCTTCTGGATTTTCTCCTATGTTTTCTTCTAGGGGTTTTATAGTTTTGTGTTTTAAATTTAGGTCTGTGACTCATTTTGATATAAGTTTTGGGATGGGTGTGTGCTCTGTGTCTAGGTTCATATTTTTTCATGTGATGATCTAGTTGTTATACTGCTTTTGAATTCTCTACTTTACTTTTATTCTAATATTATTTCCTTCCTTCTACTAGTTTTTTTTTTTTTTAAGATTTTATTTATTTATTTATCTTTAGAGGGGAAGGAGAGAGGGAGAGAAACATCAATGTATGGTTGCCTTTTGTGCGTCCCCTGCTGGGAGTTGGCCTGCAGGGAACTGGACTACAACCCAGGCATGTGCCCTGACTGGGAATCGAACCGCGATCCTCTGGTTCGCAGGCCCGCGCTCAATCCACTGAGCTACACCAGCCAGGGCTCCCTTCTACTAGTTTTAAGTTTAGTTTGTTCTTTTTCTAGTTCCTTAAGTTGTAAAGTTAGGTTGTTGAAATAGGATTTTTTAAAAATTTTAACTTAATGATTGATTTTATTTAACCCAACATATTCAAAACATTGCCATTTCAATATATGATTCATTCTTAAATTATTAATATGTTTTCTATTCTTGGTTTGGGCTAAGTCTTTAAAACTCAGTGTGCAAACCAAATTACAATAATATTTTAGAATAATAATTTTTAAATGTAGTAATCTCAGAATAAGTAGAGTTAAAAATTGTGTTAGAATAATGCTAGCTTCTAGAATAACCATGTATTTGATCTTTACTGAGATTTTTACTTCTTCATACGGTTTCAATTTAATATATAATGCCCTGAAGGACTTTCTTTAGCATTTCCTGCTGGGCAGCTCCAGCGGTAACAAATAACCTCACCTTTTATTTCTCTGAGAATGTCTTAATTTGTCCCCAACCTTTGAAAGTCAATTCTGCCAGATACAGGTTTTTTGAATGGCAGTATTTTTTTTGTATTTTGAATATATTGGCTGTCTTGTGCCCTCCAAAGTTTCTAATGAGAAATCTGCCATTAATCTTATTGTGAATCCCTTGCATATGACAAGTTCACTTCTCTCTCGCTGATTTCAAGATTCTCTGTTTGTCTTTCAACAGTGTGCTTAGATTGTGTCGTGGTGTGGATCTCTTTGAGTGCTTCCTATTTGAATAACTGATTTTCTTGGTTTTTATATTAATAACTTTCCTCAAACCTGGGAAGTTGTCAGCCATTATTTCTTCAAATAATCTCTCTGCTCCTTTCTCTCTTCTCCTTCCAGGACTCCCATAATGTATATATTGATCCACTTGACAGTGTCTCACAGGTCCCTCTATTCACTATTCTTTTTCCTTTCTGATCCTTAGATGCTATAATTTCTATTGTTCTATGTTCAAGTTCACTGACTGCTCTGCTTGCTCAAACCTGCTATTGAACCCCTCTAGTGAATTATTAATTTCAGTTTTTGTACTTTTCATCTCCAAAATGTGGTTTTGGTTTCTTTTTAGGTTTTCTCTTTATTGATATTTCTATTCTGCTCACACATCATTTATTTGTTCAATTTTTTTCATATCTTCTTTTAATTCTTTGAGCATCTTTATGACATCTGTTTCAAGTATTTGTCTAATAGGTATACCATGTGATCTTTCTCAGGGACAGTTTCTGTTGGTTAATTTTTTTTCCTATAAGTAGGCCACACTTTTTTTCTTTTCTTTTCAGGCCTTGTGATTTTTTTGTTCAAAACTGGATTTAAATGTAAATTATTTGTAAATAATAATTTATTACATTTAATAATTTAAATGTAAATAATTTATAAATGATTATTTAAATGTAATAATTTGGTAACTTTATGTGAAATATTCCCTTCCTCGGAGTTTGTGGGATTTTAATTATTTAATTGTTTTAGGATGTTTCAATGCTGTGGGTTAGCATGAGGTATAAACTTTAAGCCTTCTCAAGTCTTTTCTGAGTCTGCACCTTTCTCTGGCCACACATGATGATTTTCTTATTTCTCCTGTGTTTGCAGTTGATTTTGAATGTACTTTTTTAAACAGTCAGGCTCCCCAAAGAGGAAAATACAAAAATGAAGCGTGGGGGTGAAAAGCACCAGTCCTGTAAGTCCCCTAGAACTTGCCTTAGTCTGAAGGGAAGGAGCCTGCAGCAATGGTGTGAGTGTGTGTGTGTTTATAACAATGTCTGGCCACCTTTATGTATGCACTTTTTCCAGCAGAAGCTGCAATCAGAAATCAGAATACAAATCTCAAATATATGGAAGATTAAGGTCCTTCTTTTCCACCATGGTTCCTGCAAGCTCTGGGAATAAGTGCACAGCTGACTGCTATAGGGATGGGAGGACGAAGACAAGTATCCATTGTTGAGCTAAGGAGCTAAAATTGATCACAATCAACCACAGCTTAGCATCTAACCCTTCCCCTGGAAGTTGAAAGGCTTCAATAGATTCCAGACTGCCAAAATGGAACAGACCAACTCTGTCAGTTCAACTGTTGTCTAGATAAGGGGATAGATTTCTGTTGTTTCTTACTCCATCATCTTCCTAAAATCCTCTATCTCCTCAATAACTTTCAAGAAGTATAAGGAGGTTCTGAGACAAAAAGGTTTCAGAGACACTGTTGTAGACAGTGCAGAAATGTAGATCTGGGAATTACCGTATTTTTAAGTGACCATATCAACCAACATCAGCTTTTAGTGTAGCAAAGCAAAATGAAGATAGGATGACTAATTGATGGCTTAAGTTTAAATGTTAGAATCATTTAAAGCACCAAAATCAAAGCACCGATTTCAAAAAGATTCTTCTTACGTCCTGGCTGGTGTGGCTCAGTGGTTGAGTAATGGCCTGTGAATCAAAGGGTTGTGGGTTCAATTCTCAATCTAGGGCACATGCCTAGGTTGTGGGCCAGATCCCCAGTGGGGTCACACGAGATGCAACCACACATTGATGTTTCTCTCCTCTCCTTCTCTCTCCATTCCCCACTCTAAAAAAATGAATAAACAAATTCTTTAAAAAAAGAGATTCTTCTTGTTGTATCACTAATAAAGAATAAAGAGGTTGAAGAGATGAACACTGAGCAATACAGGGATGTTTGCAGGGTATATTTATATCCAAGATGTGTCCTTATGTTATAATGTCTAGCTACTAATGCAAGTAAATACACTGTAATAAGTTTGCTAGGAATAGAAAATAATAGTGTATGATTGATTCCATGCCTATAAAAATGACAAAAAATATGAAAAATCCATACTGTAATAGAGTATTTTGACTATATAAATGCCCCACTTGGACTAACAGCCTTTAATATAATTATTTCTTTAAAACTTACTACTATAGTTATAAATCAAGGAGTGGTAGAGTTAGTATAGTCACTATTACATAGACAGTAATATCAAAAAGACGACAGTTGCAAAAAAAGCAACAGAACAAAATATATCAGAGTGCTTAGAGACATTCCTCTGTGTATCTCTCCTGTTCTTACACATCTTCTGGATTGTCCAAAACTGAAGTCGTGACTATTCTTTATCAGGTCATTCTTCACAGAAAAGCAAACCAGCCCTTAAGCATGAGGTAGCATCTTCCTCTGGGACAAAGAACAGGCCTGTTTAATGATTGCTATAAAAGTGGTGGATTGCTCAAGTACAATGTTCTTTAGCAGTGATACAACCCCACTGTGTGTGCAGCATCAATTTGACCTTTCCTGTCACCCCTGTGGGACTTGGTCACAAAGGAATTGACATAAACATGCCAATGCTCATGCTGTAATATAGTCCTTTGTCTCTGACTCAGGAGTTTTATGTCTTCATCCAGCATCTATAAAACATTAACAGGCTATTTGATTATCTTATAAATAGAATAAATTCCCATACTAGATTCATTTTATTTACATTTATTTGAAAACATATATATCACACATGTAAAGCACATATGTTAATCTTACCAATACAGACTGAATTAATTAAACATTTATATACTGTTTCAAGTTAGTTGAATAGAAATAAAAGAATTATGAAAAATTTGCCTTTAACTTGCAAAGTAGTTCTTTAGTGGAATTTCTTCTTTTAAGAGTTAGATGAAAGACTGTGAGGCCTAACATTATAGAATTTTATAATGACTTCTTTGTAAAATCTTTCTGGGCCGGTGAATTTTTAAGAGAATATGTAGAAATTTTAGAATTATTACAAACAAAAAGGGCAAATATTTCAGATTACTAGGTTTAAATATAGGAACTATGATATACTAAAAAAATCTATAGATGAATAAGCAAGTCAAGAGGTGAGATTACAAAGAAAAGAAACAGAAAAATCAGAAACACAAGAGGGAGTAAATTTTAAGATACAGTGTGCTTATATCCTAAATTTGGGTTTTCTAAATATACCCATTTGTTTTACCAGAAAGTTCCAAACCACTCTTTTTCTTTAATATCTAACCCATTTGCAAGAACACGTGAGTAGGCCAATCCTAGCTTATTAGGAGAGTTCTATCCATTTCTATTTTAGTCACTTTGTTCTGTTGTGCAGTTTAGCCAGAAATATTCTTATTTGCCAGAATATTCTTGTGGCATTGCAGTGATACCACCTGCATCTAATATAATCCAACAAGTACTGATCCATAGCACAGGGAAAAGTTGCTGCTGGTAGATGCATTTTTAAAAGGGATATTAACTTAAAATCATGCATATTTTATCTATGTAATTTCTTTTTATAGCAATTTTTTCTGTAAAAATGAAAATACGTCCAATTCTGTAAATTTAGTATAACTAAACCATATACAGACTGCTATGAGGGAAAAGCTATGTTCACAAGGATATGTAACATTAGAAAAGGACACAGAGTTGAGGTTCATGAACTTTGGAGCCAGTCAGATCTCAGTTTCAGTCCTAAATCTGACACTTAATAGTTTATTCAATGATACATAAATAATACTTCAGCTGTTTTTGTATTTCATGAAAATTGTCCTTATCTATCATGTTTTATTTTTAATGTCAGTCATTTTAATTTTTAAATATTCCAATTTGTCTACTTTTTATCCTTTGTTGTATCTTTTGCTTTTGGGGGGGTTTACAAAGTTACTTTTAAAAGATTTTATTTACCCACTCTTAGAGAGAAATGAAGAGAGGAAGAAACAGAGGGAGAGAAATATTAATTGGGTGCCTCTTGAATGTTCCCTGACCAGGGACTGAACTCTTAACCCAGGCATGTGCCCTGACTGGGAATTGAACCGGTGATCCTTCATATGGCAGGATGATGTCCAACCAACGGAGCCACATATTGATCAGGGCTAGAAAATTATTTTCCCTCTAGAGATTTAGTAAATAATGTTTTTGTATTAAAATAATTTTATTTTTTATTTATGATTGAACACTTTCCTCTGCCTAGAATACATTTTGGTGAATGGCATGAAGTAAGGTTCTGAATTATCAGCTTAATATCATTTCCTGAATAGTATTTCACTGTTCTATGATGCTTCCTTTATTGTATTTTAAATATTATGTAACTATACATATGTCTGAATGAGATCATGTTATCTCTGGGCTAGACATTCTGCTTCAGTGACCTACTCTTTCTAGTAGTGCATTTAAAAAAAAAATTCTGGCCACAGTTCATTTAACACAAAATAATCCCTCCAACTTTACTGAGGTGGTTAATCACATCCACGACCGAATCTGCCTCTAAACTGGAATTTGGTTGCTAACCCAGCTCTGGCCTCAGCTTTCTTGTCAGCACCAAGGGCATAGCACTCCCCCTATGGGTGTTCCTGCCACCTTCTCTTCATGTGATTCTTGCAGATCACACTCTCCCTGCTTCTCAGGGGGGACGTGAAGGTAATCACGGAGATACCAAATACCCTTGTACCAGTAAAAATGTTCCCAGGCAAACTATTCCTTCACCTACTCTCATGATGTGAGAGACTGCATGGCCTTCATAACATAAAGATTAGGCATGTTCTTGTCTGCCACCTCAGGGTGTTAAAGTCATGTGACCATCCTCTTGGCCACCCTTATTCCTTCCTTAAAAAAAGTTAATAAATGGAAATCCAGTTTTTCTTGGACATCAACATCACAACAGCTGCTATGTCCAGGGCCAGAGGGTGGAGTACATTGCTATTTCAGAGTCAGAGTACATTGCTATTTCATACTGTGCATTAATATTTTGTAGGGATAATCAAATGTCACTAACCATCATCTCTTTTTAAAAATGTTTTTCTAAAATTATCCTTAAACAATAGCTTAAAAAATAAATTTTGAATTATTTTGATACATTCTACAAAATACTGTTTGCATTTTGACTATGTTTATGTAAAATCTATTAATTATCAGAGGAAGATATCTTTACAATATTTAATATTACTATTTAAGTAAAATGATATAGGAAAATGCCAAGAGGGTCTTAGCCAGTGTATTATCTTATCTAGTACTTCTTCATTTTTCTTAAATAATATTAGAAAAAGTTAAAAAAAAGAAAACTGAAATTCATATAAATAGCATGCATATTTAATGTTCAGAATGAATCTATTTTCCTAAAACTCTAAATATTAACTGAACATATTTGATGTGTAAGATATATTACTAATTTATAAATTAGAAAAATTAAATGGTAGGGATTTATTTCATTATTAATGAAATAATTTAATTGTAAGATTCCTCTTTTCCTGGTACATATTTAAAATATAACCTGAATTTCAAATGTTAATTTTAAAAAGACTCCAATCAAAATCTGTATAAGTGATATGCAACTTAACACCAGGAAGATAAACAATCCAATTAAAAAATGGGCAAAAGACCTCAATAGACACTATGCAACTTAACAGTAAGAAAACAAACAATCCAATAAAAAAATGGGCAAAAAGAACGTGAATAGACACTTCTCCAAAGACATACAGATGGCCAAAAGACACATGAAAAAAACCAGACTGGTGCAGCCACTGTGTAAAACAATACAGTTTCCTCAAAACATTAAAAATCAAACTGCCTTTTGATCCAGCAGCAACAGCTGCTATGGGAATGTATCCTAAGAATCCCAAAACACTAATCACAAAAAATATATGCACTCCAATGCTCATAGTGTTATTTATAAACAGTCAAGATCTGGAAACAGCCCAAGTCCCATCAGTAGATGAGTGGATAAAAAAGCTAAGATAGAACTTCTGGTCAAGATGGAGGCATGTGTAGGTGGAACCACTTCACCTCATTGAGCAGCCACAAAGAGAATTATAACTGTTAGTCAAAACAAATACCCAGAACCGTCACAAAATCAAGCTGTATGGAAGTCCAACAACCAGGGCTTTCAAGAAGCCACACTTATCCAGGCAGGTAGGAGGGGCAGAGTCACAGAGACTCGGTGTGGTGTGGAGAGGTGGCAGCAGCAGTGGCTGAATGGGTGGTCTCACATTCACATGTGGTGGATAAAATTCTGGAGGGATACCTTGGGAGTGAGCCATCCTAGCCCCTGGACAGACCATGCAGCCCAGGGTTCCAGTGCCTGGAATATAAATCCCCATGATTTCAAGTTGTACAAACCAGTAGGGTTTGGGGTGATGGAAGAAACTGCCAGATTTTCAGGAGAGTTCATTTAAAAGGCCTGCAGGGACTCAGAATTTATGCAGATCCACACACCCTGGGATTCGCCACCAGGGCAAGAGCTGGAAGGATGCCAGTTGTATATGGGAAATGGGTGAAGTGAATGGAAACAAGGTGAACACTGAGCAAACCTCTAAAAGCCAGGCAGTGGCATTTTCCCATGAGCCCTCCCTCCACACAGAGCCACAAAGCAGTGAAGCAGGTTGTCCTGCCCTGGTGATTACCTAAGGCTGCACCCTACACAGAATTCACAGGTGCCTTTTACAGGAAGTCAAAGCAGCTCTGCTTAATATATTAAAACATAGGGAAGCTGCCAAATTGAGGAGACACAGAAATATGGCCCAAGTGAAAGAACAGAATAAAATCGCAGAAAAGAAAAGAAAAACTAAACAAAACAGAGATAACCAATCTATCAAACGTAGAGTTCAAAACACTGATGATCGGGATGTTCAAAGAACTCATTGAGTATGGCAAAAATGTAAGGGAAGAAATGAAGGTTACACTAAGTTAAAGAAAAATACAGGGAACTAACAGTGGAGAGGAAGAAGCCAAGAATCAAACCAATGATTTGGATCACAAGGAAGGAAAAAGCATTCAATCAAAACAGCAGGAAGAAAAAAGAATTTAAAAAAATGATAGGCTTAGGAACCTCCAGGACAACATTAAATGTACCAACATCATATGAGTGCCAGAAGGAGAAGAAGAGCAAGAAATTAAAAACTTATTTGAAAAAATATTGAAAGAAAACTTCCCTAATTTGGCAAAGGAAACAGACATACAAGTCGAGGAAGCACAGAGAGTCACCCAAAGAGGATCACACCAAGACGTGTCATAATTAAAACACCAAAGGTTAAATATAAAGAGAGAATCTTAAAAGCAGCAAGAGAAAAACAGAGAGTAACCTACAAAGGAGTTCCCATTAGACTATCAGCTAATTTCTCAAATGAAACTTTGGACACAAGAAGTATTCAAAGTGACAAAAAGCAAGGACCTACAATTCAGATTACACTATCCAGGAAAGCTATCATTTAGAATGGAAGGGCGGATAAGGTGCCTCTCACACAAGGTAAAGTTAAAGAAGTTCATTATCACTAAGCTATTATTAACAAATGTTTAAGAGACTTAAGAAAAAGAAGATCAAAACTATGAACATTAAAAGGGCAATAAATTCACAACTATCAACAACTGAATCTAAAAAAACAAATTAAGCAAATAACCAGGACAGGAACAGAATCATAGATATGGAGATCATCTGGAGAGTTATCAGCAGGAAGGAGAAGGAGGAGAGTGGGAGAAGAGGTACAGGAATTAAGAATCATAATTGGTATGTACAAAATGGATGGATGTCTAGAATAGTAGAGGAAATGGAGAAGCCAAAGAACTTATACATATAACCCATGGACACGAACTAAGGGGAGGATTGCTGGAGGGAAGGGCAGTACCAGGCAGAGGAGGGCAAAGGGGGGGAAAATTGGGATAACCATAATAGCACAAGCAATAAAATACATTTTTTAAAAAGCTATGATATATTTACACAGTGAAATTCTACACAGCTGTAAAAAAGAAGGAACTCCTACCCTTTGCAACAACATGGATGGGCCTGGAGAATATTATTCTAAGCGAAACGAGGCAATCACAGAAAGACAAATACCATATGATCTCACTCATATGTGGAATCTAATGAAGAAATAAACTGACAAATAAAATAAAACCAGAGGCATGGTCAAATGAAACAAACTGACAGATCTCAGAGGGGAGAGGAGTGGGGAGGGACTAGAAGAGATTAGCCAAAGAACATATATGCACATATGCAAAGCCCAGAGACAGAGAGAACAATGTGGCAAATACTGGGTGTCTGGAGGTAGGGGTGGAGGTTTGAGGAGGGGGAAAACTGGCAGGTATCTGTAATAGGACCAACAACAAAAAATTTGTATAAATGAGGTAAAATTATAGCAATAAAGATCTTAAAAAAGAAACACTTTTTAATACCAATGTGAATTTTAAAAAATTCATACATAAACCACCTTAAACATAAATAGAAGAGAAATCCTGATCTAGCAATGTTAACCATTGGGAAAGTATGTATTTTTAGATATTTCCAAGAGACACATGTTTAATTTATACATTAATAACTCAAGAGAATATACTAATATAATAGTATATTATCTATGGAAATACTTATACTGTTTATCCAGCCTTTCTGCAAATTTTGGCCTTTACTAGACAAGGGTAAATCATATTCAATTATAGATGCAATTCTTGACTAAGTTAGCAATATAGTAATTTTATAATATTAGAATGCTGACTTGGACTTTCCTCTTAACTTAAATTGTTTTTAGATTTTTAATAGGCAGATTTACAAAAGTATAATTTACATTAGAACAAAATCCACCTTCTTAAAGTGTACAGTTTGATAAATTTTACAAATTTGTACAGCCATGGAGCAAACTCAATATTTTTACCATACTGTCTAATTTGAGCTAGTAATTAGAAGCTTATTTCCACCCTTTCCCTGACCCTATTTCAGCCCTTTTGCTCACTAAATACATAGATTATAAAAGCAAATAAAGATGGTTTGTTTAAGGCATTTCATAACACTGATCATTTGGGAAGATTACACATTTCAAAATAATTCAGTGTAACATTTGGTTTTATTTTTATAGATCACATTAATATGTTTTTGTAGGAAAACTTAAAGAACTAATGAACTGAATTCACAGAATATCTGTTTTTCCCCCCCTAAGAATCTTTATTATATTGCTGGTTCCATGAACAAAAT
Source organism: Sturnira hondurensis (assembly GCF_014824575.4). Taxonomy (NCBI): domain Eukaryota; kingdom Metazoa; phylum Chordata; class Mammalia; order Chiroptera; family Phyllostomidae; genus Sturnira; species Sturnira hondurensis. The sequence goes on along the minus strand of NW_028079044.1, from coordinate 12,137,715 downwards.
TCTTATCAACAAAATAGAAAGGATAAAATGACTGAAGACTTCCAGAGAGACAATTACAACCTTTAAATAACAGATTTTTCAAGTGATTTGAATATGAGGTTTTTACTATTTTATTCTTGGATATAGTGACTAAGGCTTAACTTTTTCCAATAATTTTCAAAATGATTTACCCAATAAATGTAGGTTTAAGAGACTTAAAAATGCTTCAGCTACACACACTCTTCGATCTTAACAGGCAACCTGCCTTGGTTTCAAAGGTTTGACACTTTCTTTCTAGGAATTGTCATATTGCCCAAATTAGTTTATTATTAGGAGCTATGTTGTTATAAAAAGGATAAAAACATGCAAGAAAACTTTATCCCATCTGTCCTTTCTAGTCCTGTAATTATCATGAGCAATTTGATTTATTTGCCATGAATTCATTTACCTAGAAAATCATACACAATGTGCAATCTACAAATTAAGTACTGGTGGTTATGCTTTACTGTAAGACAAGTAAAAGCTTGTAAAGAAAAGGAGAGGCATAAAAACATGGCAAGCTTCACTACGCTATAGAGTTTTTAATGAAACATATTTACTGCCTTGGGTAAAAAGTAAAAGTAGCTTATAGCTGCAAAACTTTATTAATGCTTAGTGTGCCATAGTACGTAATTGAAAGATTCTTAATTAAACATGTCCCACCAAAAATCCTCACCAAATTGCATTTGCCACCAAATGACTAACAAGTACACAACAGTTGGAAACTGTCAAAATATTTTACAGCTCAATTGTAATTACCAACCAAGTCTAAGCATGCCCCAGTGGGCGTTAACTACATGTTGGGGGATTCAAAACATTAAACAGCAGTCTTTTTTTGTCGTGGCTTCTAAGTTATATATTTAAAATTCCCGACTAACTCCAAAGACTTTTGTTGTCCTTGGTGAAAAATCAGCAAAACATCAATATAAGATATAATAATTGATAATTTTTTTAGATTCACTAGTAAGAAGGGCCTTTTTCAAAAGATCATCTGGCTAATCTCTTACCATTATAATAGAATATATTGATGATTTGGTTATTTGTCTTTGAAATATATTATAAGTAATCTTAAGGCAGAAGTGTTTTCTGTCATCCTATCATAATAGATGTAGCCAAATACAAATGTGAAGATGTGATTAAGGAGAAATATCAATATGAAGTACAGCTGGTAAGTATCCAGAGGGGGAAATGCAGACATCGTTTGCCACTTGAAGTAGGACAGCATTCAGCCTTTCTTCCCTCCTCACCAGGAAGTGTACCAAGGAGTGGATTAGAGCTTGAGGCTCTGTGATCATCTCAACTGGTTATCTCTTACTAGCAGAAGAGAACTGAGTTAATTACCACTGACCATAAGCACAGACAGAATACTACTTCCACCAGGGATCATTATCTATCTACCATTCTTACCATCAGTCAGGGAAATAAATAGAAAGCAGAGTTTACCACAGAAGATAGCAACCTTGCTTTTCTGAGTTCCTTAACTATATTTTTCCTGAGAGGTATCCATCAGGGGAGAGTATTCAAAAAAGCAGATGAGTAATATACTCAGGACATTTCTGTGTTTTAAATTTAAAATAAAATTATAATATTTAATTTAAAATGTAACTATGGTTACACAGGAAGCTTCAATCATACTTGTTTAATCTTAAGCTGAAATGCGGACACACAAGAACTGCATTAATTGTAAAGGAGCTTTTTATCTTTTTATATGACTGAAAATCAAAAGAAAAAAATCACAAAGTAGTCATCTCACATGCTATCAACTGTTTAAGCATAGTTATTTAATAAATGGATTCCAATTGAATCATAATGTGAGTTAATAAAAAGATGTTTAGAAATTAAATGAATTTGAAGTTCCACAGATTGGTTCTCAGGAGAACCATAATCACTAAACCATTACAATCACAAGTAGATGGAATGTTTAAACAAAACTGGAAATGCTCATTATTGCTGCAACATAGAGTAGCTGAATAGGTCAGCTGTTGACAGTGAGAAATACATAATCATTTTTAAAATAACTTTTACATGGAATACTTGGTTACAAAGTTTATGAAAAAAGAAGTGTATATTCCAGTGATATTATGTAGGTATCAGTCTCCAACTTTTATTGCATGCTAGTATCAGGATAAAAAAAAGCAGAAACATTCTCACAGACATATATTTATTTATGTATTATACATATATATGGCTGCATATTATAAAACATGTATCACAGCAAAATTTTAAGATAAAGATGAAGTTAGTAATTATATAGTTTATTTAACTTACTGATAGTATAAAAACCAATTTTTCTCTCATTATAAAAAAGCATAATCTGATAGAAAAGGCTTATTTTTGAAAATGTTGGTTTAATAACTTGAAAGTCTAATCCTAAAGTGTATATGTTGATACTGGGTTTGAATGGCTGTCATAGCTGAAAAGATACATCACAAAAGAGAGGTAAATCTAAATGCAAAAAGTACATCATTGGCTATGCTTACTAAATCAGGATACTTACTTTTCAATCCTATTTACCAGTTACACAAAAGATTTTTGCTGATATTCACTTATGTCAATTAGTTGCAGTTAAAACACCACTAATAATATTTATTTGGACTTTAAAACAAGTTTGAAAATTCAGGTCCATAAAGTATACTGTTATGAGAGTTTACAGTGTTGTCTTTAGCTACAATAGTATGAAAATATTTCTGTAGCAGACACTATAGGCGGCTGCTAACCAACATCCATTCTCATCCCTGTTTCATTTAAGGAATCAGGCCCTGGTACTCACTTTTCATAAATTACCTTGTAGAAAAGGGAACCACGTGACAGTCTGGCCAATATAATGTGAGTGGAAGTTCACAGAAATATGAAAAGCCAACAAATGTAAGTGGAAGCTGATAATTCCCTGACAAAATGATACATGTGAAATTTCCTCATACCTGTACTTCTTTTCAACAAGATAGTTCCCATCCTCTACCTGAAACATGACACTCTAATTTATATATATATATAGATATAGATGTAGACATAGATGTAGATATATAGATATAAATAGTATAGGCTGAGTGAAGGTACCCTTGTCAAGCTGCCTATTAAGTATTGGTAAAGCTTAATTTCTTTCTTAATTCAGATTAAAACATGCAGATACAAGTATTTGAATATATTCTTCCCACACCCAGTGGCTTGTCCTGGGCACTCTCCAGGATCACACATCTCACTTTGGAAGCTACTGTTTTAAATAATACACAGGGCTACATATGTCTCATTAAAAAATCCCCACAACAATCCTGTGACTTATAATACACATTTTAGAGACCAGCCTCAGACAGGCTAAGGGACCTGCTGACAAACAAAACAAAACAATGCATGAACAATTTGACTACAAATGATATTTATGGTCATAAATTTCAAGACTGGAGAATATTTTTATCAAATAAAAGTGGTTTTATTCTACTTCCCAAGCTATATTAAACACATATACAATTAAACTACACCAAAAATATGTCATTATTTAAAAGAAGAAATAATAGTCACATTCTTCCATAAAAAGTTCCATGAGTTAACAATGCTGTATGTCTATATGCTATGTGTCACTACAGTGAACTGAATATGCAGCAATCTCAGAAAGACCTAGTTTAATTCCTACTGTAATACCTATAAAAAAAATCAACAAAACTGTCCCTTGACACAGATTCCAATGGGTCAGCAGATCATCAACAAATCTTTATAATACTCATTTCATTCTGCCTATGAAAAGTAACAAGATGCAAAGGTAAGAAACAGTCATTGGTGCTAAAGAAGTAATTCATAATTGAGAAGGGAGTCATAAACAACTATTGTGACATAATGTGGTTCCTACACAGTGTTATGAAATCATAGAGTGTAAAGTGATGTCAACAAATGCCTAGAGGTTAATATGCAAAACTTATAAAGAACTCATACAACTTAACACCAACCCCCCAAATAATCCAATTAAAAAATGAGCATAGAACCTGAACAGATATTTCTCCAAAGAAGACATATAAAGAGCCAATAGACACATGAAAAGATGCTTAACATCACTAGCCATCAAAGACATGCAAATTAAAACCACAATGAGATCTTACCTCACACCTGTCAGAATGGCTATCATTAATAAATCATCAAACAAGTACTGGCAGGGATGGAGAGAAAAGGAAACCCAGTGCATTGCTGGTGGGACTGCCAACTGGTACAGCCACTCTGGAGAACAGCATGGGGGTTCCTCAAAAAATTAAAAGTAGAAGTACCTTATGACCCAGCAATTCTACTTCTGAGTATCTATCTGAAGAAACCTGAAACACTAATTTGAAATGATATGTGTATCCCTATGCTCATTGCAGCACTACCTACAATAGGCAAAATCTGGAGACAACCTATGTGCCCATCAATAGATGGCTGGATAAAGAGATATGGTATATATACACATATACACAAAATGGAATATTACTTGGCCATAAAAAATAAAACCTTACAATTTGTGACAACATATACAGACCTAAAGGGCATTAAGCTAAGTGAAATAAGTCAGACAAAGAAAAATACCATATGATTTCATTTACACATAGAATCCAAAAAATAAAATAAGTAAACCAACAAAACAGAGATACAGAGAACAAACTGATGGCTGCCAGATGGAGGAGAGGGTGGGGGCTGGGTGAATAAGGAGAAAGGGTTAAGATGTACAAATTGGTAGCTTACAAAACAGTCACAGGATCGAAAAGTATAGCATATGGAGTATAGTCAATGATACTGTAGTTAACTATGTATGGTGCCAGGACAGCACTAAACTCATCAGAGGTTAAATAAATGTCTAACCACTGTGCTGTACACCTGAAGCTAATATAAAATAATACTGAATGTCAACTTTAATTAAAAAATAAAAATACTTTTTTAAATGGCCCTAAGGTATCATTTGAGTTAGACTTCCAAGGGATAAGCTGGTCTTCACCAAAGCCCTGCATGAATACAAAAGATCTGAAACTTCTAATGCCTACTCAAATGGATGTCTGGTTGAATATGGATCATTTCCAAGGCAAAATCAGGAACAAAGACAGGTCTGTAGCTCCTAAGTCAGAGGCCAAGGTCAGATACAAAGATAAGCAGTTCAGGACGTCTTTATGCCTTTTTAAAAAAATTACTGAGGACTACCCAAAAGTTTTATTTATGTAGTGTATCTACTGATGTTTACTATATTAGAAGTTAAAGCAAAATTTAAAATATTTATTCTTTTAAAACAATAAAACTTACATATTAATATATCACTATGAAAACTGTATTTCCCAAAGAAAAATAGTGAGAAGAATGAAGCTGTTTCACATTTTTAGCTAATCTCTTAACAGAAGACAGCTAGATTCTTGTATCTACTCCTGTTTTCAATCTGTTATGATGTGTTATTTTGAAGTAAACAAAGAAAATCCAGCATAAAGATATAGAGCTGGGAGAGTAATTTAAAAAGCCTTTTCAGACAGTTGTGGATGTTCTTTGATATTACACCAGAACTTGCAGGTGGGAGTTTCTTAAGGTTAATTACTATGTAAAATAGGAAGCCATATTGATGACCTTTTCAAACTCTGTTACATTAAATCCACTGATCTATCTTATACTGTGAAAGGAATTTTTATTTATGCATAACTTTAAAACATCATCCACTGGTCATTTGGAAAATACTTATTTACTGAATTTTACAATCTTCCAAATGTTGAAATATTTCATTACATAATATTAAAAAACAGCATTTCTTAGTCTAATCACAAATCTCTTCAGAAAGTTTTTTAAGTATTGGGAAGATCTCAAGCTCAAAGTGTCAGATATGAGTTTTCAAAATTCTAATTTTTGCTTGAAACCTCTAATTTTATCCTTGGCAAGAAGATACTGTCAGTTGTTTCCCTTGAAGTGACAAGCTCATTTTGTTCCTTTTCAAGAAAATATTTACCAAATAACCAAGTCAAAATAACCACAGTTTTGTCAGTCATTCTTTCAAGTAAAAATGATGCTCCTTGATGTAGGCAACCAACCAAGCTTACAATACAAACAAGTGCAAAAGCTTTCCCTGGTTATAATGGTATTACTTTGATGTGGAGCAGAAGTGTTTTATGAATACTTCCTACTTTGTCACAGAATATTAAAAGACAATGTGCTCTCTGTTAAGATTCAATACAAATTAATGCTTTTTACAAACTTATAAAGGATTCTGAAGTGAATCCTTTAAGTTTTTTATTTGGTTTTACTTTTGTTTTTTCAAATCTGAGAGGGCATGGTCATCATGAAAGAATAAATGACTACCCCTAACAGTTTATTGCCACTGCCTTGACTCACATGTTAGTGCTAGTGGATTTAACCACCACTGCTTTCGCCCAATCTGTATAAATGTCAACACAGTGAACAAGCAAATTAATGCTTTGCTATTATTGTGAAAATGTTCTTTATTTCACAAATATATCAAACTATCTTACGGACCTCCATGGACCATACTTTCAGAACACCTAGCCCAAAGAGGATCAGCAATCAAGGCAGATGTTTACTCATGTATTCAATTGCTGTATTTATTTTTCTAAAGGCCCTGCCTGGACTAGGAACTAGATTCATCTTAGTGATGAGATACTCTGTGCCCTCTAGTAGAGGTGGACCCCTGAAGAAAACTAATAGAAAATAAGAGTGGGAATTTCCCACAATTCATACTTTCTACATATGCAAATTAGAAATCTAGACAGTTTTGGTTTTACAGTATTACCTAATAAATGCTACCAGAAATCAATGGCAATTTAAACTGTACTAATTATTTTCAATAGCTTTTTCTCTATTGAAGGTAAATCTTAGAAGCTTTCAAGGAATGAGATGGGGATACAGTACAGCAAATAGATAATATGTACCCAATTAATAGATGTTAAAGAGTACTACACAATGATTTGCATTGCTGGGTGCTTTCCTATTTTATTGTCTACAAAGCGTCAAGTAAGGAGGCTTCGGAGTACTATGGAGGCTATGTGCATACCCTATAGTGCAGAAGATGCTCCCACTGATTAACCTGGCAATTTCCCTTCAGGGACACTACGGGTAAGGTACTGGAGAGAATGAGCGCTCCCTGTAACTGTTAATTGTTCCAACCACACATAATCTGTGGCCAGCTTCCCCAGCAATGAATAAAGTAACTGCTCTGCCCAGGCAAGGAGAAAACAAAAACAAAGCACAGGTCTCACTGGGATCTTCCAAAAGTTAATCTGATATCATGTAATAAGTGAAGTTGTGCTTCTGTGTTCTCCAACTCCTTTAACACACAGAGGTGGGCCAAGGTAGGTTTATGGTTGCACTGTGATATTCTTTTGAGTTAACAAAGCTATTGTAATAATTATAATCTGAATGTCTTTTTCCATAGGAACAACTGTAAACTTACACTTGCCCACCCCTGTATATAGTCTATACCTGTGGTTTCCTGTACCAAACATTTACATCTTTGATTGCACCAACTACACTACTTAGGAACCTAGGTACCTTGTAAAATAAAACAAATTTTAAAATCCTGATACTTTTTTCTGGAAAGTAAATTTATATATGTTTCATATATGATAGTTTTTAAAAATAAAAATAAAATTACTTTCATTGAAAAGACTTCCTAAGTTTTAGGAGATTGTTACCTCTCTTTCCCAATGCATATACATGCAATACACCTCAGTTCAAGAGTATTCTCGAAACAAAGACAAATCCATCAGTGACAAGAATCATAAATTTTTCTTCTTTTTCAGTACTCATTAATTCCCCACATCTCTATATCAAGAATTTGAAAGTCGCTAAGGAAGGAAGGACAGACTTAAAAAGACTCAAAGAAAATAGCCTAATGCCTTTTGGGGTGGGGGGTCAGAGTATAAACAAAAGCACTAATAACAAGAACATAAACAATAATAGTAGTAGCAACAGATACTACTTATAGAACTTACTATGTACCAGGCACTATTCCATAGACTTTGCATAAATTAATGTATTTAATCCTCAAAACAGCTCTATGAGATAAGCACTATTATCCCTATTTTGTAGATGAGTGAACTGAGGGATAAAAAGGTTAAATAACTTGCTCTAGCCCTGGCTTGTGTGGCTCAGTGGATTGAGTGCCGGCCCGTAAACCAAAGGGCCACAAGTTTGATTCCCAGTCAGGGCACATGCCTATGTTGCAGGCCAGGTCCTCTGTAGAGGGCTCACGAGAGGCAACCACACATTGATGTTTTTCTTCCTCTTTTTCTCCTTTCCTTCCTCTTTCTCTAAAAATACGTAAAAAATAAAACCTTAAAAAATAACTTGCTCTACTTATTAAAAGGCATAGCCTATGGCCTCAGGAGTGTGATTCTACACAAAATACACAACTTCCTTTGTGGTATGATCTCAGGATGGTAAAGATCTTAGAGAAAAGTCAGTACCCTAAAAAAAATCATCTTGTAGCTGACTCAGAACTGAAATATTATCCAGAAAGAACACTGTAGAGGGCCTGAATACTAGCTTTAGAGACATAGTTTAAAGAGATGTGTGATATTAGCCTTAATAACATTCATTCTGGTTCTTGGTTTTATCATTTGTAAAACAAACAAACAAAAGGAGTGAATTAAGATTAATTTATTCAATTATAATGCACTAAGTATCTATTAAGTGCTAGGCAATATGCATTACTGAGAACCTGTTTCAACTCACATAAAGTCTATTTTCTAAGTTAGTATCTCACAAGAGGGCCCTAAAGCTATTTAAGCTTATACCTTAAAATCTGGCATGCCTTTTAAGGATGAAAGAGATGAAACCAAGCCAAAAAAGTTTAATGACTTGTCCCATAAGGAAACTTGAGGTAAAACTAGGAAATCCCCTCAAGTATTGTAATTTTACCAAAACTGCCACAAGCAACATTGTAGTGAATTTTTTCACTCAACAAAAATTTACTCAACATCCATTACATGTTAGGATTGGCAATATAATGACAGGCAAAACAAGTCCCTTTCTTAAAGAGCTTACAACACTTGCCATAAAGAATTTAATAAGTGGTTAAAGAGTTTATTTAAATATATAACCTGATGAAGTTTGTCATAAAAACATCCTCAAAAACATTCTTTTTCTTAGCCAAATTCCCGTAGAAACGTTATCCAACTTTCTAAAGCTACTTTTGAGAGATGGTTCTATAAAATCAAACTCACCCTTAAAAATTCTGATTCAGCAGGAAGGGGTGGGCGCCAGGTGATTCTGATGCAATTGACAGAGTCACAGTTTATTCTTGCCAGTTTACAATTCTACCATTTTTTTTAGTATTCTGAGAAACAATTCTGCTATGATATAAACCCTAAGAATTTCTCCTCAGTTTCCAGTATTAAGTCTTTCAGCAAACTATGACTTAGCTTAGATGCCATAAAGATTTTCTGCTCATAAAAATTTACTGACTAATCCCACTGATCTGGATCCACAGCACCAGATGCAACTCTTTTGAGTCAAATATTTAATTTACCGCATATGTTTATTCATTCAACAAAAAAGACTGGCAATGTCCTAGGCACTTGGTGTGTATCAGTGATATATCAGGTGAGTTCAATAAAGAATTCCTACCAAGACATAATACACATTTTTTCAAGTATATATAAAATATTTACCAAGACAATGATATTCTGGGTCATAAAACAAGTTTCAATAAATTTAAAAAATTTAAATCATATGAAAGTTATTCTCCAACTACAATGGAATTAAGCTTGGGAAAGAGAAAAACAGAAAGATATTTACAAAATGCCAAGTATTTGGAACTAAATAACTTTGTACATAGCCCATGTTTAAAAAAATTAGAAATTATTGTGTATTAAATGAAAACACAACATATGTAAACATTTGTTGGATGTAGCTAAAGCAACTCACAGGGAAATACAGCACTCAATACCTATATTCAAAAAGAATGAAGTTCTCAAATCAACTACCTAAGCTTCCACCTTCTGAAATGAAGAAGAAAGTAGATAATAACAATCAGGGTGAAAAAATTAATGAAATAGAAAACAAAAAAAACAATAAACAAAAATTAATTAAATGAACGGCTAGGTCTTTGAGAAGATACTACAACTGGGAAACTTAAGCCAAATTGATCAGAAAGAAAAAAAAGAGAGGAAAGACAAAAATTACCAATATCAGAAATCAGAGAGGTTAATGTAACTGCAGACTCTACAGATAATAACAAGATAATAAAAGAAAATCATGAACAACTTTATGCCAATAAATTTCACAACTGAGGTGAAATAGACAAATTCCTTGAAAGATAAAAACAACCACAGTTCTCTCAAGAAAAGATAACCCAAATAGTTCTGTATTTATTAAAGAAATTTAACTTATAGCTAAAAACTTTATCCCAAAGAAAACCCCAGACCCATGTGACTTTATTGGTTAATTCTCCCAAACATTTCAGGAAGATATAATCTCAATTCTATATAAAACCTTCCAGAAAACTGAAAAGTAGGTAATACTTCTCAATTATTTCTGGCAGTACTGATTCCAAAATCACATGGAGACATTACAGGGAAAATAACAAAAAATAAAAAAAGCACTCCAGACAAATTATCATTCATGAAAATAGATGTAAAAATTCTTAACAAAATTGTAAGCAAATCAAATTTGACAACATGTAAAAGGATAATTCATTTTGACCAAGTGAGAATTACCTCAGAAATGCATCGTTAGTTTAAGAAGTGAAAAAATTCTAATACTTCAAAATAAATAAAAGGCATTATCGATGCCCTTTCAATGTGAGGCTGAAGCCTCCAACAATAACCTGAACCTACAGGCATACGTGTCTTTGTCTTCAATTAAGCTACCTTAGAATAAATAAAAGGGTTTCTCAACCCTGGCACTTTTCACAATTTTGGGTTGGATAACCCTTTGTTGTGCAGGGGGCATTATAAAATAGGTAGGAGCAATCCTGGTCTCTATACAGTAGGTGCCAGTAACACCATCCTCCCAATATGATAACTAAAAACCATCTACAAACATTGCCAAATGTTTCCATCCCCAGATGAGAAATACTGATATAGAGATTACAGTTAACTTGAAAGACATCAATAGCAATGCAATGCAAACAAGTCTTTCACATAAACATGTAAATAAGTTGAATTTGCTGAAGAAACCACCTCTCCAACCAAAAAAGTCAGTTTTCCACAAATCCTTTCAACATTTTTGATCTAAGAATTTGTCTATTAGAATTCTCATGTGACCAAATTGTAACATCATCTAAAAATGATTTAAAAAATTAAAAAGTCTTTGATATATGTTCATATTGTATGAGTCATGATTTTACCTTTTATGAAAAGGGTCTCTTTAAAACCCATGTTCTTTAGCTTTATATATTGACATATAAAAAGTTCTAGAAATTCAATGTATATAACATCGCTGAGTTGAAATTTATCTCTTAACACAACTGAAAAATCAATGTAATTTACGGTATTAAATATTAAAAAAGAAAAATGGTAAATGATTATCTCTATAGATGCAGAGAAAGTATCTGACAAAACCCAACACCTATTCTTCATAAACATTTTTAGCAAATTAGAAGTAGAAGGAAATTTCCTCAGCCTTAAAAAGGACATCCATAGAAAACCTAATATTATGTTTAATGGTGAAAGACCAATTATTTCCTATTAAAGCAAAAACAAGATAAGGAATTATATTCTTAAGAATATAATTTTTAAGAATTATATTCTTAAAAATATATAAGGAATTATATTATATATTCCATTAAATATAGTGCTACAGGTTCTAGCCAATGCAATAAGGGAAGTAAATAAAAGTCACCCAGATTGGAAATAAGAAGTAAAGTGATCTTTATTTGTAGATCATTTACATATAAAATTCTACAAAAATTATAAAAATGCTACTAGAATAAATAAACAAGTTAAGCAACAGTGCAGGACAAAATATCAACATAAAAAATCAATTGCACATCTATATACTATCAGCAAATGGAAAAAATTTAAATTATTGACTTTGTATTCCAGAATAATAAAGTACTTTATTATTATCTCCTTCTTTATCCTATATTTCCTTTAGCCTATATCTCCTTCTAAGTACAAACAAGAAACTCTGGGTAGTACATCAAACAACCATACAGAGATTCTGAAAAGTAGAGGAAACAGAGACTATCTAGGTGCTTCAGGACCCAAGGAACAACAGAATGAATCCCTGGGCTTGAAGCTAAAGAATCTGGCAAGTCAGAAAGGCCAATGCACAGAGACAAAAGCCCTAACAAAAGACTACTCTCAAAGGAAGGAAGGAAGGAAGGAAGGAAGGAAGGAAGGAAGGAAGGAAGGAAGGAAGGAAGCTAGTAAGAAAACAAACACTCAGATAATAACCACAAACTCCAGACAAACACCATAGAAAACTTGTGGCCCTACTCTCACCCACACAAGCAAAAGCTAAGATGGGAAGTGAGAATTCTACCCTTGATACCTGGTAATGCAAACCTATTACAGTGTTGGTGGAGACCACATGGATAGCCTGGACTCCCACCCTTACCGGGCGATAGCAAGATACCCCTTCCTCTCCTTGCTAGGATGGTGTCAAAAGAACCCTAGTAGGGAGCCATTACTGTCACCATGACCCATTGGTGACCCTAAGGTATTAGTGGAGGCAATGAAAGGCACAATACCAAGGCAATCCCACCCCTCCCACTAAGGACCTATCAGTGGCGGCCTAATAGGAAGCAAGAACTCCCACACATACTCAGTAGTAATGTACTCCCCCACCCTGGGGTGTCAATGAACAACAAGTGAGGAACCTGGACTTCCATGTCTACCTGGCAATAATAAGGCAGCACCTCCTATTTGCCTAGTGGAGCTCTGTTTAAAGCAAAGAGCAAAACAGAAGGTTTAGATAACATCCAAAGTCTCAGAACATAATGCAAAAATGTCCTGGTATCGGTAGAAAATCATTAATCATAACAAGAAACAGAATAGTCTTGAACTGAAAGAAAAAAGACAAACAGCAGATGTCAAGCAAATTGATAGAGATGGGAGAATTATCTGAAAAAGATTTTAAGACAATATTCATTAAAATGCTTCAATAAACATATATATTCATTGAAGCATATATACATGCACATATATACTTGAAACAAATGAAAAAATAGAAATTCTCAGCAAAAAAATCCAAGACATAGAAAGGAACCAAATGAAAAAATTAAAACTAAAAACAAAATAAAACTAATAATAGATGGATTAACAGCAGAATGAAGGGGACAGTAGAGAGCATCAGTGAACTTGAAGACAGAACAATAAAAATTACCCAAAAAGCAACAGAGAAAAAATACACAGTAAAAAATATGAACAGTTTCTAAGGAACCTGTGAGACTATAAGAAAAGAACAAACATTTATGTCTCTGAAGTTACAGGGGAGATGAGAAAGACAGCAAGGCTGAAAGGTGCTTGAAAATAAAATAACTGAAAGCTCCCCAAATTTGCCAAAAGGCATAAACCTTCATAGTCAAGAAGCTGAGTGAATCCCAAACAAGAGAAACCCAAAGAAATCCATCCAGAGATATCAGAGTTAAAACTCTGAAAACTAAAAACAAAAGATTCTTGAAAGCAGCCAGACATAAACACTGCATTACCTACAAAGGAAAAACAATTCAAATGATAGTGCATTTCTTACCAGAAACCATGTTGGCCAGAAAAAGGTGCTACAACATTTTCAAGGGCTAAAGCAAAAAGCACAGTCAACCCAGAATCCTATGCCAAGCAAAAATATCCTTTAGGAATAAAAGGTAAGCAAGACATCCACCAATGAGAGAAAACTAAGAGAATGTGTTGCCAGCAGAATTACCCTAAAAAAATGAAATGGCTAAAGGAAGTCTTCTAAACTGAAAGTAAAGCAAATCTTGAAATATCAGAAATAAAAGAACATGGTAAGCAAAAATGTGGACGGATACAATAGTTTTCACTTCTTCTTTTGAGTTTTCCAAATTATGTTTGAGGTTGAAGCAAAAATTATAATAGCAATATAATTCTAAATGTACACTGAGGAAATATTTAACACAATTATATTACATATGGGAGAACATAAAGAGAAATAATGGAGGTAAGATTTCTATACTTCAGCTGGTAAAATGACACCACCAGTAAATTGCAGTAAGTAGTGCACGCATGTGTGTGTGTGAGAGAGAGAGAAGAAATGAAAAAATTAATTGGAAAAATAATGAAGGAGACTTCCTTAATTTGGCAAAGGAATTAGACTTCCCAGGAAGCTCAGAGTCCCAAAGAAGTTGGGCCCAAGAAAGCATACATCAAAGGACATAATAATTACATTATCGAAGATTAAAGATAAGGAGAGAATCTTAAAAGCAACAAAAGAAAAGGAGACAGTCACCCATGGAGGAGTTCCTATAAGACTGTCACCGGATTTCTTAAAAGAAATTTTGCAGGCAAGAAGGAGCTGGAAAGAAGTATTCAAAGTGATGAAAAGCAGGGACCTACAACCTAGATTATTCTATCCAGCAAAGCTATCATTTAGAATAGAAGGGCAGATAAAGTGCTTCCCAGATAAGATCAGGTTAAAGGAGTTCATCATCACTAAGCCCTTATTATATGAAATGTTAAAGAGCCTTATCTAAGAAAAAGAAGAAGATCAAAAATACAAACAGTAAACTTACAGCATACTCACAACTACCAACAACTGAACCTAAAAACAAAAACAAAGTGAACTACAACAGAAACAGAATCACAGAAATGGAGATCACATGGAGGGTTATCAGCAGAAGAGTGGGAAGGGGGTGGGGAAGGTACAGGGAATAAGAAGCACAATTGGTAGGTAGAAAATAGACAGGGGGAGGTTAAGAATAGTATAGGAAATGCAGAAGCCAAACAGCTTATATGTGTGACCCATGGACATGAAGTAAAGTGGTTGGGGGGAGGTGCAAGTTGGAGGGGAACAAAGGGGAGAAAAAATTGGGACAACTGTAATAGCATAATCAATAAAATATATTTTGAAAAAAGTAAACCAACCCCTATTTTTTACATGAAACAAAGCAAAAATAAGATGAAACTTATGATTTCTATGCAGTAACTATTTTAAAACATTTCACATATACCAATGAGAAATTAACTATGGTCTCACTATACATACAATTATTTTGGAGTCTCAGCTTTTGCTACTTTATGATTGAAAACTAATATAATAATTTGTGTGCATCATTCACAGTTTATAGCCCAAATAGAATAAATAAGACAAGAGAAAGAAGTAGCCTTAACAAATATCATTTAGTAGTAATTCTAACTTTCCTAACCAGATCATTTTTCTCTATTTTTGAAAGTGTATGTTATATATACAAGATCCACAGAATTAAGGCCTGCTTGAGTGTGGTTCATAAAGTAATACTATAGGTGTAATAACTCATAGTTTTCAATTGAACATTTCACCTAAAATGTCATATGGTGTGACTGAGCGTGATATCGTTATGTGATAGAACTACATGCTCATGATTTTGTAATAAAAGATTTTGTAAGAAAAAAGGGGTGTTATCTGTGCCAGACCCCTGTATTTTAAACTACTTTTTTTGTAATACAAAAGGAAAAAAGTTAAAGAAACGATTTAAAAGACAGTGATTTTTACTGTACAATTGTGTAGTGTACCTGAAACCTATATAATTTTATTAACCAATATTGCCTCAATAAATTCAATAAAAAATAAATTTTAAAAAATGCAAGATAATTTTATCACAATTACAAGAACAACCTATACAGGTATTTTTAACTATTTTTAATCCTATATTTTTGATATTTTGTAAACTTATTTTTTCCTTTGCCCTTCACCCCTCCCACTATAAGACACTCCCTGTAGGCAACAGTGCATCAAAAATCCTCCCATGTTCAAAGTTGGCTACATCTGTTGCTCTTTTCCATTGTTGAAAATTCCTGACTTAATCCTATTTGACTTTATTCATGAAAAGGTCATCCTGAATTCATCAAATGGAAGAGCGATGGCAAAGCACGCTGTTTAACACGGCTGAGAAAATGCTTTGTGGAACATGTTACTAACATGCTCACACTGTCTCAGAGATACTTGATACACAACACGTAGGCCTCCCTCCAATCTTGAAGCCTCCAACTAAGACTTATATGCATTATTATCATATTTGCTAAATGTTATAACAATTATAATGATTATCTTGATTTCTGGTAGTACACTGCCATTTCTTTTCCTAGACCAACTGTTGAATGTTCCTATTACTAATTGTGCCTGCTTTCATAACTGAGAGCACCTTTTTTATCCTCACTATCACTATTAGTATTTGGCAAAGGTATCCTTATTGTTTGTTGTTCCTCCAAAGAATGGCATCTGTCATTCATTTAATTTTCAAAATATGAAAATGAAAATAAATTATTGTATTCAACTTAAAAAATAATTTTCCAATTACAATAAGCATCAAAATGGGTTTGATTATAATTCAAAACTCTTAACAGACACTGATTATGAACCACAGCTGTAACAGATTATGCCTCTGGCCTTTTCCTGTATGCTAAATATAGTTCATATGTATAATTTGTTGCCATCCATATATACCTGACCAAAACTAGGAGACATTAATAAGATTAAAGTAAGCTCTACAATAAATTTGACTAAAGAAAGATTTATGAGGTGAAGATAATTATTTTTAATATGCTCATAATTCACTATGACTAAAATATGGGCATAGTTACTCATAAGAGCTTATATTCAAGTTAAAAAAAAGATGACCGCCAACTTCAGAAGAACCAACCTCAATCAATCACTTTCAAGCAATCAAAAAGAAAAAAAGGCCACTGTTATTACTATAGCTTAATAAGGGAAAGAAATCTTATCCATAATGCACTGTGTTGTTGACCTTAAATGAGATTTTTCATATAAGGCAAAACTGAATACAAGATAAAAAATTACTCAGCTACTTATATATAAACTCGAATATCTGTTAAGGACACCCCGTCACTTTCTTAATAGGCTTTTCAAAACCTATTTTTCTAAATAAATGACTCTTTTTAGCAAGTAAATCAGTAAATCTGTTTACAAGTTTGCATTTGTCTAAAATGTGGCACACTTATAACTAGAAACTGTGTGATGTAATGAATGAACTAATATTTCCTTCAGTTATTTTTAAAATGGAAAATACAGCACCCATCCTACTGCATGATTTTCTGTAAATAATGAAATAAATACTGCCTATTTAAATGTTTTGGAGACTACAAAAAATTTTATAAATGTAAGGAATTGTTGTCATGAAAAGATAACCTCTGTCAACTGCTGACCAGTGTTCAGTTCATTTGAAAATAGATTCAAATAAACCAAGGACAATGTTGTTTGTCAAAGAGTCTCAAACTTTTTCATTACATGATTTTTCTTAAAAAATTGTCATGATTCTAACAGTTGGGAACCATCATCATCTTCACACTCTTCCAGATGGTCTCAGCACATATGAATGTAAAATATTTGTGACAACAAAAAGTGGCAGGTGTTCTTTCTTCAAAACTAATATTACCTGCTGTCATCTGATTCAAAGCTAGTCTCTGAATCCACACCCAAAAAATTCTAGCAAGTGTTTCATATTTTGCCTGAGTAAGAGACCATACAAGGTGAATCTGGATAGAAAGGTTCCTTACTCCCAGTAAAGAAATGGGAAGAGAGGAGATACAAAAAAAGTATAGAATGTTTATGTTGCCTTTTTTCCTATTAAAATACATCATGTATCTTAACAGACTACTAGAGCCAGCTTTATTTTCTTCCCATGGAACTGAACAACATCCCTTGTCTGAAGATATCCCTGTCCCAAAACAAGGCTCAGTTCCCCATGCCCTTGTTCTCTATGCTGTTCTGAAGTAGGGGAGACCCTTGGCTCCTGAGTTTATAACTGAAATATCTTCTCTGTGGAGTTCAGAATTAATGAGTTTTTCCCTGGGAAACCTGAGCTCAGCCATCCTTGAAGAAGGTTTAAGGGTCATTCTCTTACAGTGTGCATTTTTGTTTCTTACCCAGATTTTAATTTTAATTGTTGTATTTCACAAAATCTGTAACTTTGCTACTCCCTTGAAAAGAAAAGAACAATTTCACTGTTAATTCTGAAATCCATGTGTAGGTGCATGTTTCAGATGTAAGGGGGTGGTGGTGGTGGTAAAAAGAATGGAATGTGAAGCTGTAACTGTCTAAAACTGAATTCATTTTTCTTGAAACAAACTTATTTTCTTGTATTAAAGACAAAGTGTTGGGAGCCATCCTGCCTGGTTTCAGGGACTGTAGCCTCATTAACAGACAAAAGCATCCCACAGCTAGGGCTGAGTGAAAAGACCTTGGAGCCATGAGCCACTAAGAAGACAGAAACTATCCTCCTGGCAGGAGCACCGCCTCTGCCTCCTACACTTCACCCTGCTTGGCCCCAAAAGATGGCTGATTAGTCAATGACAGGTAAGATTCCTCATGGGAGGAACAACCTAAGACAGGCACAGTTGAGAAGAGACCAACAGGGAAAGACTTAGGGGACTATAGAGAAAGGGCAGAAAGATCTTACCCCTCAGCTTTGTCATAGCCTGAGTCCTCATTCTATCTGTTAAAAAGTCTCCTAATCTCTTGGCTGCTTTGCTCCCTCTGCCTGACTCAGCCTGAAAACAATGCCAGGGGCAGCTGAGGCCTTGTACTAGAACGAACAGCTCCCAGGGGGCAAATATGGCCTGAGAAAGAAAGTACACTGTTCCCTTTGAGGCTTTCTCAAGGACCCTGTTGGTATGAACTAGACGTTTGAGCTCAAAGCATAGGGAGTGAAACTCCCTACTTCATGATACATGCCTCAACAAGCTTCTGGCATCAGCATATCTCACCGACCATGACCAGAGACAATCCCTGAGTTTCCTCAATTATTATCTGTAGATGATGTTAGTTTTTCATGACTGTAGCTTTTGGGACATTGGTTGATGAGCTTTACCTGCATACTATGTATTTCTGTGTGAGATGAACTCAATAAACTCAAGCAGGGAAAGAGGTGCTTGAGACCCTTCTCACCTAAGAGACTGGTCACCTTTCCTCCCCAAGCAGATCATGTTTTAGTAGACTTATTCTCATCCGTGACAGCGGGGGAGCTCTGTGGACGGAGCGCCCCCGCCCCCGAGCCAGGAAAACCTTCCCTCCTTCTTAATGCTAAATTCTTTCCTAGTTCCTCCCTCTCTTCCTTCCTTCCCTTCTATTTATTCATCCATCCTTGCAACAAATACCTACTGAGCACCTATTACATGCTAATAAGCACCCATAGTAGGATCTAAACACATAGAAGTGCATGGTGGGGAAAGATAAACAAATAAAGTATATAGGTTGAAGATAGTGATTGGGAAAGGGAGGATGTTTTACTTAGGGTAGTGAGGGAAGGTCTCTTTAAAGAGGTGAGATATGAGTGAAATGAGAGAATGAGTCACAAGAAAATGTCAAAAATAATGTTCCACGTGGTACAAAAAACAACCATCAACTTCTTGAGGCTAGAACTGGACAATGTTTGAGGACCAGAGTCCAGCATGGCTCTAAAAGAACAAAAAAGACAGCAGGTAGAAGGAAAAAACACTGGAGAAAAGAGCAAGGACCAGATCACAGAGCTTACAGCCTATGAGAATTTTATTCTGCAATGGGAGACCACTGGTGGATTTTGATTGAGGCAGTAATATAATCTGATTGATTTTTAAACATTATTCCAGTAAGATTTCTAGTTCCAAAAGATATTCTGGAGAACTTTACACTGCAAAACCACCAGATCCGGCATAAAAATATAAATATTTAATATGTTGCTGGGCACAAAAATGTATAAAGGACAACCTGGACTTCTGGTCAGGATGGTTTCATAGGTAAACAGGGCACTCAAATCCTCCCCAGCCAGATAAAAATTACAAATAAACTGCAGAACAAGATCATTCAGAACTGCCTAAAATCTAGCAGAATGAAAATCCTGCAACTAGAAATTTAAAGCAGCCACGTTGAGACTGGTATGAGGGAAAGAGACACGGAATGGGACTGGTCCCATATCCGTATGTGCTGGATAAAAAAATCAGGAAGGATATCTGGGCTGCAGAGGTCCACCCTGAGGATCAAGGGGTCCCAGCCACACACCATCCAGAGTTCCAGTGCCAGGAAGAGAAGTCTCTGCAACTTCTGACTGTAAACCCAGTGGGAAGTGTGGTTGAGTGACACAAAGGATTCTGGAGTCCTCGGCAGTTCTTAAAAGATCCATAGAAAGACTTACTCAAACTCACTCCCTCTGAGCTCCAGAGCTGGAGAAGCAGCTCAAAAGGCACCAGGAACATATGGGAAGGAACTGAATGATCTGGGCAAGAGTTAGAGGGGCACTTTCTGACAGATAAAGTACTGGGAGAGGCCACTGTTCCTTTCTGAGAACTACACCCCTCCCACCCAAACTCAGAGAGCTGGCAGGCAGAAACCATATCTGAGTCTCCATCAACTTGGCTCACATTGTTCATCCCACCCTGGTGATTTTGAGATCACACCCCACACAACTTGCAGGTCCACTCAAGCCATTTCCAGTAGCTTTTTCATACCAATTGTTTGTCTTGGCTCCTGCTATGGACTTTCCTAAAATCTCTAAAAGATTCACAAATTGCACACAATCAGTATCTGGCACTGGTGTGTCCTAGATCTCTTTCTGAGTGGTCCCAGACCTGGCACTAGAGGCACTGACCTTGGTTCACAGCACGGTTTCTCCAAGGCGCCTCCATGCCCAGCACAAACAGCAGCCACTGTTAGATCACTCTGTAGTTTGTGTTGGGTGACCCCAGGCAGGGCACAGGCAGTGGCTGACCTTCTACCTCAGAGGCCCAAGGCCCCAGAACCAATGCTCCCGGTGGGCAGCTTCAGACTGTGCTGGATCACAACCCTATCACCTCAATGAGCAACACACTCAAGTGGTGAGCTCAGGGAGCACCACAGCCAAGTCCTGGTCCATAGGGTAAGCACCTTGCACAGCAGTTCCTCTGCTGTAGTTGAAGCCAGTCCTCCCAGCTGATAGGCCTGAGGGTCAATCCCTCTCAGTGACGTCAACAGCAATCAAGGATCAACCATAAGAGAACAGTGTAAACAGCCCACACAGAGGTGCATTTGGAGTGCCCAGTTCTGGTGACTGGGGAGGTTGTGCCACTGGGCCCTACAGGACACTTACTACACAAGGCCATGAAACCAAATACAGGAAGCATAGCAGTTCTACTTAATACATTAAAAAAAAAAACATAGGGAGGCAGTCAAAATACAGAACAGACAAAGAAACAGGTCTTGAATGAAAGAACAGAATAAAACTCCAAAAAGAAAACTAAATGAAATGAAGGCAAGCAGACTAGCAGATACAGAGTTATAAGGATGCTCAAGACCTTAGTGAGAACTTCAACATCATGAAACCATAAAAAGAACCAGTCAGAAATGAAGGATATACAAACTGAAATGAAATATAATTTACAGGGAATCAACAGCAGAGTAGATTAAACTGAGAACCAATTCAATGATTTGGAATATAAGGAGGCAAAAAACACCCAACCAGAACAGCAAGAAGAAAAATAATCACCCAAAATGAAGACAGTATAAGGAGCTCTGGGAAAAATTCAAGAGTACTAACATTCGCACTATGGGGGTGCCAGAAGGAGAAGCGAGCAAGAAACTGAAAATCTATTTGAAAACATAATGACAGAAAACTTCCCTACCTTAGTGAAGCAAATAGACATACAAATCCAGGAAACAAGAGTCCCAAACAAGATGAACCCAAAGAGGCCCACACCAAGACACATCATACTTAAAATGCCAAAGGTTAAAGACAGAGAATGTTAAAAGCAGCACAAGAAGAGTAGTCAGGTACCTACAAGGGAGCTCCCGTAAGACTGTCAGCTGATTTCTCAAAAGAAACTTTGCACACCAGAAGGGAGTGGCAAGAAATATTCAAAGTGATGAAAAGCAAGGGCCTACAACCAAAATTACTCTATCCAGCAAAACTATCATTTAGAATGGAAGGGCAGATAAAGTGCTTCCCAGATAAGGTCAAGTTAAAGGAGTTTATCGCCACCAAACCCAGTATTACACAAAATGTTAAAGGGTCTTCTTTAAAAAGACAAAAAATATATATAAAATATGAGCAATAAAATGGCAATAAATACACATCTATCAACAATAGAATCTACAAAAAATAAACAAGCAGAATAGAAACAGACTCATAGATACAGAGAACATTTTGATGGTTGCCAGATGGAAAAGGGGAGTGGGGAGTGGGTAGAAAAAGTGAAATGATTAAGAAGTACAAATTGGCTGTTACAGAATAGTCATGGGGATATAAAGTACCGCATAGGTAATAAATTTGTAATATTCTAATAATTATGATGTCAGATGGGTACAAGATTATCATAATGATCACTTAGTAATCCTGTGGGCGCACACCTGAAACTAATAGACTATTCTATGTCAACTGTAATTGAAAAATAAAAAATGATCAATAGAAAAACCTGAGTGATAAACTGCAAGCTCTTGTGAAAGACAAAGGTTTTCCAAAGGCAGAAAAATATTTTTTCACTGTAAAAAAGTGAATGAATAATTTTAAAATGGGTACATCCTTACAACCAAGTAACTCTATGCATAGGAATTGTTTTAGCACAGTCTTTTTTCAACCCTGATTAAACACTGAAGTCATCTGTATTATTAAAACAAAAACAAAAAAAACAAAACAAAACAAAAGTGATATCCAACCTCATTTCTAAAGATTATAATTTACTGGTTTGCCCAGGCATTGGTATTTTTAAAGTTTTCCATGTACAGCTGAGAACCATTAACCCATGAAAAGTTTTATACATGTCTATCTTGATATAAGTGAATATTCACAGCGGTGTTATTTCCAATAGTAGATATTTTGTGCAGAAATTCTTATCTCTATCATTAGGAGAATGGATAAGCTGTGGTACACTCTATGTAATAAAATATTACACAGCAGTGAAAATGACTAGAAAACAGATATATGCAACAACAGGGACAAATCTTAGAAACCTAAAATTGGGTAAATAGAGAAGCCTATCTAAAACACAGGTGGCAAACCCGAGGCTGGTGGGCTGAATCCAGACCTCCACTTTGTTTTATCCGGCCCAGCACCTGGTTTCTACCTGGTGGCAGCGCCAAGCTCCCACTTAGCTGTTAAGGAGTAGTTACATTTATACAGTCCTAAAATTATAATTGGCTCTTTGATGGCAACTGCGAGGCTAATGTGGCCCCAGTGAAAATGAATTTGATACTCCTGATCTAAAGGATAATGCATTTGTGTAAAGGTAAAACCAAGGAAAATTAGAGGAAGGAGGAGTTACGTAGATCTCGGATGAACATTCTGGAGGGACGTGAGCCTAAAAATAAATAAATAAATAAATAAATAAAACCAAGGAAAATTAAACAACATAATGTTTGGTACACAGGTTAATGCCATTTAGAGGTTCATACATACAAGAGAATGGTTAGCAGCTTTGTGGCTGGGGCAGAGATGGATTAAAGACAGAGGGATAGGGCAGAAGCATTAGAGGTAGATTTGCCATTACTGGTAATGTTTTAGTAGTTAACACTGGATGGTGTTCATTTTGTTATCATATATAACTTATATTTCCTATATTATTTTGTATAAATCAAATATCAAATAACAACACATTTTTAAAGATTTCTACCATGAAGAACAGACTTTGGATAGGCTACATATGTAGAAACAGAGAGATAAATTGAGACACTACTGAAGTAATAAAGGAGGGGGTTGATGGATAATTATACCATAGTGGTATAATTGTACAGTCTAATACAGTAGCCATTAGTCCCATATGGCAATTAAAATAAAAATTTGAAATGTAGTTCTTTATCTGCACTAGTGACATTTTAAGTGGGCAAGTGGCTATTGGATACCATGTTAGAGCAGATACAGAACATTTCCACAACCACATTAAGTTCTACTTCATAAGCAGTGTGTAGAAAGTGAAGGAGAAAAGATAGCCCCTAAGTTTTCTATCAGAGCAATTAGGTAAGAGCCACTTACTAAAAGATGGGGAATATTAGAAGAATAGCAAATTTGGAAGGAAATAAAGAATTCAATTTTGTACAAAAAGAAATGGTGAGTAGGTTCAGAAAACAAAGTTGAAGCCAGATACACAAATATGGAATACTGAGGTCTGTCCAGAAAAAGTCCAGCCATTATTAATATCACAAGAACCATTTGCGTGACATGGATGTAACCTGGCAGCCGAGGAGAGTGGACTGGCATGCACATGTATGGACAATGACGACTTTACTGTACTAGTCAGTGGGGGCAATGGATGTTGTTGAGTGAGAATGTGTACTATGTGGCTATAACATTCAAAATGACTAAGTGAAGGACTTCCAGCCAAGATGGAGGTGTAGGTAAATACATTGTACCTCCTTGTACAACCAAAAGAAGGACAACAACAAATTTAAAAACAACAACAACAAAACCAACCAGAACTGCCAGAAAATCCAATAGTATGGAAGTCCCACAACTAAGGAATTAAAGGAAAAACATTCACCCAGACCAGTAGGAGGGGCTGAGACAGGCAGCCAGAGAGGACTTGTGGGAGGCGGTAACTAGTGGAGCACAGTCTCACATTTGTGTGTGGATAAACCAGGAGGAACAACCGGGGAGTGACACAGACCTTGCACCCAGGGTTCCAGCGTGGGGAAATAAAGCCTCAAAACCTCTGACTGAAAAAACCTGTGGGGGGTTAAGGTGGCAGGAGAAACTCCCAGTTTCACAGGAGAGTTCACTGTAGAGACTCACAGGGTCCTAGAATACACACAAAACCACCCTTCAAGAAATTAGCACCAGAAGGGCCAAATTTGTTTCTGGGTAGTGGCAGAAATGACTGAAAACCGGCCAAGAGCAAAGCAAGTGGTATTGTTCCTGCTTGGACCCCTCCCCCACATACAGCATCCAATGCAGAGGATGTGGGCTGACCTTCCCTGGCAAATACCTAAGGCTCCGTCCCTTACTATATAACAGGCAAACCGAGACAAAAAACACGGTCTAAATGAAACATCAGATCAAAGTTCCTGAAAAAATAAAACTATGCAATGAAGAGATAGCCAACTCATCGTATACAGAGTTGAAAACACTGGTAATCAGGATGCTCACAGAAATGATTGAGTATGGTCAAAAAATAGAGGAAAAAGTGAAGGCTATGAAAAGCGAAATAAAGGAAAATGTACAGGGAACAATAGTGATGAGAAGAAAAACAGGACTCAAATAAACAGTTTGGAGAAGGAAGAAATAAACATTTAATCAGGACAGAATGAAGAAACAAGAATTCAAAAAAATGAAGAGAGGCTTAGGAACCTCCAGGACATCTTTAAATGTTCCAACATCTGAATTAAAGGGGTAGCAGAAGGAGAAAAAGAAGACCAAGAAATTGAAAACTTATTTGAACAAATAATGGAGAACCTTCACCAATCTGGCAAAGAAAATAGACTTTCAAGAAGTCCAGGAAGCTCAGAGAGTCCTAAAGAAGTTGGACCCAAGGAAGCACAAACCAAGACACATCATGGAGGAGAGGTCAAAAATGGTATAGGAATCAGAGAGCTCAAAGAACTTATATGTACGACCCATGGATATAAACTAAGGTTGGAGACTGCTGGTGGGATGGTGGGTGCAAGGTGGAGGAGAATAAAGGGGAGAAAAAATGGGACAACTATAATAGCATAATCAATAAAATATATTAAAAATAAATTAATTAAACAAAATTTAAATGGCAAACAATATATTGTTCATTTATCTTTCCTTCTTTTTGAGGTGTTAGGAAGTTAAGATTTAGGGTGAGACTACTTTTGTTGCTTTGGAGTAGAAACTTGACTTTAGAATTATAAAAAGGTGACATTTCTATTAAAAAATACCTTGTAGAAATTTCCATAAATGTCTTTTCTTGTTAACGTTTATCAAAGTTATGATTGTTGTTCACAGAAATTATATAATGTACATGTCTGAATTAATATTTGGAAAATTAAGAAACATACCCACAATACCTTTGGTTATGTATCTTCTAAAGCCTCATATTTCAAACATTATTAATATGGAACTGGTAATATGTCGTACATGGTATGTTAGTTTGCATTAAGTAAATATTTTTTTTAATTTTTTTATTTTTTTAATATATTTTATTGATTATACCATTACAGTTGTTCTATTCCCCCCCCTTCATTCCCCTCCACCCGCACACTCCCTCCCCCACCATTCTCACCCTCTTAGTTTATAACCACGTGTCTCAAGTTCTTTGGATTCTATATTTCCCCCACTATTCTCGCCCTCACCCCTATCTATTTTCTATCTACTGTCTATGCTATTTTCTGTACCTTCTCCCCCCTTCTCCTCCTCCCACTCCCCTGTTGCTAACCCTCCATGTGTTCTTCATTTCTATGGTTCCACTCCTGATCTAGCTGTCCTCTTGGTTTGCTTTTGTTTTAGGTGTGGTTGTTAATAACTGTGAGTTTGCTGTCCTTTCACTGTTCATATTTTTCATCTTCTTTTTCTTATATAAGTCCCTTTAGCATTTCATATAATAAGGGCTTGGTGATGATGAACTCCTTGAACTTGACCTTATCTGAGAAGCACTTTATCTGTCCTTCCATTCTAAATGAAAGTTTTGCTGGATAAAGCAATCTTGGCTGTAGGTCTTTGGATTTCATGACTTGGAATACTTCTTTCCAGCCCCTTCTTGCCTGTAAGGTCTCTTTTGAGAAATCCGCTGACAGTCTGATGGGTACTCCTTTGTAGGTGACTGTCCCCTTATCTCTTGCTGCTTCTAGGATTCTCTCCTTCATTTTAGTCTTGGCTAATGTAATTATGATGTGCCTTGGTGTGTTCCTTCTTGGGTCCAACTTCTTTGGGACTCTCTGAGCTTCCTGGATTTCCTGGAAGTCTATTTCCTTTGCCAGACTGGGGAAGTTCTCCTTTATTATTTGTTCAAATAAGTTTTCCACTTGTGGCTGTTTCTTTCCCCCTTCTGGTACCCCTATAATCCGGATGTTGGAACGTTTAAAGATGTCCTGGAGGTTCCTAAGCCTCTCCTCATTTTTTTTGAATTCTCATTTCTTCATTCATTTCTGGTGGGATGTTTTGTTCTTCCTTCTGGTCCATTCCATTGATTTGAGTTCCAGTTTCCTTTCCATCACTATTGGTTTCCTGTGCATCTCCCTTCATTTCAATTAGTTTAGCCTTTATATATTCCTCTAATTTGTGACTATGTTCCTCTAATTTGTGACTATAATCTACCAGTTCTGTGAGCATCCTGATAAATAGTGTCTTGAATTGTGCTTCTGAGAGGCTGGCAATTTCTCGGTCGCTTAGAGTTATTGGCTCTGGGACTTTGAGTTCTTCTTGCACCATCTTTTGGGCTGTTCGTGCCTGTTAAGTAGCAGGATCGGAGCCCTAAAGTGTTCACTAGAACAGGGCAACTAAGTCGCTGGGTTGTGATGTTATATGTGGGGGCAGGGTCAAAGAGGGACAATGGCTTCCAGTCTGCCGCCTGCTGCCGCGGGCCCCGGCGCCGCGGCCACCACCGTCACCAGGCCCACGCGTTTAGTTCCACTGCGTGCAAGTGTGCCACTACCGTCAGCCCTCCACCACTGGGTTCACCCCCTGGGGCCTGTGTGGTCCGTCTCACTGTGCGCGAATGTGCGGCCTCAGTCAGTCTGCCCCACACCCCCCGACTGGTTCCGGGCTGCCTGCGTGCCTAGGTCAGGGGATCTGTCCTGCCAGACCTAGCTCCGCTGCTGGATTCGCCTCTCTTACCATCCCCGTTGAACGGTTTGTAGTTGTCAGACTTCCGTAGAATTCCGTTTTCTGGTCTTTGGGTGTGTCCTAGTTCTCCAAACCTTTGTTGTGTTCAAACTTGGTTGTGGGAGAAGGCACAGTGTTTCCACCTATGCCTCCATCTTGGCGGAAGTCAGAAAGCTAATCATAGTGAGGCTGGCGAAGCCCCAGCCACATCACCCTTCCCGCATTAAGCAAATATTTTGAAGCAATTTTTTCTTTCCCAAAAAAAGAGAGGCACTGTATGGTAAACACACTTGCAAACAAAAAAGTAAAATGTTAAAAATCTTTTTCCTCAATCCTAACTTTGTGAGAACAGTACGGGCTAAAATGAGAATAACACCTGCTCATAGAATCGTAAGTAAATTAAAAAATTACTGTTTCAAAGAAATGTACATAAGGGAAACAATACACAATTAAATCAACTTTTAAAACATATGTGAAAATCTACATGCATATTACTTATATATATATTTAACTCATAAAGTCAGGCCAAATGAGGTCCTCTACTTAATATTTCAAATTATGGTGACTACATATAAGAACAAACTTTGTCTATTAAAAACAAAAATAAACTATGTTACAATTAGATGAACCTTTTCTGTTTGCATACTTACATGGTTTTACTCTAAGAAGTTAAATGTGGATGGTCCTAGTAAAACTAAAAAAACAAAAAACCTAGCTATACTAAAACCTAAGTTTTCCAAAGGCAATTAAGAGACAAACACTCAACAGTTTCCACTGCAGTAGAATCTGGTGGTGGTAAAGAAAAAACTTTAAGATTTTTATCCAAATTATTGCATCAAATTATTACATCATAGAACCAGAAATTATAATATAAACACATAAGCAATTATCTCTTGAGCTGTAGCCATTCTGGGTATAAGAATGGTCCCAAACTGTGGAATTTAGTTCTAGAATATAAATATATTTTATTGTAATGTAATACTACAAAGTGTACATTCCCAAAGAATTGTTAATTTATTAACAATGTATTTTCAATTATTAGCTTTGCTTCTCAATACGATCACTATTAGAGGGGTTTTACCTAGCTTTAAAAGCCTTCTTTCTGAGGCACTATGCCAAATGCTATAAAAAGGTTATTTTTTAATTGAAAAGAAACCCTGAATTTATATAAACCTTAGACCTAATGAAATGATATAACTACATTCACGTTTACAAAGAAAATGCTCACACACCCTTAATGACAACAACACTAATGATGCCAATATACAGTGTATATATTAATCCTTAGATTACAACTCTTAATCCAGGTATTAAAGAGTTTACATGTCCCTCAGTAGTATGCCCTTCTGCACAGAAACCAGTTAAAGAATACCTACTGCCACTGAAAATATGTCCTAACTTCTTGTTTTAGTGCCATGGAAACAGACTGTAAAAGAATATTAAGCTATTTTTATATCTAGTTCCTCCATTAGTTCAATTGTACTGTGATTGTTTTTTAGACTCTTCTCCAAGTTTAAACATGTCAAGCTGGTTCTTCAAGCCTTTCATGTTGGGACTCATGTTAAAAAATAGTGCCAAGCAAAAAGTTTAAGTAAACATAAAACCTTCATAGAAATGATCAGAGGAGTTCAACCTGATTGTAAATATCTTCCTCACCAGCACAAGTAGTAAAACAAAAAGTTTTCTTTTGATTTATGTTTATTTTCTGTTTAAATTTTCTTCTTTGACCTATACATTACTTGAAAGTATACATTTGTCCTAGTTATTGTTTTATTATTGATTTCTAGATTAGTTGTATTATGGACAGAAAACATAATTTCAACCCTCTGAAGTTTTATTGTACACTTACTTTAGAGCCTCATGTAGTTCCTCTTTGTAAAAAAATGACTTCTGCAGTTGCATGGTGTGGCATTTTATGGGGTCAAAATTGTTAATTTAGTCATTAAATCTTACTGATTTTTTTAGTTTGCTTATTCCATCAATTGTATAAAGATGTTCACTATGATTTCTCCTTGTAGGTATTCTGAAGTTAGCTTTTATATATATTTGAGAATATGTTATTAGGTGTATGTAATCAAAAAGTGGTATCTTTCTGGTGAACCAAACCTTCTATCATGATGTGATAATCAGCTTTACATCTAGTAATACATTTAGCCATATTTGATATTAATATGGTTACACTGATTTTCTTTTGTTTGCTTTCAAGGTAAATTTTTTTCAGTATTTTAATTTCAACCTTTCAGATATCTATTTCTTAGATGTATATAGCTAGATTTTTAAAAAATCCACACTGATAATCTCTTTTTAACTTTAGCATTTAGCCCATTTTTATTTAATATAATTACTAATAATCTGAGTTTTAAGTCTATCGAATTATTTTTAGTTTCTACTTGTTCCAGCCACCTTTTTGTCTATTTTTCTCTTTTATTGCTGAAATAAAAATTAAACTGTAATAGCATAACCAATAAAACATACTTTACAAAAATAATATAAAGACCTTACAGTATATTAGTGTACTTATCCTCTTGCAGCTTACATATTATTGTCATCTTATTTAATTTTTATTTCAGCCTATCATGAGATATTGTTTTACATTGTCAATTTGTGTTCAAATTTATACACCTATTTGCCATTGTGTGATATTTCTTGAATCCCTGACCTTCTAATGAATATTTTCCTTCTGCCTAAGTTATATGTTTGAGCATTCTATTTTTTGGTAATAAACTTAGTTGTCTAGAAACATGTTTATTTTTTTGTCCTAATTGGTGAAAGATGTTTCCACTGGACATACAATTCTAGATTGGCATTTATTTTCTTTCATCATGTAGATGATAAAATCAAACTGCCTCTGGCATCTATTGATGCTATTGAGAAATCATCAGTGTTCCTTTGAAGGTAGTTTGGCTTTTCCCTACCCTTGGGCTTATTAAAAATCTCCTTTTCTCTCTCCCCCTCTCCTCTCCCTCTCCAGAGATATCTCTATCTCTAGCCCTCTATCTGCATATCAATGAGTTGATCAACGATCTTCTGAAGTTTCACTATGAGGTCTCTTCTGGGTTTGGAGTTCTTTTATCCTGATTGGTATTTGTTAGGCTTCTTGAATCAGCAGACTGTATCTTTCATCAGTTTCCAAAAGTTCTCAAATATTATCTTGTCATATACAATCTCAGTTCTACTCTTTTTTTTTCCTTCTCAGAGTCTTCTTAAAATTTTATTACATCTCATTCAATCCTTCAGGTCTTTAAAAAAACTTTTTATAATGAAAAATTTCAATAGTAAAACAAAATAGTATAATGAACCCCCAAATAACCACCAGCTTCAAGAGTTAGCAACATTTTTTCCAATTGCGTTTCATTGTTCCCTCCAAATATCATCCCCCAACACACATTTATT
The DNA here is from genome assembly GCF_014824575.4 of Sturnira hondurensis. Taxonomy (NCBI): domain Eukaryota; kingdom Metazoa; phylum Chordata; class Mammalia; order Chiroptera; family Phyllostomidae; genus Sturnira; species Sturnira hondurensis. Next base: position 12,106,523 of record NW_028079044.1, on the reverse strand, counting down.
TTTCTTGTAGAGCATTTTAAAGGAAATCCCAGAATCCTACATTTCAACACTAAATAATCCAGTACATGCTTAAAATCTATAATTTCTCCTCTCCTATTCTCCACTTTTGCCAAGCTATTCATTTGTTAAATGAATTGAATCACTAGTCCTGGAGGATTTCCCACATTCTTTCTTGGTCTATTGCACCTTCATGGTGTCATTTCACATATTCCTCTACCCACAAGTTTCTTGTAAACTGGTAGTTATTAGAACCAGCAGCTTGACTAGATTTAGGTTTAATTCTTTTGTAGGAATACTTTATAAATAGTTCTATATACTTTCTAACACAATATACCAGGAGGCACAAAATGACTGGTTTTCTTAATAATATTAACGTTGATAACTACAGTTGCATATTGTCAGCTGGATCCACTCATCTATTATTAAACCTTTCCTCTAATGGCTTTAGATGCCATCCTGTTTGATACTAGATCCATCAGAAATTATAAAATGGTGAGTTTTTTAATAATATAATTCCTTCCACATTTCATAGCTAGAATTATTTTGTGGGAAGAACTTTTCCCTTATCAGCTATTTAATTATCTTGGAATGCAGTTCAATAAGGAAGGAAAGTCAAGATAAAATACTGACTTCTTTATCAACTTATACAATATGAGCTGGTGCTCTGGCAACCTTCAAACTCAACTATTTGGGTATTAATATTACAGATCATAAATTTTTGTATATTTGGTATTTTTCAATCCTTTTGCAGATATTCTTTTTTAATTAATGTAAACATGCTCTACTGTCTCCATCATCTAACATTCCAAAAGCATCTGATGGTAAAATCTTTCTATTATAGGTCATCTGCCTTTGAAAATCAAAAGTACTATCAGGATATGTTTAGGTTTCTATCACATTCCACTCATCCTGCCTGGTACTCATGCACCGTTTTAATCTAAAGACTGAAGTCTTTCTTCAGCTCACATAATTCTCTTCTCTTTCTCTGATAAATTATTTTGTCATCTATTCCCATCTCTATAACCTCCATTAATAAAATAGCAAATTTCCTGACTCTATTCTTCATTTTTATTTTTCCTCCTATTACATTAATCTCTTCACTTTTCACCTTGAATTAGAGAATTTTTCAAGTTTCTCCTCTAATTCACTAATTTGATGTTCTGCAATATTCTATCCAGTGTTTAAAATTCTGAAACTTGAAAATTTTTATTTTTCATTTCTGAGAGCTTTTTCCTATTCTCAAATGATTACTTTTTACCATCTTTTGGGAAAATTCATACCCATCGAAAAGTTGCAAATACAGTACAATAAAAACTCATATATTCTTCATCTTGATTCACCCATGATTAATATTTTGATCAGATCATTTTTTTTGTGACTACTGGCTGTTTTTTCACTTATTTTACTTGATTAAATTTTTTTTCTCTCTTTCCTCCTGCTACTCAAGATGCAGAAAGGACAGAGGCTAAATGGAAGACAGTAATGCCAGTCTCTGCTGTAAGTAAAAAAGCAGGAGGCCAAGAAGTTAGTAGATCCCATTTGGGAAAATAAATTTTGGAATTTGACAGGACATCCAACCCAAAAAGAGACCTCACCCACTCTATCAAATGGCCCTACTACATTTCTAGATAAGCATCTGAAAGTGCCTCCTGCAATTAACTAATTCACCCAGGTTTCAGACTGCCGAACGGCTATTCCACTGCTTAAGCTGGCCCACAAGTAGAGACCAGAGACAAAGCAAGAGAACAAGCAGATATTGTTGGCCTGGGATGAGAAAAGAACTGTGGCAAAGGGGATGTCCCAACCAAGAGGCCATCTATCCTTCAAGTAGGAATTAACAGTGTAATCATCTTGATGGAGAGCAAGAAGGCTCAGCTGTAGTAACTGCACATGATATGGATCCCATTGAGCTGGTTGTCCTCCTGCCTGCCCTATACCATAAGATGGGGGGTCCCTACTGCATTATCAAGGGGAAGGCCAAGCTATGTCATCTAGTCCACAGGAAGACCTGCACCACCATTGCTTTCATGCAGGTTAACTTGGAGGACAAAGAAGTTCTGGCTGAGTTGGTGGAAGCTAGACAGGCCAAGTACAATGACAAATAGAATGAATTCCATTGACATTGGGGAAGCAACGGTCTGGGTCCAAAGTCAAAGGCTTACATTGCCAAGGTGGAAAAGGCAAAGGTTAACCAACTGGTCAGCAAACTAGGCTAAGCAGATACTGCTGAGTTTTCTATATATAAAAGTAATAAAAATTCTCATTAAAATTTTTTTAAATTAGAGTTGACATACAATATTATTATAGTTTCAGGTATACACACAGTGACTAGGCATAACTTATGAAGTGATTACCCTAGTAAGTCTAGTATCCATCTGACACCAAACACAGTTATTATAATATCACTGGCTATGTTTCCTATATTGTACTTTACATCCCCCTGTCTGGGAATTGAACTACTTTTATAATTGGCAGCATGTACTTCCTAACCCCTTCATCTTTTTTATCCAGTTCCCTAATCCCCCCTCCTCTCTGGCAATTATCAGTTTGAGTAATAGAACTCTTGACTTTTAGCTAGATAATATAATTGCCCAGAATAAAGATCACTTTCTATTGTCTTGCACCAGAAGTAGATGTAACTGTTTTTAGTCTTTTCTTCTTGTTGACTGGAATGGGCATACTGGATGTGGTTCAGGCAGGCACCTTAAGCCACAAAGGAGAAGCCTATGCTGAGGATGGTGGATCAGCAAAATAGGAGACTGGGTCCCTGATGAATTTGCAAGCTGCTATATTAGCACATTTTCAAAGACAGAAGAAATAAATTTTTATTTTATTTAAAACTGTCATTTAGGATTTCCTATAGCCAACAGATAATCCTAATTCCAGATGAATTTCTACTAACCAGAGACTCAAGTGATTAGTAAAATCTTTTTTTTTTTAAGATTTTATTTATTTGTTCTTGGAAAGGGGAAGGGAGGGAGAAAGAGAGGGAGAGAAATATTAATGTGTGGTTGCCTCTCATGTGCCCTCCTACTGGGGACCTGGCCCACAACACAGGCATGTGCCCTAGACTGGGAATAGAACTGGAGACCCTTTTGTTCACAGGCCGGCACTCAATCCACTGGGCCACACCAGCCAGGGCTGATTAGTAAGATCAAGCAACCCCTCTTCTGGGTATTTATCCCCAAAATATGAAAACATTTACATATAAAAACATATGTACATCTATGTTCATTGCAGCATTATTGACAGTGGCCAAGACATAGAAACAACCAAATTGTCCTTCAATAGATGATTGGATAAGAGATATGCAGTGGAAAACTATTGAGCTATAAGAAAAGATGAAATACTGCCATTTGCAACAGCATGGGTGGATCTTTAGAATATCCTGCTAAACAAAAAAGTCAAGAACCATATGATTTCACTCATATGTGGGAAATAAAACTGAAAGCAATAAATAAACAAAACAAATAAAAACTTATAGACACATACAACGATATAGTGGTTACCAGAGAAAAAAAGGGGTGGGAAAGGGAAAGAAATGGGGTCAAATATATGGTGATGGAGGAAATTTGACTTTGGGTGGTAAATACCCAATGCAATATATAAATGATATATTATACAATTGTACACTCGAAACCTACATAATTTTATTAAATAATGTCTCACCCCAATGCATTTAATAAAAAATTAAAAGAAATAATTCTGGGAGGTTCCACATACATATTAAGAAAAAGTAGTTAGCCCTGGCTGGTGTGGCTCAGTGGTTGAGGGCTAGCCTGCGAATCAAAGGGTTGCTGGTTTGATTCCCAATCAAGGCACATGCCTGGGTTTCCAGTCAGGTCCCCAGTAGGGGGCATGTGACAGGCAGCCACACAATGAAGTTTCTCTCCCTCTCTTTTTCCCTCTCTTCCCTTCTCTAAAAGTAAATAAATAAAATCTTAAAAAAAAAAAAGAAAAAGTACTTAATTCCATGGAATTTGTTTTTACCTTTAGCAAAAGTCAGCCATACTGACAAAAGGGATGATCCAAAACATAAACTACTTTCCAGGGAGAAAACAAGCTTGTCCAAGTTCAAAAGGTTAGGGCAGAGAAAAGCAGGCACAACTGAGGTTGACTCCTGAGGCCCCACTGTATCCTCTACCTAGGGTTCTGCAAAATCTCCTTGGGTCTTTATAACAAGTTAGCTTTTTGCTTAAGCAAAAAATATAAAATAAAATAGCCCTGGTTGGTATGGCTCAGTGGACTGAGTGCCAGCCTGCAAACCAAAAGGTCACCAGTTCGATTCCCAGTCAGGACACATGCCTGAGTTGCAGACCAGGTTCCCAGTTGGGGGTATGCCAGAGGCAACCAGTAGATGTATCTCTTATACATGGATGTTTCTTTCCCTCTGTTTCTCCCTTCCTTCCCTTCTCTCAAAATAAATAGAATCTTAAAAAAATAAAATTAGTTAGTTAACCAAATGGCTTATTTCTATTAGTTACAACCATACAGTACTAATCAATAAAACAGGTGATACATGTAGGAGTGCCCCCTTGCCTCAGTATTACTGAGGAATAGGGTATTCTAATAAACAGGGTATTTCAGTAAGTAAAATTTTAAAGGTAACTTAAGCTTACCTTTCTCCTGCTCCAGCTGTCATTAAATGTAGCTTGACATTTTATTTGACAAAATACCTGTCTATTTATCATTAAATTCAATTCAACTTTGATGCTCATTCTATTTATGATTTTCCTTAGAAGGTTTGAGACATTTTCATATGAGGAAATTAATACTTTGTGTACTTATTGTTTTTCAACATGAAAGGCCCATGGACACCATTCTAAACAGTTTTGCATGGACAGAAATGAATGTAAAGAACTTCCTAGAAGGAGGCATTTATGTGCAAGAGCTGGAAAAGGTGTTTGTCCTGTGGTTTGAATTTTCTGCTTTGACCAATCCAAGGGGCTGCTACATGTAATTTTAACTTTGGTTTTCCTTGGGCTTCCCACAATTACTGCAATCTGTATTTAAGTTCAAAAACATCCAAATGTAAATCTTAGGTCTTTACTAGAACTTTCTAGAAAGAGGTAACAATATGAGTGAAGGCTTCAGTTATTAAGCTGGGGCTTCAGGGAAATGGATAGGGTTTTCATTTTTACAGATGGAAGAAGCAGACAAAAGTTATTACTATCAACCACTGGAGCTCCACCAAACATGAACTTGAGGGAACCCTTTCACTTGACCAGCCTCATTTCATCACTGAATGTGCAGTGTGGCTTTTCTCTATGCTATCACAAAAGTAGAAGGTTAACTGAATTTAATTCTTTATTGTCATTAATAGTTGGCTGTTTATGTTGTGATTTTTTTATTAAAGTGTTTAATAATATACTTTAGCAGATGTGTCTGGCAACAATGTCATTTACATTCCTAAGCACTTTCTCAAAATTTGGATTGCATTTTAAAGTAAGTTACATAAATTATATCTAGATGTTCAGAGTTATACATGAATTAACTTATATTCACAGTCTGTAAAAGCTGGTCAGCCACCACGGAGACTAATTTACTTTATGTTATTGGATGGTTATGTGTTTAATGCCACATTAACTCTCTAAATACTAGTCTTTTTTCCTAAGTTGTCTTTAAAAGTTTTGCAGTTTTATCATTTTACAAATGCATAAATCAATGGTCTAAAGTATTCTATCTATGTATATGTATGACACTGAGGGGTCCTTAGCTGTCTTTGGGGGTAGTTTGAATTTTATTTGCAATACAAGGACTAGCTTACTATCACTTTGTTTAAATTCTAGTCCTAGTCCTTTTTCATAGATTTTCTTAAAAGTAAGTAGTTTTAGGTGACAGGTGAAGATATTAACTACCTAGCTGAACACTCATTATTTTATGACAGTGGAAGCTCTTCGGCCTCTGTAAGCAGTTGCTGTTCAGTGCAATTTGGCATTTTGTCGTACAAAACAACTGTGGTGTAATATCCTTTTATTATTTGACTAAAATTTGAGCCTGATTTTTTCAATGGTTTTATTTTTTAATTATTTATTTTTAATCCTCACAGGAGGATATGTTTATTGATTTTAGAGTGAGACATAGGAGAGGATGAGAGACAGAAACATCAACATGAAAGAGAAACATTAATTGGTTGCCTCTTGCATGGGCCCCAACCAGGGACTGAACCCACAACTTAGGTATGTGCCCTGACTAGGAATCGAACCTGCAGCCTTTTGGTATACAGGATGATGCTCCAACAGACTGAGCAACTCTGGCCAGGACTAAAAAGCTTTATTTGAACTATTATGTCCTTTTCAATTTACAAATAAGGAAAATAACTGGCCAGGAAGCATACCCTTTTAGACATTAAAACTGTTTAATTTTAATAAAAACATTTTGATATAAAGTATACTTTCCTGTTTTTCTAAATAGAATACTATATATAAAACATAGCAAGACTCTTTCATGTTGACTTAAGGTTGCCAAAATGGGCAATTATTTCACTATGCTATAACACCACAAAGTCTTCAGGAATATATTCCAGTCTATAGTGAGAATATATGTATACACACATATAGAAATATATACATTCCAATGATGAATAAACCCCACACTACTGTGCTTTCTCACTCGCCATTTATCATTTTTATTACTGTCAGTATGCCAGTGATTCTAATCTTCTTCCTTATCTCATACATAATTGTGTAGTTAGTAGTTTCCAATTTCTTTCTTTTTTTTCAGTTTGGCAATGCTCCATTTTTTTCCAAATCAAATCTTACATGAATTACAACGTATAAAACAAATGAATGTGGATTTGTGCTGTAAAAGTGGAACAGGGGGTCAAGGGCCCTGCTAAGCCTCCATACCTCATCTCCAGTGCTGAACACCAAGGGACCTCATGGAACCCCAGGCCACCACCAAACAGTTTAATATCCCTGATCAAACTCAAAAGTGACTTCCTCTCTTGAAAGATAATATTTTTTCAAGGAAATGTCATTTTGTATCTTACATAGAAGGCAACAACAATAACAAAAAGAATGCATGATCTCATTACTCCAAACCTCTTTTAGTATAAAAAACAAAGGAAAATAAGTAAACTGTCTAAATTGTGAAAATTCAAACAATACAGCAAGGTTAAAAAAGGAAAAGCGATGCTTTCCTCAGTCTTGTGCATACCCCCATCCTACCAAGACCCTTCTCCTCAAAGGCAAGAACTATTAAGTTGTAATTCCTTCCATAATGTATGTGTGTATGTCTTTGTGTATGTATATATGTGTGAATAAAGCTTTTTAAATAAAACTTCACACATATGGAAATTATCATACTACACTCTGTTATGTACTTTTTCATTTAATAATATATCATTAATCTTTTTAAAATTTAAGTTTTCATACTTACCTTTCAAACAGTCATTACCTAAACTAACTACCAGATCAGCGGTTACTGGAATATCAGTGACTGTGCTTCTACTATCTGTGTCTCAGCACAAGGAAGCATTTTTCAAGAGAAGCATATGGCAAATGCTCAGCCTTTGCTATAAACATCACTTATTCCACAATGCATCTGTCTGCAGTGGAACAGTGTCCTCGAAATAATGTAAAAACTTCACTACTTCACTACAACAGAACTTAAACAACGTTTCTCTAAAAAAACTGTATTAAGAGTTCTAAGTTGGAGCTGGAAATACTTCTTTAGAGGTAGACTGGCACAGTGGGAAAGGTATGGGTTTTAAACTCAAAAGACTTGAAACTTAATCCTGGTACAGTCACTACTAAGTGACTTTTATTACACTAAGTTATTTAATTAAGATTCAGTTTCTCATATATAAAAAGATAATGGTATACATTTTTATATATGACATTTACTTTATCCCTCTGAGTTCAAGTTCATCTTCTTTTTCTCTTAACTACCTGTGAGAATTACATAATATAATATGGTAACAACAACAAAATACCCATGAGTTATCTGCCTAAAAGAAAATAAATAAAACCTTGCTAAATCCAACATTTCTACCTTGCACGTGGAAGGTATCATACTATTTGCAACAAACCCATTTAAAAGCTTCAGACTTTGTTTCAATACTGTATTACCTTGTCACAGTAATGATGAATTAAAATTTGTAAAAAAATAGTGACAACAATAAGGCCAAAATTTTAAGGTGAGATAAATCAAAGTAACAATACTGAAACTTAATCTTTCCAGGACATTTCTCAAAAGAAGACTTCTGCTCCTTCCTCTTATCACTGGAAACTGTCCTTTCCACCTAGCTAGTGTATCCTTTGTTTAAATCAGCAACCATATAATTACAGTGCCTCTCTTCCTCTGATTTCAAAAGAGCATTTAAAAACGAATCTTAACCCAAACTATCCAATCCGGATTATACTGTAAAAATACAGTTTGCTACACATATATACAATGTTGCAGTATAATGAACCTATTTGGATTTTACTTTTAAATCATCAAAAACAGTTAATAGTGACTTTTCTTAATTTGAATTAAATTGCACTGGGGGGAAAGAGCAAATGTTAGTATGTTTTACCAAGAGAAAACTCCTACCTTAGGAGAAGCAGAGAGATCTCTTCCTGCAGAAACAGTCATGTTTTCATTCACTGCTCCTGTCTTTGGTGAGGCCACTGGTGGGGCGGGGGCTCTTCTTTTCACTCTCTTTTCAGTTTCCAGTTCCTGATTTGGAGCTATCAAATTATTTGCAGGAGGAGTTGGTTTAGGTTCATAAAAAGGATTTGATCTAAATGAAAGAAAAATTATTGTTAAATGTCTGTTTAAAAATAGTGTATCTAATTAAAAATATGTTCGTTTATAAAACTTGAAAATAAGGAGAAAACCATATCACTGATAACCTGCAATTTGGAAACAATCACTGTTAAACTTGTGTTTTGTTGATCATCAACAACAAAATGTTTCCCTTTTTAAAAAGTATTTTTTTAACTTTTTAAACAAGAGGTCAACTCAGCTCATTATATACAGACCCTCAGGAAAATGTTTTTAATAACAGTAAATCGTATATATTCTCCACACCCAAGGAAAAAGAAATTAAATATGGAAATACTGATTTGGTTTTTTTATACTCCTACACCAAACATTTTTTTCCTTGCATTCCATCCCTTCCTTGGTATTAAATTCCCATCTCTTTAGGGAACATGTTTAAGAAGTTCATTCAGTGAGGTTCTATTAGTAAATTCTCCCAAGACTTAAAAAATATCTCTACTTCAGCCTGAAATGATAAACTTAATGATAACTAGGGAATTCTAATGGTTATTTAAATCATCTTAACATTTTGCAGACATTAGGCCCCTGCTAGCTTATTAATGTTCCTTTGTTAGTCATTGTTTACCTAGGGTTCCTGCAGATGTTCCATTACTTATGAAAACATCAGCCATTATTTCACAGCCTCTTCTTTATTTTCTCTTCTTCCAAAAATCTTATTAAATGTATGTTGAACTCTCTTTAATATTTCTATAAATTTTTGTTGTTCCTTCTGTGCTACAGTCTAGATAATTCCCTCACATCTATAACCCAGTTAACTTCTTCTCTCTTCATCTGTGTCTAATATAATGGATTTTTAATTTCAATAAGCATATTTCCTCATATGGCTGTGTATATAATACCTCAGGTATAGGGATTTGAGTCATTATTTTATGTCTCTAATAAATTTATTATTTGAAGTTATTACATATACAATCCCGGTATTTCTTTTATCTCCTCTTTCTCTTAGTAAACTGTTTCCTTGTGTGTTTTGTAATTCTAGATTGTGAATTCAGAGCTTAATCTAAGGAAATCCTTTGTAATCTGAGCTGGGAGTGCCTCTCTTCAGAGTGTTTTATGTATTGAAGTTCTTGGATTTGCCAAGTAATTCAGGAGGCACTTTATACATTACTTTCTTGGCTTGGAGGTTCTCAGACAATCCTGTCAATACATCAAATCCACATGAGGGTGGTCCTGCGCCTATAACTTCTCAGGGAAGACTTTTCCTCCCACCTCTATCTAGAGTCTAGGCCCAGGCAGAAAATGTTCCTTGTTAATAACTCCCTTTATGAGTAGATGGACTTTTTTTCCTCATTACTTACTCATAAACAACAAGCATTTGGTGTATATGATAAGTTTCTTTCTTATTACACAATAATAAACTGTTATTCTGGTTCTCACTTTTCAGTTTGTTGAATTTTTTCAACATTAGTCAGTTCCCTAGAGTCTAATATCCTGTGTGCATGGTAACGACAGAATTTGAGTTGACAAATCTAAGTACCAGGTTACCCAAATAGAGTGATTAGACCAGGGGAATTCCACCTAAGTTATATAAGGCCTATATGAGTGATAGCCCCAAGTTTCAACTGTGCATACAATAGTACCAGACTCACTTAGAACCAAAACCAACTATTTACATCTTGGCCTAGGGATTTATATCTATAGTCACATGAGACTCCAGTTACTAAGTATATCTAAATCAGAGATGGGAAATACATCATATTTGTGATGTCACTTTCACTTGTACTCATGGCAATGGTTAGAATTATATGACTTCTTCCCATTGAGCTGGGGCAGTTTCAATCTCTCTCAACTCTGCTCAGGGCAGCTGGTTTTAATTAAGTGGAGTTGACATTTACATAGAAACCCATTCTCTTTCTTCCTCTTCTTATGTCTACTCACTCAAGAGAAAAAGAACAAGAGATATATAGATATATATCAGAAAATTGGCTCTTTTGACCAACATATTTTTGCCTACTTGACCAAGATATGCTTGAAGTAATGATACCCCATGATTACTACCTACTGAAGAATGGGGAGAAGTCAAAGCAAGGAACAATGTTAAAATAGCAAGGTGTTCAGAAAAATATGAACATTCTCTCTGAAAACAGGTAAAAAGTTATCACAACCAGTCTAGAATAGAGGGCTTGCCAATAACACTATTAGCATTTAAAAAGTGCTTACACTGTACTAGGGACTGTTTTTAAGTGTTTTACATGTATTAACTTATTTAATCCTCACAAGAATCTTATTTGTCCTATTCATTTTATTGATAGCCTAATAGAGCTGTTTTTCAAACTCTAAAAGTTGTTCAAAGGGAGGTAATTCACAGAAATGGGATAAAAACAATAATTTCCTTTAAACTCCAAAACTTCAGGAAAAAAATCTCCCACCTCCCCCCAAACTTACTACTTGCCAACTGATGTTAAATGTTTCAGGACCCAAACAGACCCAATTCAGTCTAACAGAATTAATTCTGTTATGTGAATTAATGAAGTGAATTTTTAAAAAATTATTTCTGATTATATCTCTTTACAACAAATTTCCATTGTGTCTAAGATGGTAGCTGCTCCAAAAATTATCATTAATTTGTTATGTAAATATGGCTAGTTTTAAGAAAAACTCAAAAGTGTTAGAAGATAGATTTTTTTGCTACAAAAAAATTTAAAGGAATTCCTTAAAACAGGCCTGTTGAGGACCGCCCTGCCTGGTTTCAGAAGCTGTAACCCCCCATAGCTAAGGCTGAGTAAAAAGACCTTGGGACCATAAGCCACGAAGGAAACAAAGCTTATCCTCTTGGCAAGGGTGCAGCCTTTGCCCCCTTTACTTCACCCTGCTTGTCCCAGGGCAGATGACTGGTTAGCCAATGACAGGTAAGATTCCTCAAGGGAGGGATGACCTAAGACAGGCACAGCTCAAAGGGGCCATCAGGGAAGGACTTAGGGGTCTATAGAAAAGGGGTTATAGACCCTCACCCCTCAGCTTTGTCATAGCCTGAGTCTTCATTCTATCTGTAAAAAGTCTCTTAATGTCTTGGTTGCCTTACTTCCCCCACCTGATTTTAAGCTTGAAACAATGCCAGAGGTGGCTGTGGCCCTGTGCTGGAATGAGTGGTTTCCAGGGGCAATCAGGCTTAAGAAAGAATACATAAAATCCTGTGAAACCTGCTTTGCTAAGAATGCCCTCAATTTAAATAATAAGGGACCAAGCATAAAATGAGTTTATTTCCCATAAAACCCAAAGTTTTATGGCCCTTTAGCTATCTAACCCTGACTCAGAATAAGGTCTCATAGTTCTTTGAATGTTATCTACTATTTGATCATTACTGCCTGACAGTAAGTGATGAGCTTTATGCCCTGTATTCTCATGAAAATTAAACCCAATAAAAGCCCACTGAGGAACAGGCTCACGGCCCTTCTTTGAGAGATTGGCCACCTTTCCTCCCCAAGCAGATCATGTCTTAGTAGAATGGGGGGTGGCAGTGGGTCTCTGTGGGGGGAGCCACAGAGAATTCTAACTGAATTTACCATACCTAGTTGTATACAACTTTCTAAAACATCTAGTATACATACAAAGATATCTAAATATTGTCCTTTTTATTCATTTCTCTTTGCCTGCTTCTAACCATTTAGGTATTCCTCTAACTACTTGAATATTAGTATCCTTCGTATAGAGAAGGTAAATGTCAAGAAGAAAAGAAGCTCAAATCAATTTCCAAAGTTGGTTCCTCAGGCTCTACTACTAGAAATATAATCAAAATGGACATTTGCTTGAAACAATTAGAGCTATATTTCTCAATCTGTTTTAACTTGACATGTAGTGACAAAATTTGGAAGCAGAGGAGGGTGCTGGAAAATGGAGTTACCAGGGACTCCAGCTACCCTGGAACATGCATGACTACTAGGAGAGCTAAGGGAATCATCATCTCTACACACTTATAATCCACCTATTAAAGAACAGTGTGCTAGGTACTACTGATTAGGTACTAAATCAGAATAAGATCAAGAAGCTTTTACTTTTTAGGTCTTTGAGTGGTGCTCCTTGTATATCAGATTCCTGACTTAAACTGAATTTCCTACTCTTGAAGAATAAATAGGATATGTTTCAATTTATATGAAGTATCAGAATAGTCAAATCTGCATATAAAAAAAGAACATTAGTGGTTTTCAGGAGACGAGGGAAGGGAGGATTGGGAATAATCACAAATAGATATGGAATTTTGGGGACTAATGAAAATGTCTGAAATTAGATAGTTGTGATTGTTGCACAACACAGTGAATAAACTAAAAATCAGTAAAGTATATATACTTTAAAATGTAAAATTGTATGTTATGTGATATATATCTCAATAAAAACTGCTATTAAAAAGTGAATTAGTAATATATATATATGACTGTGAAACGTCTTCCTTCTCTATAATAGCAAGTTATATAATTGCTGATTAATACACTTTAAATATATTTAAATAATATTTTTAGTAAGGAAAAATTATCTAAGAAATTAACATAATTTTCACACTGTTCATTATCTAGGGTTTAAATAATTTATTGCAGGGCTTCCTACATCACTCTAAATAAAAAATTATTTTTATCCTCATACTGTATACTTGAGTAATAGATTAATTAACTTGTGAATTAAAACCATGTTAGATTAAGTGAAAAATTGGACAGAATAATTTTAAATAAAAATCCTGTTTAGAAAATAATTTACCCAGAAAAACAATTATAAAAAGAAACATTACAAATTGACTAGAATAGGATTAACAAACACACTGAAAAAATAAAATATGAAGGGTATAGCAAAATTCATAGTCTTTTCCTGTCACTTTGAAAATTTCTATTTCTTTGGAAAATAATACAAATGTATTAAAATGAGTGCATAGCATCTGTAAATAAAACTCAATGACAATTTTCCTTGAGAAACTGACACATAATACTAGAAATGATTCATGCTGGACCTCAAAAGTCACTTCATATATGTTTTGAGAGTGATGTTATTGCTTTATCAGTTTCATTTTTGCTAAATTAAATGGAATGGCTGAACTAACCCCCAAACATGAGAACACTGAGAAATCCACGTGGTTGCTATGCGTAAAGGACTTGTGCTAAAAACACCACAGGGTATATACTTTCTCTTGGTGCTGATGGGTATACTGAGGTTCTGAAAATTATTTTACACATTAAAGGAGTCAGCACTACTTATTTGTGACAGTTTTTGTCAGAGGGTACAGAAGAGTCTGGTAAGGAAAGATGAGTCATATAGGCTTTTCACTTGATTTGGAAGGTCATACATAAGTTTATTACTATAGTTAACAAATTTTGGAATATTTCTACACCTAAGGTTGTACTTACAAACTTTTGGGGGGAAAAGATGAGGAATATCAAATAAGGAATTAATACAAACTGAATTTTTCCTAGATTCTCACATCAGGTGATAAGCAATCTTTAGAATTTGTGTGTATATTCCTACAAAACAAAACAAAAAACTAGCATGTTTTTCGGCTCTTTTTGGTAACCTGAGATAATTGAACCACTTAGAATGTTCTTTATTCATGGGAAATTCATAAAGACTGTGACTTTCATGTGTAAAAAAGAATGGTCAAAACGAAACTTCCAGTCATTCTGATATTAGTTTTTATTAAGGCATTTTAAACTTTAAGCAAACATTAGATGCCTCTTTAACTTGTTAATAAGAGAGAGCTGGGTGTGTGTGTGTTGTGTAATACCCAGGCATCTTGAAATGACTGAATGTTTGTACTTAAAGTTTACATTGATATTCAAATGCTTTAGGTGTGTGGCTATTACTCAGCACCTACACCACCCATAAGAAATTTTATTTTGATCACACATTAGCTATTTCAAAGAAAACAAACGCAGTAACTTTAGAGCAAGAGTTGAGCCAACTTTTTCAACCAATGTATAGTTATTAATTAGTATTGAAATCTCAACCTGGTTTTGGAATTAGATTCTCATGATGTAATTCTACATATTTATTAGAGGTTAGAAGTTTTTTAGGTTTATCGAAACATAGCCATGCCCATGGAAGCATGTTGCACATGTGAGATTAGCAACCTGTTGTAAAATGGGAAAAGGTTCAGAAATGCAATTCCAGGGCAAGAGAAAACAAATCAGCGACCTTATTCTTTCAGATATGAGACTGACACACTATCTACTGTGCTAATGAGGCACCTTCATTCCTTCAAACAAATCTTTTAAATAACTGAGTTTGGTTATTATAATTCCCTTAAATCATCTCTTTTCTAAGTCAAACAGTACCTATGCCCTCAGTAATTGTTCTTTTGATGTGGTTCTGGACATTTTACTTGTACACGTGTTATAAAACACAGAATATATTAGTATTTAAACTTAGAAATCAATTACATTTTAAAGAGATTTTAAAACATAAGTATTTTATACATAGAATCATATTTGCCATTCTTGTGCTCTTCATTCCTCTTAGATTTATCCATGTAGGTATATGTACCAATAGTTTGTTTCTTCCTTACAGGTAAATAGAAACATATAGACTTTGCTCATGGATAGGAAGAATTAACAACATTAAAATGCCCATACTATACAAAGGAATGTATAGATTCAATGCAATCCTTATCAAAATACCAACAGCATTTTTCACAGAACTAGAAAAAATAATCCCCCAAATTTATATGGAATCACAAAAGACCCTGAACAGCCACAATTTTGAGAAAGAAAAACAAAGTTAGAGGTGTCATGCTATATCAAACCACGATACTACAATGTTATAGTTACAAACAGAATGGTACTGACATAAAAAAAATCATATAGATCAATGGAACAGAATTAGAGAACCATTAGAAATACAGCCATTCCTTTATGTTCAACTAATCTATGACAAAAGAGAAAAGAATATACAATTGGGTAAAGATAGTCTGTTCAGTAAATGGTGTTAGGAAAACCAGACAAATACATGCTAAAAAATGAAACTAGACCACCTTCTTATAGCACATGCAAGAATAAACTCACATAAATTAAAGATTTAAATGTAAGATTCAAAACCATAAAACTTCTAGAAGAAAACAATATGTAGTAAACTCTCTGACATTTCCCTTCATAATATTTTTTCTAATATATATCTTTGGGGAAAAACAAAACTAAACAGAACAAAACACAAATGGGACTATAACAAACTAGTAAGTTTTTTGCACAGCGAAGGAAAATATCAATAAAACCAAAAGGAAACCTACTGAATGAAAACAGTTATTCATCAATGACACATCCAGTAAGGGGTTACTATACAAAACACAGAACTCATAACCCAACACCAAAAATGCAAACAATCTAATTTAAAAATTGGCAAAGACCTGAATAGGCATTTCTCCAAAGAGGAAATACAGATGGATAGTAGACATATGAAAAGATGATCAACAGCACTAATAATCAAAGAAATGCAAATTAAACCACAATAAAATACCACCTCACACCTGTCGTGCTTCACATTTTCCTAAATTCTTTCAAACAAGCAATGTATGGCCTCGAGGAGCCCTGTACCTCTAGTTAAGGGAGCCCAGGCCTGGTACTAGCTGCAGCTGTTCCTGGTTCACAGCCTGGACTTACCTGGGCACCTCCAAGCCCCGCACAAGTAGTACCCATCTGCAGATTGCTTTGTACCTTATGCTGGGGAGCCCCTGAGAGAACAGAGGTGGTGGCTAACCTTGGATATACCAAAAGTAATCAAGGCTCAACTACTACAGGAGGATGTACACAGCTCACACAGTGGGTACAACTCAAGTATCAAGCTTAGGTGAAAAAGAAAGCTGTGCCACAGAACTCTACAGGTCACCTACTACATTAGGCCATGCTACCAAGATAGGGAATCATAGCAGCTCTCACTAATACATAGAAACAAACACAGGAAGGTTGCCAAAATGAGGAGACAAAGAAATATGGCCCAAATAAAAGAACAGAACAAAACTCCAGAAAAAGAAATCAACAAAATGGAGAAAAGCAATCTACTAGGCTCAGAGTTCAAAACACTGATTGTAAGAATGCTCAAGGAACTTAGTGAGGACCTCAACAGCATAAAAAAGATGCAGTCACACTAACTGAAATAAAGAACAATATACAGGGAGTAAACAGTAGAGTGGATGAAGCCAAGAATCAATCAGAGATTTGGAATATAAGGAAGCAAAAAATACCAATCAGAACAGCGAGAAGAAATAAGAATTTCCCCAAATGAAGACAGTGTTAAGGAGACTCTGGGATAACTTCAAGTGTACCAATATTTGTATCATGGGGGGTGTGGGGGGTGCCAAGAGAAGAGAGCAAGAAATGGAAAACCTATTTGAACAAATAATGAAAGAAAACTTCCCTAATTTGTTGAAGGAAATAGACACACAAGTCGAGGAACACAGAGAGTCCCAAACAAGTTGGACCCAAAGAGGAACACACCAAGACACATCATAATTAAAATGTTAAAGGTTAAAAATACAGATAGAAACTTACAAGCAGCAAGAGACAGGCAGAGGGTTACTATAAAGGAGTCTCCATAAAACTATCAACTGAGTTCTCAAAAGAAACTTTGCAGGCAAGAATTATGCAAACTGATGAAAAGCAAGGACCTACAAACAAGATTATTATACCCAGCAAAGCTATCATTTAGAATTGAAGGACAAAGAGTTTCCCAGGCAAAAGGAGCTAAAGGAGTCCATCACCACCAAAACAGTATTATATGAAAGGATAAAGGGTCTTCTTTAAGAAGATCTAAAATATGAATAAAATGGAAATACATGCATATCCATGAAAAATTGAATCTAAAAAACAAAATAAACAAATAAGCAGAACAGAAACAGAATCACAGATACAGAGAATAACTGAAGGTTGCCAGATGGGAGGAGGAGATGGATGAAAAAGGTGAAGAGATTAAGAAGTAGATATTGATTGTTACAGGATAGTCACAGGGGTATAAAGTACAGCATAGGGAATCTAGTAGCCAAAGAACATATATGCATGACCCACAGACATTGATTACAGTATGGGGATTGCCTACTGAGGGAATGTGGGCAGTGGAGGTGGGCAAAGGGGGAAAAATTGGGACAAGCAATAAAATATAATCCAAAATAGAAAATTCCAAAAAATCACGTTTCTTCTTTATTATTGAATAGTATTCCACTGTATGGATATACCACATTTGTTTACCTATTTGCCCAATAATGGACATTTGAGTTATTGCCATATTTTGTTCTTAGATAAACAGATATTAATATATTCTTACATAAATTTTTGTGGACATATGCTTTCATTTCTTTTTTTAATAGCTAGTTTCCTTTTTTCAAAAGATTTTATTTATTTATGTTATAGAGAGAGGGAAAAGGAAGGAGAAAGAGAGGGAGAGAAACATCAATGTGAGAGAAAAACATACATCAGTTGCATCTCACATGCTCCTCAACTGGGGATCCAGCCCGCAATCCAGCATATGCCCTAACTGGGAATTCAGTTCAGCGACAGTGACCAAACGTCTGAGCCAAACCAGTCAGGGCTACTTTCATTTCTCGAGTAAACAGTACCTACAAATGAAATGGCTGGGTCAAATGATAGGTATGTTTAACTTTTTAAAAAAGATTTTATTTATTTTTAGAGACAGGGGAAAGGAAAAAAAAAAGAGGGAAAGAAACATCAATGTGTGGTTGCTTCTGGCGTGCCCTTTACTGGGGACCTGGCCTGCAAGCCAGGCATGTGCCCTGACTGGGAATCAAACTGGCAATCCCCTTGGTTTGCAGGCTGGCACTGAGCCACACCAGCCAGGGCTAACTTTTAAAAAAATTGCCAAAATTGTTATCTAAAATGCTTGTATCACACTGAAGTCTCCTTTGACAAATAACTGAAGAAAATGTGGTACATACATACAATGAAATGAACAATACTCAGCCATAAAAGATGCGACAATATGAATGGATCTTGAGAATATGACACTAGCAAAGTACGTCAAACAGAATAGGTTAAGAACCATATGACTTCATATATATGTGGGATTCAAAACTGAAAGCAACAAATAAATAAACAAGACAAACAAAAACTCAGACAACGGTATGGTGGTTACTAGAGGGGAAGAGGGGTGAGGAGTGATAGTAAAGGGCAAAAGGGGTCAAATATATGGTGATGGAAGGAGATTTGACTGGGTGGCAGATACGCAATGCAAGATACAGATTATATATTACAGAATTGTAAGCTTGAAATCTATATAATTTATTAACCAATGTAACCTTAATAAATTTAATTAAAAATAAAATTAAATGTTTCTATCATTTAGAACTCCGAGAGTTCTGAGTGTTCCAGTGGCTCCACATTCTTGACAGTATTTGCTATAGCCAGTCTTTTAAATTTCCACAACCCAAGTGGGTGTGCAGTGGTATCTGATTTGGTTTTAATTTGCATTTCCTTGAAAACTAAGATGTTGAGCATTTTTTGAGTGCACATTGGCCATTCTCTTATTTTTTGTGAAATTTCAGTTCAATTTTTTTTCCTCTTTAAAAAAAGTTAGTCTTATTATTGGCCTAAAAATACTGCTTTAAAAAAACTTATTTATTTTTAGAAAGAGGGAGAAAGAGAGGGTGAGAAACATCAATGTGGGTTGTTTTTTGCACACACGACGACTGGGTACTGACTGAACCCACAACCCAGGCATTTACCCTGACCTGGAACCAAACCAGCAACCTTTCACTTAGAGGGACAATACCCACAAGGTGAGCCACACCATGAGAGCAAAAAATTCTTTACATATTCTTGACACAAGTCTTTTGTCAGCTATGTGTTTTACAAAGAATTTTGCCAAACTGTGACGTGCCTTTAAGTTTTTAATTTTGATATTGTCTAAATTAATGATTTTTTCTCTGATTTTTTTGTGCTTTTTGCATTCTTTAAAAAAAATTTTACCTAACCCTAGGTTACTAAGATTTTCTCCCATGCTTTCTTCTAAAAGTTCCAATGTTTCAGCTCTTACTTTCAGGTGTATAATCTCTTTTTAGTTATATTTTGTATATGATGTGAGACAATGTTGTAGTTTTTTTGTTTGGGGGTTGGTTTGGGAGGGAGAATATGGAAATCTACTTGTTCTAGACCATTTATTGTAAACATTATCCTTTCCTAACCAACTTCCCTTGCTAGCTTTGTCAAAAATCAATTGGTAATATATGTGTGGACTTAATTCTAGACTTTTATATTCTCTTTCTTTAACCTGTATGCCTAGCTTTAAGACAATACCTTGGTTAATGAGCCTTGAAATGTAAGTCCTCCAATTTTGTTCTTTTGCAAACTTGTTCTGTCTATTCTAGGGAATTTGCATTTCCATACATATTTTAGGTTTAACTTATCAGTTATTTAAAAAAAGTATGTCAAAAATTTGATTGGGATAGCATTGAATGTATAGATCAACTTGAATCTACGGCTATAGATTTCTGTCCATTAGATTTCTCTCTTTAATTGCTCTCAGCAATGTTTTGTTGCTTTCAGCATATAGTTCTTGCACATCAACTTCAAATTTATCCCTAAGAGCTTTTTAATGCTTTCATATACGGTATTTTAAAATTTCCCATTTCTGATTTTCCATAAAAATGTAATAAAATTTGTATATTGATACATGTAATCATATTGCCAAATTTACTTTTTAGTTCTGGTAAACTTCTCGAAGATTCCTTATGATTTTCTATATAAATAATTATGTCTTTCTGTAAAAAATAGTATATCTTCAAGTATCATGTTTACGAAGCTTAAAACAGCACTCTAATTTCCTACTCTCAGCATTTGTGCTCAATTGTTATAATTGTCAATTTTTGTTATTATTTTTTAACCCTCACCTAAGGATATGTATATTAATTTCAGAGAGAAAGAGACTGAAACATCGATGTGAGAAACATCAATCAGCTGCCTCCAGTATGTACCCCAAGCAGGAATCGAACCCACAACCTTTTGGTGTACCAGATGACATTTCAACCAATTAGGCCATCGGACCAGGGCATAACTGTCAATTTTTAAGATTGTCATTTTCTATACAGGTTATAAAACACAGAATATATTATTATTTGAACTTTAAAATCAATTATATTTTAAAGAATAAGACAAGTATTTTATATATACTAATATATCTTCCATTTCTTGTGCTCTTCATTCCTTTGTTTAGATACAAATCTCCAAGTAGTGTCATTTGCCTCCTGAATGAAGTTTCTTTTACACATTTTTTGCAAAGCAAGTCTGATGGTGATAGATTACCTCAGCTTTTAGGTATCTGAAAATATCCTTTGTGTGTGGGGTTGACAGAAATTTGTGTTGATAGTTTTTTTTTGCTTTTATACTTTAAAATATCGCCCTACTTTTTTCTGACTTGAATTGTTTTTGTTAAAAGTCTTGCTGTGAGTTTCTTCATGTTTCTTATATTTGGGGTCCATTCAGCTTCTTGGACCTGTAGGTGTATTACTATTTTTTAATTTCTACAACTTTTGGCCATTATTTCTTCAAATATTTTTTCTGTCTTCCCTTACCCTCGTTTCTCTCCTTTTGGAACTACAACTACACATATATTAGTCCACTTAAAGTTACCTCACTGATTCTCTGCTTAATTTTTTTTCATCCCCCCCCGACCCCCGCTTATGTTTCAATTTGGATAGTTTCTTTTTTTTTTAAATATTTTATTTATTTATCTTTAGAGGGGAAGGGAAGGAGAGAGGAAGGAAACATCAATGTATGGTTGCTTCTTGTGCATCCCCTGCAGGGAACTGGCCCCTGCCGGAAGCTGGCCTGCAACCCAAGTATGTGCCCTGACTGCGAATCGAACCACGATCGTCTGGTTCGCAGGCCCATGCTCAATCCACTGAGCTACACCAGCCAGGGCTTGGATAGTTTCTATAGCTGTGTCTTTAGGTTCACTAACATTTTCTTCTCCATGCTCATGCTTTCTTCTGCCTTCTTGAATATCTGGGGTATATTCATAATACTTATTTTAACACACTTGTTTATTAATACCATAAATAAATCTTGGACAATTGTAGGGCTCACCTTCTCTCTTTCTTCCTCTCAGGGATCACTGTCCTGTGCCATTTGTGTCCAATGTTGAAACTGTTACTTCATGTACTATTCATTTTTTTAGATAAGACAAGAAGCTATATCCAGTCTATGTAACTCTATCATGGCCCTAAGTAGAAGTTTTGCTTGCTGCTTTTTACTACACTCAGGGCCACAGCCTGCATTCACACAGGTAGTACATTGTGTAACCTCAGAACATAATGTAAATACACCTTTCTCTTATCCCCACCTGAGATTTGGTAAAATAGCAGCTGCAATCACTCTATTTATTTTGAGCTTGTGGTCTATAAGCCTCTCATCTGGTGAGAATAATAACATAAATGGCAATTCCAAATTTATAAATGTATATCATGGTTTGGCATTTGAACATACCTTCTCATCAAATCAGTATCATAAATGATTATTTGGTTCCCATAATAGACCCTTAACATATTGAAGTATAATGCATACAGTAATCTATTACAAATACCCAAGTGCCATCTGTAACACAGTTCCTATGAGAAGACACTTTAGAAATTGTTATCAGAGATACCAGAAACATATTTCCTCAGAAGGCAGGGAGAATAAAAGTCAAGATTATAAAAATTCAGATGAGGATGAGACAGACACTAACTTGTAAACTGTAGATTAACATTACAACAGACCTCATTTTGCCATCAAAAGTTATATTACAGAAGGATCCCTGTAGTTAATACACAGACTGACCTATGATCATAGCAACATGAAATATACTTACTCATCCAACTCCTCTTCTTCAGTTTTAGAACTATCAGCATAGAGGTACTTGCTCATGTCTACAGGTCTTATGTTTTTTCTCTTTGTAGACTGGAGAGGAGAATCCTTTATAGTTACAAAGGTTTCTGGCTCATCGAATGGGTTTAAATACTGTGGAGTTTGTGCCTCTTTGAAGGGATTATAGCTGTTATTATAAAAAGATTCTTCTGGTTTTTTAGGTGAAACTGTTTCAGTGGTTGGTTCTATAAAACAATAGTAACAGATGAATTAAATTCAATTGATTTTATATGAAATTTTCTTATATTTTCAGTGTTTTCAAAAATACTCTACATTGAATTAATAAACTCTATGGAACTGAGTCAAAGCACTAGCACATTTCGGAAAGGCTAAATTCAGAAAACATAATATCTAAGATCTTTGTCTACTTTTCCAGGAATGATGCTCCCCAAAATGGCATCTCTGGAATGCCTCTAGAGTTCCTAATAATATTAGCATTATGATACGACAATGTTAACTGTCTTTTAGGTATAACATTCTATTAGTGCCTATTTTATTTCAATATACTAGCTTGCCATCTCAAACTGATACATAACATATTTATGCTTTTAAAAGAACAAAAAATGGATTATATTTTGAAATGGTCTTTGATTAGTTATACAAGCAAAAACCACTTAGGGATATAAAAGTCATTTTGGACAGTATCAAAAATATACCCACATATCACTTAATTTGTTTTTGCAAAGTCTTCAAAGAACAGGTTTTTGTATTCTACAAAACCTTAAATCTTCAGAGCTTTTAAAGAGATGTTTGATTTTTTAAAAATATAACTTGGACCCAATCAACACTCTAATAATACAAAAGAGTAATATAATTTTCAGGTTGAAAGCACTATATTAAACTCATACCAATAAGCTGACAGACAGGTTTTACCAAATTCTTCTAAATTTTATGATTATGAATTTGAATTTGAAAACAAAGGCACTCTTAAAAATAAAACTGATTCACCACACAAAAGCACTACAACCAATGGTATCGTGTCCTCCAACTTGTGTTAAGTACTTAATACCAGCCTCTCCTTTTTCTTTTATGTTTATTAACATTTTAAAACAAAGCCAGAATTTCTTATGAAACTGTCCAAAATCTAATCATGGATTTTGCTGATAAAAATATTTTCCTCAACTGAGGAAAGCCAATAATCACAGGATAGTTTAAAAGTAATTTTAATTATGCCATGAAACTCTGACAAAACATTCCAGAAGAGGGAGGCAGAAAATATGTTACTGAAATTCTCAGCAAAAACAAACATTTCATAAATGACATATTAAATAATTTAATCTATTATAAAAATCTCATAACTGATACATATTTATGACTTTTACATTTTAAAGTCAATCTATTTTTACCTATACTTTTAGACATTAGCCCAGAATACTGACTTTGTCTTTATATTAAAAAAAAACACATAAAAACTCTGAATTAAAATTCCATACACCATGGGGAAGCAATTATAAAGTGTGAAAGAGAATTCATAAAATCATAACAAATCAATACTGAAATGAATTTAAATACAATTTATACTAGAGAAGAGACTCAGTAGCTGTGTATCTTTTGAACGACCAGGGTAATATTTAAACTTAACAACACTAGAATCTTTGTAATAATGTAAATGAAGCATTTTTTTTCTCAGTAAGGGAAGAGAGACAGCAAAGTCTGTGCCTACAGAATTTTTTATTAACAAATATCAGGATTCAAACATGTAAGAAACTGACAAAATTGGTCAATGGAAATAAAATTATAATTTTCACTCTCAGGAAAAGAACTGAAAAAATTGATCCAAGTAAATTCATCAGTTACAAAACCAAAAGTAAGAAAATATTCAAGCTACAGAGCAAGATTTGAAAATAACAGAACGGGCAACAAAGAGGGTCTAAGATACGATTACTTCATATAAAAGCTACCAAATACACTTAGTAACTTTCCAAAAGAGTCACTGAAGCACAGAATATCATGAATATAAGAAAACTAAAGCTGTAAAACCAATCATCATCATCATCACACAACTACAGAGTTGCAACACATTTTTATCTTCCCCAAATACTTTTGATACTGAAGATGCAAGTTTTTAATCAATAAAAATAAATTTATTTCAGAAAAATAAGTATTCTAATAGAAAAAATACTTTTTAGAAAAAGTCTAAGAGATGTATATTTAAAGAGAATACTTGTCAATTTTTTTCTAGGCTCTCTATAAGCATGAGTAAAGATTTTGAGTCAAGTTGGCTAACCTCTCCTATATAGAAGTACAATATTACATGACATATCTGCTACTCCTTTCTATTCCTCAGAAGATACCCACTATATTTAGAAAAATTACTTCTTTGATTTTGAAATGGGAAGTTCAAATACTGATGTGTCAGAACATCTTGATAATATTTTTAAAACAATATACTCAGATGGTATACACAATCAAGGAGAAGCTATATTGTAAAAAAGGCACTTGATTAGAAATCTTAGCTGCAACTCCACCTCCACTGACCTAAATTTCTTTTTTTAAATATACTTTATTGATTATGCCATTACAGTTGTCCTATTTCCCCTTCATTCCCCTCCACCCTACACACCCCTTCCCCACCATTCCCCCCTTTAGTTTATGCCCACATGTTAAGTTCTTTAGATTCTATATTTCCCATACTATTCTTGCCCTCCTCCCAACTATTTTCTACCTATCGACTATGCTACTTATTCTCTGCACCGTCTCTCCCCTTCTTCTCCTTCCAATCCCCACTTGCTAACCCTCCATGTGATCTCCATTTCTATGGTTCCACTCCCGATCTAGCTGTCCTCTTAGTTTGCTTTTGTTTTAGGTGTGGTTGTTAGTAACTGTGAGTTTGCAGTCCTTTCACTGTTCATATTTTTCATCTTCTTTTTCTTAGATAAGTCCCTTTAACATTTCATATAATAAGGGCTTGGAGACGATGAATTCTTTGAATTTGATTTTATCTGAGAAGCACTTTATCTGCCCTTCCATTCTAAATGAAAGCTTTGCTGGGTAGAGCAGTCTTGGATGTAGGTCTTTGTATTTCATGACTTGGAATACTTCCTTCCAGCTCCTTCTTGCCTGTGAGGTCCCTTTTGAGAAATCAGCTGACAGTCTGATGGGAACTCCTTTGTAGGTGACTGTCCCCTTATCTCTTGCTGCTTCTAGGATTCTCTCCTTCATTTTCATCTTGGCTAATGTAATTATGATGTGACTTAGTGTGTTCCTTCTTGGGTCCAACTTCTTTGGGGCTCTCTGAGCTTCCTGGATTTCCTGGAAGTCTACTTCCTTTGCCAGATTGGGGAAGTTCTCCTTTATTATTTGTTCAAATAACTTTTCCACTTGTTGCTCTTCCTCTTCCCCTTCTGGTACTCCCATAATTCGGAAGTTGGAACATTTAAAGATGTCCTGGAGGTTCCTAAGCCTCTCCTCATTTTTTAAATTCTGTTTCTTCATACTTCTGTCTGGTCATTTTTTTCTTCCTTCTGGTCCATTCCATTGATTTGAGTCCCAGTTTCCTTTCCTTCACTATTGGTTTCCTGTGCATTTCCCTTCATTTCAATTAGTTTAGCCTTCATTTGTTCCTCTAATTTGTGACTAAAATCAACCAGTTCTGTGACCATCCTGATCACCAGTGTTTTGAACTGTGCATCTGATAGGTTGGCTATTTCTTGGTCGCCTAGAGTTATTGGCTCTAGGGCTTTGAGTTCTTCTTGAGCCCTAATGTTTTGGTCTGTTCGCGCCTGTTATATATGAGGAGCAGAGCCCCAGGTGTTCACCAGGGCGGGGCAACTCAGTCACTGGGTTGTGATGCTGTATGTGGGGGCAGGGTCAAAGAGGGGCAACGGCGTTCCCCCCTGCTGCTTCCTGCCGCCGGGGCCTGCATGGTCTGTCTCACTGCTCCCTCCTTTGCCTGGTTTATCTGCGTGTGAATGTGTGACCTTGGTCAGCCTGCCGTCTTGCGCCCTCACTGGGTCTGCCCGTTGCAACTCCACACCTGGAATCTGCCAACCGCCACATGTCTGGGTTGGTCCGGCCAAGTTTTCCTGTGCAACCCCACTTGTTTGTTGTTGTTGGACTTCTCTATAGTTCAATTTTCTGTGTTTTGGTTGTGTTTTTGTTACCAAAAGTTTATTGTCTTTAAACTCGGTTGTGTGAGGAAGCACAGTGTTTCTACCTAAGCCTCCATCTTGGCCGGAAGTCCACTGACCTAAATTTCTTGATCTATAACTCCACCTCCATTTACTAAATGTCTTCTTCAAATCACCGAATTCCTCTGGGCCTCAGCTTCCTAATCTATGAAAATAGGCAGCTGAACTAGATTATCTCTAAGACTTACTGTAAGTGTCAAGATTTAAAATACACTCATAACTTAATTAGCTCACAAACAAAATAAAATCTCCTAATTTAAACTTACTAATTTATAATCTGATAAGAAGGGAGAAAGTAAAAGTAGAGAAAGAAAAGTGGATTCTAAAATAATGCTGCTCCAACAGAGAGAATCCTGAAGTTACAACCTCATTTTCACCATGACAGGTGGCAACAAAACTCTTTAAAGTCATAAAGATTTCATAAGAGTACTCTAAAAGATGTAAACAGTGGTTAATCATTCTTGCATTTATTTGACAAAAAAGAGTTTAATTAAACATAAGTCTCATTTCTTCAACAGCTCTTATCTAGGCTTTAAGAGATCAAAACTACTTGATAACAAAAATGACCCAGGGGAATAAAATTACCTGGGTTTATTACTTCCAATTATGTTGTATATATGACAACAGTGGTTCTCAATCTTCCTTCTGCTCTGTTACTCACATGTAAAACTTACCCTCACCACTGACTATAATTTTCAGCCACAGCGTGGGAGGTAGACTGACCCACCAAACTCTCCAAGGGTGAGGGCAGAGGAGTTGTCTCGAGTGAGAAGCCACCCTGCCACATCAGTATGAGTATGTGCCACAATCCACCCTTATTTGGTAGGCAAAACTAGTAAGACTAGGTAAAATACTTGTTCATGTTCTAGAATTTTAAAAATCCACACAAAATAAGAAAAATAGGCCATAGCTACTATTTTCTACTTCTGTGATCTAAGGAATATGTCTTTTAAGGGAACTCGAGTATTTGCTTTAGGAAACCTTGTAATTTATCCAATAAGAGATAGAATAATTGTTATCTCTAACAAAAGTGCTTTACAATTTGATCAAAGTAACAGAAAATTTAAAAATAAGCTCAAGTAATGTCTATGTAGAACTTTCCTTTTTCTTTAAAAATTCAATGGAAGTTACCCAAAACTGCTGATCAACTGGAGGTGTACTGAACACAATAATATCACCAGGGGCAAAAATTATTTTATGAGTCTTAAAAAAAAATCTCTTCCTGCCCTAACACTTTCAGAAAATTAGACTCTATAAAGACTTTAAAAGTACGAGGGGCGGGCGGGGCGGGGGGGGAACTTACCACCTTCTGAATCAGGATCTCCAAAAGGATTTAATTCTGCTACATCAGGATCACCAAATGGATTTAAATTCACAGTGGCCAAGTCCTTTTCTGCTTCATCCAAAAAGTTAAGTTTGTTGATAAGCTCTGAAAATAAACATATGTATTAGTTCACAGTAAAGCATAATTTTGATCATTCATGAAATTTTCAAATTGTAAAAATTCACACTAATAATACCTGCAAATAATAAGATAAAGCATTTTACTGGTGGCAGAATGCCATTCAAGTATTTTGTAGCATACCAACATTTTCATATAAAACAAACATATACATATTAACTTGAAAATTTATGAAATAATGTACTATAGAAACCTTCTGAATTTATTTTGATCTAATAAAAAAGTACTCAACTAGATTTTTACTAAAACAGCCTTCTCTCCTAAATATAAATAATGCACATGGTTTTAATCTAAGAAAACATTTTTTAAAACAATTACAATATATACACTCTAACTGAAGAAATATTGCCATTTTATATGACTAATTATTATCTTATAAGATGTTTTAAAATCACTGCCTAATGAGAATCCTCATATAAGGCTTTGCTAAAGATAGTAAGTACTGTTATGTTGTTGCCTGTTGGTGTACTACAAATTAGCAAAGAAAACATTCAAGGAAAAGCACAAAGACAAAACTGACAGTTAAGTACAGACTGAAGCCAAGAGGCAGCAGGTCACAGTAAATACAGGCAATCAGAAGCAGAAAGAAAGGAAGAAAGCTCTTAGACCTTCAGAGGAACTGGCTGATTTAGCTGAAGGCATATTTGCTTGCTTTATGCAGTCATCTTGATCTTCATCTAAGCTGCTCAGAGCATTCAATTGGTTTACAATTTCTGTAAACAGAAGCCAGTCAGACAAATGTAAGGTAAGGACATTTAATTAAAGAGCCACAGAAGCATGCTGTTACTCAAAAACACAGAGAGAGGGGATGTTTGGTTAATCAAGAGAATGTTATTTTGATGAACTATAATAGATGTATTTAACTTAAAGTTTTATTGTACCATTTAAAACAGAAAACATTTTATCATTAAAACTTAAATTAGTAATAGAACAACTATGTTAATAAACACCAAACAGATAATAACCCAACAGATTAACAATGGCTCTCAACAACCACATTTTGCATTTGTAAAATAGTGCCTTAAACATATATGTTAAAAAGAGAATAAAAATATCCTCTGAAACATAGAAAGTATGTATGTACTATTTGTTTATAATATTCTGAACTTACACTAAAGGTTTTAGGATTACATCTACATGAATCATGAATAAAATACGCACTTGTGCATGTTCTAGAATTTAAAAAATCAGCACAAAATAAGAAAAACAGGCAAAAGCTACTATTTTCTACTCCCTTTTTAAAGGAATCTGTTTTTTAAGGGACTTGAGTATCTGCTTTAAGAAACCTTATAACTTATCCAGTAAGAGACAGAACAAAATAGACAGGGATAGAAAAATCTTAAAATAAGAATTCATTTTGTACATTCATAGAATTTTTACCTAAGTTATATATATTTCTGACAAATCTGAATATATAAAATTATGACTCATTGGGTGAAAATTAGCTTGAAAAAATTGTAAAAGCCCACCAGAGTATTCTAGTTAATTCTTGCTGTTTCCAAAGTTAAAACCAGAAAATAAAACTTAGGTATTAGGACAAACCAAGCAGATTCAGATCATTCAATGGAAAAGAAAGAAAATGAGAAATGGCAATTGCAAATCCGGTGTTAAAAATGTTCTTTAATGTTGTAAATCTAAGTACACATTATAAATTTTATTTGAACCAAATCACAGAATACACAGTTGTAATAAGGTTGCTTTCATCCACTCTTTGTTAGTCAACAAATACTTATTTACTACACTGGACCAAGTGTTATGCTTGAATCACAAGGATGAAAAAAAAGCAGATGTGGTTTTGTTTTTGTGGAATTTACCTTCTATAAAGACAGAAATTAATATTGAAACAGACAATAAAACGACTACTAGAATATTTGGTGGTTACAAATGTGTTATTTTTTAGATCTTTAACCAAAATATATATGAAAAGGTGATAAAGTTCTTCATTCCCCTTCCTGGAATGAGAAAATATATTTTGCATGACTAAAATTGCTTGAGATAGTCAAAATAAACCAAAGAAAATGAGGAGTTAAACACAACTAATACCAACTAAAGTACTCATCTGAATTTGAATAAAAGCTGAACAGTCAGCCTTTACAAAGTGCCTTCTTTCATTTTCTTCTGTTAATAGTTTTAAATCCCACTCAGACTCAAACTAACCTAGCAAATTTCTCAGTAGGCAGAATCCATTCGTAAGTTAAATCCGCTACATTCTATGACTAGTCACTGTTAACTTCGTAATTTTTAGAAAAATATAATGGAGTGGAAGATCAGTGTTAAGTGACTATCAGCACATAATTGATTTTTTTTGTTCATCACTAGTTGTGGTTTTTTTTAAATTTGCAAACTGTTTTAACTTTGAAAATGTGAAAAAATAATATTTACTGAGCAGTGAGAAGGGCTTTCCATATGTTATCAGAATTGATTCTCATAAATATCCTGAGGTATTATTTCACTATCTACATTTTATCCTGTTAGTATAATTTCTACTGTATTTCCAGATGTGCAGTTACTAAGTGAAAACATTTTAAAATAATGCTCACAGATTTGCACTTTTCTTTACACATTAGTTATTTTATATTCTTAGATATAATCTCAAAGTAGAAATCAATAATTTACTTAAACATTATTTAATGAGTACTGTAGGGACTACTGAGGAAATACTAGACTTGGACCTTATATTCCAAACATTAATACTGTTCCATACAGTTTTAGGTACAATTTGGGCATTTCTTTAAATACTATCAATATGACTCTACTACGTGACTAAATTATTTATGTTGTTCCATCCTAACTTTCCTTATTTATTCATAGCTTAAATAAATCCTTACTTAAATCCTAAAACCTTTGCTTCTAGAACATACATTCACATTAACAGCAAAAAAGTAATTTTAATTATCTATACTAACGTTTCCTTTACATGGTATGCAAATAAGTGTTAATACAAATCATAAAAAGAGGCAACTTCCAAAGAAATGCCATTTTCTATCTAATAAGCATTTATGAAGTACCTACTATTTGCTTGTAATGGTACTGCCCCCATGGCTGTATATGTTTGTGGGACAGACAGACAAATAAATAAATACACAGTGTATGACAAATATGATATATGATATGACTGAAACATGCATTGTAGGCCATGTGAAACTAGAAAAGAGGATTGAGGTCTGGAAGGCCTCTTGGACTTACTCAAATTTGAGCTAAAATGGGACAGACAGACATTATTATTAAAATAAAGTAGAAAACAGAGGGCATTTTGTAAGGATAAAGAGGAGGCAAATGAGAACATTACATATTTCAGAGAAAGACAAGTACCATATGATTTTACTCATAAACGGAATCTAACAAACAAAAAATGAACTAGCAAGCAAAATAGAGACACTCATAGATAAAGAGCAGGCTGACAGCTTCTTGTATTGGGTGGTAGGGGAGGACTGGAGGGATCAAGTAAAAAAGAAAAAAAGACAAAGACTCATGGACACGGACAACAGCACAACATGCTGTGCAGTGACTGTCATGGGGAGGGGAATAGGAGAGCTGGAGAGGGGTATAGGAGGGATAAAAGGTGATGGACAGAGATTGAATTTGGGGGTACAATACATCTATACAGTGTAAGGATATATTGTAGAACTGTGCACCTAAAACCTGTATAAGTTTGGTAACCAACATCACCCCAATAAAAAATAGTAAAAAAAGAACATGACATATTTAAGGAAATGAAAGTTGTTTGGTATTTAAGATGCCAGGGCTGGAGAATGAAATAAGATAAGGCTGGCAAATGTTCTAATATGAAAGTTCTTGTGACCAAACTGAAGAATATGAACTTTACTTCGACAGCTGTGGGAACCCATTGAAAGATCAAATGTGTATTTTAGAAACATCATTCCAGGAGCAAAGAGGGCAGCACTGGGGAAAAGCAAACAAACAGAAAAACAGCACAGAAAGCAAAAAGATAAGTAGTTCCATAATACCACTCCATGAGTAGAGGCACACAATAAATATTGCTACTTAAAGAATAAATTAAGAAAAAAACTAATGGTTAATTTGACATGGGGTATCATGCAAGGAATCACGTACAACAGCCAGGTTTTTGTCTTGGGTGACTATCTGGATAGTAGTTCTGGCACGGCAATTGGGGCTATTCAGTTTGGGCATACCAACCTTTAAGTGTCTATAAAACTTGTCATGGAAATAACTCAACTGGCAGTTGCATATGTGGGTGTGAAGCCCAAAATACACAATTTGGTTAAACATTTCTCCTTCTAAAAAAAGTATTTTTCTGTTCCTTACAAAATACCTATAGTCAATGTATTTATATTTATAATCAGAAAAAAAATTTAATTAAAAAAATTTTGCAACAAAAATGTATTTTTGTGGGAAGCTTCCCGAGTAATATACTACCCTGATCAAAAAATTTCCTGGACTAATACTTTTTATAACACTTTATTATTAAAGCCTTGTTTCACCAAAAATTTACATGTTAGGAAAATGTTTATGTTATAGCACAAATTTCTACCCTACTGCTTCTCAAACTGAGCAATAAACTGGTAGTGAGCACATTTAGTGATTGTAACAGTGTGTCAATTTGAACTTGCTTCACATTGGTAAGAATGAGAAGGAAAACTAAATTAGGGGCAGGCAATCGAAGCAAAGGGTCAAGTCATTTGAGACTCTTCTTAACAGTTAGGAAGGCAAAAGAAGATAGAAATTGACCACCAGAGATTATCGCACTGAATAAAACAAGGGGGGGTGGGGGCACAAAGAGTGGGTGGCTTTTTTCTCTTAGGAAAGTCTGTAGTTGAGTTTAAAAAAATAAATTGCTTGGAACTATAAAATACCTGCAAATCTTGCAGTATCATCATTCTTCTTCCCAAAGTATAACAAAATTCAGTACAGGTATATCTCATTTTAAGACAGCAACATTTCAACTTCCTGGCAGAAATCAAGATCCCAAAGATGTTCCTTTTCTCACAGGTTTGAGCCCATATTTGATTTATAGATACAATTAATGGGTGTAGTAATGTAATTTTCAACCTCACAGAGGATTGTAATGGGGGAAGGGATGGACTTTAGGTAGAATTGTAATCACTGAGCAGTGTGTCTCCCTGGATATTCAACTCCTGCCTCTGAATTAAGAAATAATGGGTTATTATTATGATTAAGTTGCTCTCAAATTTTCAAAGTCTCTCAACAATTAGCCCCTTCTAGTTTAGTCAGTCTCTCTTAATCTTTACATGAAAATATCTTAAAAACTTATAAGTCTACAATTTCTTACCTACCATTTATTCTTCAACTCAATACAATCTGCTTTTATCCCCACCTTTATCCAGGCCTCTCATTGAAACTGCTATCACTTAAGTGAGCTTTGTAACTGGCAAATATACCAGACACCTTTCAGTTTTTATCATACTTGACTTCTGTATTAACAATTCTCTCCTTGAAATTCTTCTACCCCTTTCAGGATGCTGGTATCTCTGGGTTCTCCTCCTATCTCTTCAATAGTTCTGTCTTGGTCTCCTGTAATGATAACTTTTCTTCCCTATGCTTCTCAACTATTATTCCCTGGGACCCCGTACTTGGTCCCAATCTATACACCCCACCTCAAATCTGCTCTTCCTGGAAGAATTAATCTATTCTTATGGTTTAAACCAATGCAAATAATTCTTAGATCTGTATAGTGAGTACTAAGCTTGCATTTCCAAACATTTAGTAGGAATTTCCACCCTAATGACCCTAGATACTCCCCTCACATACCTAACATAGAAAAAAGGAATTAAATAGCTGTCATGTTCACCTTTTATCTTTAACACCTAGCAGTTTTTAGCATAGCTAGACAGTATAAATGAGTAAGTACAAGTAATAATACTTGGCATTATGTTTATAAAGGCAGAAAGGCACAATAATCTCTTATTTTTTAATTATAGAAATAGCATTTTTATCTATGTGCCTATCTTTGTCTATGTATCTGTGCACATACACATATATCTATGTTTCATTTATCTCTAGAAATGGTAAGCCACCCCAAAATTTGGTGAATTCAAACAATGAATTACTGTTTCTCACAGTTCTGTGCTGCGTGCATTCTTAGATGTTCACTGCAGTTAGATGATAGCCAAGACTACGGTCAACTGAAAGTTAGAACTGGACTGAATGTCCAAAACTGCTTCTTCATTACTTCCTCTTAGCAAACTGTCTGTTTAGTAAGAAGGCTGGAACAACTGAGTAGTTTGGGACTCCTCTCAGTACAGCAATCTCAGGGTAGTCAGACTCTTTCACATGGCAGCTGGCTAATGCAGTGTAAGGTGCTCAGGTACAAACTACAAAGCATTTTGAGACTTAACTTCAAACATTATCAGGTTGCTTCCACAGCATTGCATGTATAGGGGACTACAAAAGGGCAAGAATATTGGGAGGCATTGTTAATTAGAGGACAATCTTTGGAGACCAGCTATCACGCATTACATCAGTAAATAAGGAAGTCGAAATCTTTCCTTTTCTTAATAATCCAATATATTAACTATAATTTTACGTTACCCTCCAGTATTCTGCTATGCACATATGTAAAAGGCACAGGTTTTAAATTGTATAATTCAATGAATTTTGATAAATGTATACACCCATATGTTATGATGAACACTGAATCACCCCAAGTTCTCTCATGCCTCTTTTCAATCAATCATCAATAGGTTATCACTATTCTAATGTTTTCCACATAAGAACAGTTGTACCTATTCTAGAACATCACATGAGGAAATCATACATTATACATTCTTTTATGTAAGTCCTCTTTCATTCAGCATAATAGACTTTGAGATACATTTCCGTCACTGAACATATCAATAGTTCATTTTAATTGCTGAACAGTATTCCATCCATGAGTATACTACATTTTAGCCATTCTATTGTTGATGATGCTTCCAGTTTGAGTCATTATAAATAAAAATATTATGAACATATTTTTACAAGTCTTTTTATGGACATATTTTCATTTCTTTTGAATAATATCCAAAAGTAGAACTGCTAGCTCAGAAATTAGGAAAATGTTTAGTGTTATAACAAACTCCCCAAGTGACTGTACCATTATAAACTCCACCAACAGTGGATAAGTTTCAGTTGGTTTGCATCCTTGTCAACATTTCATATTGCCAGTCTTTTAAATTTTATCCACTCTAGAAAGTGTGGAGTTATATCTCATTGTGATTTTAATTCACTTTTCCCTGATGAGGAGTGGTATTGAGAGCACTGTCACATGCATATTGGCTGGTGATATATATTCCTTCATGAACCACATTCAAATTCTTGCCCACTTAAAAGTAATAGGGTTATTTTTTATTACAGAATTATAGGGCTTTTTTTTTTTTTACAAATCTATTCTGGACATAAAATGTATGTCAAATATATGCTATGTGAGTTTTTCTTCTAGTCTGTTATGTGCCCTACATTTTCATAATAGTCCATTTTGATAAGTCTGTTTTTTATTTTGATGAAGTCTAAATTATCAAACTTTTCTTTCATTGCTGTAATTTCCTGCATTCACAAACATTTTGTCTTTTTTATTTTTTCAGAAACTTTATGGGTTTAGCTTTTATACTCAGGTCTAAAATCTACCTGAAGTTAATGTTTGCATATCTGAGAGGTGGGAAATGAGACTCATGTTTTTCTTTATGGACATCTGAGTGTTTCAGTATCACTTGTTGAAGACTTTCTTTTCTTCATTAAATTACAGCGCAATTTTGTTGAAAATTAATTTATCAAAGAGGTGTGAGTTTTTTCAGGACTGTTTTTTTCCATTAATCTGTCATATGGCTATACCATAGTATTTTGGTTATTATAGCTTTAAGTAAATTTTGATATAAGGCAGTATTAGTATAACCATTCTGTTCTTTGTCAAGATTTTTTGCTCATCCAGGCCCTTTGCATTTTCAAATATATTTTAGAATTAGCTTTTCAACTTCCACTTAAAAAAAAAAGCCTGGTAGGACTATGAATGGCATTGAGTTGAATGTATTGATGGCCTTGAGTAGAAGAGACATATTAACAATATTGAATCTTCTAATCTATGAACAAAAACTCTCTCTCCATTTATTAAGGTCTTTTTAATTACTGTCAGTAATGTTGTGTTTTCAGTGTGGAGGTTTTTTCACACCTTTTGTTAAATTTACCTCTAAGTAGTCTATGTTATGTTTAACCTCTATTATATATGAAATTGTTTTATTAATTTCATTTCCCAAATGTTAGTTGTTCATATATAAAAAGAGAGATTTCCCCACATTAATCTTGTGTACTGAGCCCTGCTAGGATCTCCAGAATAATGTTGAATGTAAGTGGTAAGAGCAAATATCCTTGCCTTGATCCAATCTTAGAAGGAAAGTGTTTAGGTTTCACCATAAAGTTGTAGCTTTCCATAGATGCTTTCATCAAAATGAAGAAATTCCCTTATAATAAAACTACCAAGAAACCTGATATTGAATTGTGTCAAATGCTCCTTTTGAGGTAAAGGTTTTGCTCCTTTACTCTGTTAATATGGTTAAACCAATGTTCCATTCCTAGGACAAATCCTGAGCAAATGCATATTGGTACTTAAAATATTTGTTTCCTGACTTCTGCCCTAAGTAAATATTGGAGAGCGTCTAACTCCTTCAGCTCTCTCACTTCCATTCCCATCTGGTGCGATGGGCTCCTAGTATCTGCAGAATTCTCCCAGAGCCCTAAGGGGAATGTTAGAGAATGTTCAGTTTTCATTAGCAGAAACAAAGCAGTGTAAGAGTTTAGAAGTGCAACAGTAGGACACATTTGTGATCTGTATCTTCTGCCTCTTCCACTATTCTTTGAATCAACACACTTGAATTCTGAACACTGGGAAGAGATATTCTTGCTGTCTTCAAATTCTCATTTATGGTCTCAAACTCCTTTAAAAAGGAGTTAGCTGTGGTGCCTTATAAACCTTTTAGTTCAGAAAAATCAGAACTGATCCCATCTCTATGTTTCTACCTTATTTCCCAAACTAAACACCTAATAGATGGAGAATTTCAAAAATTATCATCCTTTACACAGACCTCCAGAATAGGGTGCCATTTATTTGTTTTATTTTATTTTTTTACTTTATAGAATCCACAGCAATCCTATGATTTTGTTTATGAGCCTTCTAGGTATTGGAGAACAGATATCCTGGTAAAAACCCAAAGCAAATTAATAGATGTATTCTCTGACCAGAGTCCCAAGTTTATTTTAAGGGACCTTCTAATCAAAGGAGGGAGCCCTACTTATCCCTATTCAAGTAGGACATTTGATCTCAGAGGGCTGAGTCATACCATAATCAACTCAAGCTCCTCATACTTCTACTGCCACCTGTACTGTAAGATTATGTTCCTTGAAAGTAGCCAATATACCATTCTCTTCCTCTTCCAAAATTAATTTTACCAACTACAGGAAAAGGACTGACAAACACCAGGCAAATTACTTACAGTAGAAATGAACCCTGATTTATAAATCGCATCAGGATGGGAGGATTACAAATGGACTACACACACAAAGGAAGGCCACAGCTTGAGCTTCTCTGATTGTGGAGACTTGTAACTGGGCATGTCCCTTACAGGGACCAGGGAAATTATGCTTATTAAACTGTAACGAAAGATATCAGCTCTTGGGCAGCATGAAGGTTCTAACCTAATCACTGCTGTTAACTATGGGGATCTTGTCTGCTTGTACTCAGGTTGTCACATGAGCACAGAAGTCAAAGAATAGCACTCGT
This sequence comes from Sturnira hondurensis, assembly GCF_014824575.4. Taxonomy (NCBI): domain Eukaryota; kingdom Metazoa; phylum Chordata; class Mammalia; order Chiroptera; family Phyllostomidae; genus Sturnira; species Sturnira hondurensis. The sequence continues at coordinate 12,068,597 of NW_028079044.1, read as the reverse complement.
GCTGCTATGAGGATTCCAGGAAAAAACGAATGTTCTGCTGACATGCTGTTTCCTGTCCAATATCCTTCGAGGTAAATCTAATGCTAAGTTTGGTCTATTCAGGTCATGTGAGTCTGAATGTGTACTCATGCCCAAGGAGAGTATTTGATGATCTTTGCAAGAACTACAAGTAAACCAGGGGCCTTTCAGGTATCTCATAATACCTAGTTTCCCTGATAATTTTTGCTATAAACTGCTTCACTTAAACCTGATTTTCTGAGCTGCATTCAATAGGACTTTAACATTTTTGTGCAAGAGACTTTCTTTTTCTCTTCCTGTTGTATCTTTAACACTTAAAACTGCTAGGTGTTAAAGATAAAAGGTGAACATGACAGCTATTTAATTCCATTTTTTCTATGTTAAGTATGTGAGGGGAGTATCTAGGGTCATTAGGGTGGAAATTCCTACTAAATGTTTGGAAATGCAAGCTTAGTACTCACTATACAGATATTTAACGTGTATACCAAAGATGGTCAAATTATCACGTCCTGGCTGGTGTAGCTCGGTGGATTGAGCGCGGGCCTGTGAACCACACGATCAAGGTTCGATTCCCAGTCAGGGCACATCCCTGGGTTGCAGGCCAGTTCCCAGTGGGGGACCCATGAGAATCAACCATACATTGATGTTTCTCTCCCTTTCTCCTTCCCTTCCCCTCTAAAGATAAATAAATAAAATCTTAAAAAAAAGATGGTCAAATTATCAAATTTCGATTTAAGCACTGTGAGGCTGCCATATAGATAAAGGTACAGATTGTTTTGAAACCATATATAACTTCTAATATTTGCTACAGTATTATAAAATTTCAAATTATTATGGAAGTAAATTTTTCATTAAAAGGGTTTGTTTCTTTAACTCCAAGGTCTATTACTCTCACTACATTTCATTGGTGTTTCCAAATGCAATTCAAAGTTCCCTACTGCACTTCGGTAGAATGCATCTACACACATACCATCAATAAAAGGTTCCCGCCTAAGAGCTGGTCCCGAAGTGTTTCTAGTTAGCAGTGAATTCTGTCTCAGCCAGAAGAGGGTAGAGATTTTTGGTCAGTCCAAGCATAGATACCATGAATCTATTTTTACCTTCTAGAAAAGACTGTAATTTCAGAAGTCACAGTATGTTAATTATTACTGCCTTACAGCAATATTCCATAAGAAATTACTAACCACATAAATAGCCTCTAGGTGTCAATCTAAGACATGCACAAAATAATTGTAACAATCTGTTCCTTCAAGAAGTTCGCAATTTAGCTGGGTAATAATATACCCATATAATTTTACTGATATAATGTTATTGTATCTTATGTATTTATATTATAATAACGTAGGCAGAAATAAAAATAACGATACCTTCCTTTATAAAAACTGTATCAACAATTTCAAAGCTGAAGGAGGAGTGAATGTAAGCTGTGCTTAAGTTATTGTCACATTAGCTGGTAAATGAAAATACCCACCACACTTTATTTGTATCATGTTTATAAAATATTCATTTTTGTTACTCGTCAGCTATTATTTTAATATTACTACTGTTAAATTATAATATATTTTAACCCTAATGCCTAAAAATATCCTGAAAGTTAATAACTTTGGAGTATAATTTACATGTGCTAAAAAAAAGTGCAAGCTAGGAAGCCAAACCACTGCTATAACATGCTGTGCTAATTTAAGTGACTGTACTCTGCAAATACAGGGGAAAAATGCAACATCAAAGGAAAAACATGTTACAGTATTTTGGATTTACTGACAGAACATACATCTGATCACCACAGTCCCCACCTACCTCTGCTCCCTTAACACACACACTTTACATTTATCACTTTTTGAAAACTAGTCTTGAATTATTTAAGGTTTGAATTATGCATCTCCTCAACATTACATTCCTTCCATTAAATGGGACCACACTACCCTATATAAGGTAGTACATAATTAAAGGAAAAAGTGAATGCAATAAGATAATAAGCCAGCATGATCAACATGGGTTACAATAGAAGAGGGAAGCCCCATTCATTCATTTACAGCCTTTTACTTAACATATATTAAATTCTCAATATGTTCTAGACAATGTGCTAAAAGCTAGAGATGAAAAAAAAGGATACAGTACTTTATAAAACAGGGAAAAGAAATATATAAATAATAGTAGCATTCTAAAGAAATTTTGGATTGCCACAAGTTGCATTAAAGCAACTTATTCAATTAGGGTCAACAAATTTTCAGCCACCTAAAATAATTCCTTTGGCAAAAATTGTGGAAAATAAGGTACATGTATATGTTTAAGCAATAATGGTTGTCATGGTATGAATGTTTTTGTGTTCCCCCTGCCCAAATTCATATGTTGAAATCCTAATTCCCAGTGCGATAGTATTAGGAAATGGAGCCTCCAGGAGGTGATTAGATCATGAGAGTGGAGCCTTCATGAATGAGATCAATGCCCTTACAGAACAGGCCCAAAAGAGGAAGCCTGACCACTTCCACCATATGAGAAATACAGTAAGAAGTATGTGACCCAGAAAAGAGTCCTCGCCTGATCTGCAGGTACCCTAATCTCAGAGTTCCAGCCTCCAGAACTGTGAAAAATTTTGCTATTTATAAGCTGTCCAGTCTATTGTACTTTGTTATGGCAAACCAAATGAACTAAAACAAGTGTTTAGCTATAAAACCTAATTATAACTGAATGCCTTCATTAAATCTGTATTTTTCCTTCAGCACAGAACTTGTAACATATTGTTATCACCTTTTTTTCTCATTACTGTAGCCAAGACAATACAATTCAGCTCAAAAGACTTATGTAAATGTATGGGTTTTTTATTTCTACTTATGATACTAGTGCCTTACTGAGATTTAGTTTTAACTAAAAGCCATCTACAAAGAACAAACTATACCCTCTAAAAAATTAAATTATATTCCACTGGAACTATAAAACTCATGCTGTAAGAAATGCATTTGTAACTGGTACAGTGTTAGCATAAAGGTTGAAGCGGTCAAGCTTAAGCAGGAGTGGGCAGGCACAGTTTGAAAGGCTTCTCAGACTATGTGGCAACAGAACTAAAGTTTGAAAGACAGGCATAATGTCACTAGTGGTAGTAGGAGAAGAACACCAACTTACCTTCTTGAACTATTCCTACTAGCCAAATAAAACAAAGAACTCAAAGACAGGAAAGACATGACATTTTAAAAAGAACTGTATAATTGTTGCTGACATCATTATAAATATAATGCAAATGTCAGCATTTGTTATTGGAAAAAAAAACCACAAAATGTTATTGAAAGAAAAATAATAGCCAGAAGGGGTTAGAAGGAGGGGTTCAAATAAAGAGAAGAGAAAGTCATATTGAATCTGTCATCTTATAAGAAGTGAGTTAACACATTATGTTTTATTTTTAATATTAGTAGAGAAATATAGGTTTATTCATTTTTCCATCTGGCTTATTAATTTTAGAGGATGATATTGTAAAATGAAAACAGGATGTTTAATTTTCAAGTTACATTATTAAAAAATGATTAAATAAAAAATTTGAGAATGACAAAATATAATGAGGAAAAAATATTTTACAAATCCTCCCAAAAGTATAAAGAAAGTAATGTAAGTGAAAGTAAGTATGTCAATTACCAAGAAACATAACTATTTAAAGGGTAAGGACTATAAGGTTAGATTAGTGAAATGCTATTTATGAGACAAATGCTTAATACAGATACGTTAAAAATGTAATAAATACATCAATGAAAACAAGTATAAAGAAAGTATGGCTTACAAATAACGACATCACACAAAATTTCAAGGAAAAAACAGTAAATGGGGCAAACTGATCAAATGACAGTCCACAATGAAGCTATGAGGAAATAAATTTTTATGAACTAAATTAACATTGAAGTTCTCTATCATTCATAAATAAATAGATCATGTATCTACACTACAAAGAAAAACTTGTATTTTTTTAAAAATTGAAATTTAGCCCTAGCTGGCGTAGCTCAGTGGATTGAGCGAGGGCCTGAGAATCAAAGGATCACGATTCGATTCCCAGTCAGGCCACATGCCTGGGTTGCAGGCCAGTTCCCAGCAGGGGATGCACCAGAGGCAACCATACATTGATATTTCTGTCCCTCTCTCCTTCCCTTCCCCTCTAAAGATAAATAAAATCCTAAAAAACCCTGAAATTTAACAGGCTTCAGAATCTTGTATGAATGAAATTAAACTACAAAGAAACTAAAATAAATAGAGCCAATAATAAAATGTACTCTCCTAAACACCCTATGGTTACATAAGAAATCAAAATAGCAAACATTAGAAAATAATTTATAAAATTGACACAGTACAAAACATCTGTCTTTGCATATAAGTTTGAGCAACTCCTCACAACAGATTTCTAGATATGGAGTGCAAGTGAAGATCACCAAAGCTAAGTCAAGAAACTTTTTGGCTAAGGAGTTAAATGGGTCATTTATATAATCTGTAGAAATCCCTCATATAAGAGTAAGAGTTGAAGTAGAGCCAAGAGTTGGATGACAAAGTGCCCTACAAGTTTATAAAAATCACTAAGAGGTGAAGTAAATGATAGAAGTCAAAAAATACCAACCCAGAAATTCAGAGCAATTTATTAGCTAAAAGGAATATATATATTTAGTACTTTATTTTTACTCAGATAATAAAGATATAACATCTGTTCCTTATGCATGATAGCGAAATCATCAATAGGCATTTATTGACCAATTAATATAAAGAGGTTAGGTAGTAGTTTGATCAAACTATAATGAATAATTACATGGAAGCTTCTAGATATAGGATAAAATGTCAATGAACCAGGAGAAGGTAGCTAATGCATCTTCTCATTTCTTTACTTATAGAGGATTCATTCATATATTGACAAAATACGTAGGAGCATATTTAGGCTACTTTATGTTATAATTGGTAGTTCCTATAAAGTTTTATGCTTTATTTTTTTAAAGATTTTATTTATTTATTTTCAGAGAGAGGGGAAGAGAAGGAGAAAGAGGAGAGAAGCATGAATCAGTTGAACCAGCAATCTTTTGGCTTTTGGGGTGGTGTTCAATCCACTGAGCCACACCAACCAGGGATAGTTTTATGCTTTCTTGACTAAACTTGGAGTTGATCTTAAACTGATAAAATCTGTTATTACCAGCAGCATGCAAAGTTTTTAGAGAGCTAGATGATATATTATACTGGAAAGGCTTAAGGAAGAAAAAATACCTTGTTAGTGAAATTGTTTTTTACTGGGAAACAAGAATAAGTTTTTCAACTTTACAAAAAAAAGAGATAAACTTTTAGCTTAACGTTCATAAAACCAACCTGTAATTTTTGCTGCTTTTTCCTCTTGGTTCACTCGGTTTTCATCATCTTCTTCATTATCTTCTTCAAAGTCGTCTAAATTCCCAATGTCAGCCTGCTTCATACTCATCAAACTAGCCAAACTTTGCATGTCTTCATCCCTATATCAGTAATTTATAATATAATACATAGTTCATAAAATGACATTGATTGAAAGAGAATTGTTTAAGAAAACAGTATTAATATATTCCTTTTCCATATGTTACTAAGTCTTTTTACACAGTTGTACATACTACTGAAAAATCTAAATACTCATTTATTAATTTTAATTTTTTTAACTCAATGATTTGAGATAGAAGAAAGGGAGAGAGACAGAGAAAAGAGGGAGGGAGACAGGGAAGAAGGGAGGAATGGGGGTGAGAGAGAGACATCGATTTGTTACTCCACTTACTTATGCACTTATTGGTTGATTTTTATATATGCCCTGACCAGACATCAAACCTACAACCTTAGCATATTGGGACAATGCTCTAACCAACTGAACTAGGTGGCCAGGATCCTCATTTATTAATTTTTAAAAAGCATGTTTAACTAATAAAAAGCAAACAGGGGTTGAAAACTAACTGGTTAGGAGTTACTTTAATTCTGTGCTGCAGACCTATAGAAGACTGAAATTTTCTTTATGGGATTAAAGTATGGTTTCTCAACCATGAAGTCTGGAAACAAAAACTTGTTTCTTAAAACAGTGAAACAGTTGGCAAATCTGATTAGATCTAGACTTTAAAGTCTTTAAATTTTCATAAGGAATTAAAATAGAAATAAATTCTTAATCTGAAATCCATGAACACTTTTAGTTTTGTGAACTGAAGAGGAAAAAAAAGTAGTAAGGCCCTGTAAATTATATTTAAATCTTGTTTAAAGGTGGATTTTTCTCAAAGGGGCTATATATAACTCCCCAAAAGTTAAAAACCTAACATAATATAAAAAGTTTCTTACAACAAAGTCTAGCCTTTTTAAGAATTAAGAGATAGAAAATAATCCACATTGATTATAAATTAAACACCACATAGTAGGTAAAATGTAATAATATTTTATATAAAGTATTTAAAAGATAAACCACATTAAAGTATGAACAGAAATAAAAATACATATTAAATACTTTAAATATCAAATAATCTATATTTTCGTGATCTATCACTTTTACCTTAAATTTCAAACAAATTACAGTGAATGAAACATATTTCTAACACATCATATACAAACTAAATTTGAATCAGGCATACTTCCTTAAAACTCAGAAAGCCAATTAAAACAGTTTTACGTGTTCTGAGCACAATAAAAAAGTTTCTTTTGTAAAATAATACTTATTGATATTCACTCTTCAAATATAATATGACTTTGAACACTACATTGGTTTTTGAAACTCTGCATTTTATCTCATATAAGCTTAGAGTTAAAATCATTTCCCCTTTTAAAATAAGGTAGGAAAAAATCTGCATGAACAAAAAAAGTGGTGTCACATTATATAAATGCCTTACAAATTGTTCACCTATCAATGAGGGATAATTTCAAGATATAACATTATTCTTAAAATGCAAACTTGCTTTATTTTACCTCTTTAATTTCCCTATAATTTAAACCTAAACATTTTTCTTTGGGAAAAGAAGGAGGCAAGGAAAGAGGAGGCACAGGGAATTTAGAGCGTTTGAGAGAATCCTTCACTCAAACCAAGACACTTGGTTTGACTGAATTTTCCTCTCACCCACATTCCTATGAATGATGCTGATTCACTTACTGCTTTATTCCAGTGGAAAAGAGTCCACCTTCAAAGGATCTTCTCTGATTTTGTTTTCTCTTTTCTTCTGCTGTTTCCTTACCTTTCATTTTGGCTTGGACTTCCGGGTAAGGTCTTTATTTTTAATCTCTCAACATTTAAGTCTACAATTTAAGGTCCTGAGATGAAAGACTAACTGCTTCCATTCTATACTATCTCTCTGCCACACTCACTTAGAAGCAAACTTTCCAGAGAAGAAGCTTACTGTTATCTACCAAGTCATTGGCTGCCCTTCAGATGAATGCCAAACATCTCATTTTGACTGACACACAGAATTCAGTCTAAACAGTCAAGTAGACATGACCAATTTTAGTAATCACATTTCACTAGGTCAAATACATTCAAAGCTGTGATTCAGATTGTACTGAAATAGTTATGGCTGATTTCTCCTCCTCACCTTTTAATTCTGGGCATAAAATTTGCATTTCTCCTTTCCCTGAATCTTCCACTCCAAATAGGTACTACAACCAAACCACATACTTAACCTGTGGCTTGACTAAATATAAAACGAGTGTAAATGTTGCTGTTTTTTTTTTTTTTAATCTCTTCTAGTTATGTTCACCTAATTTTATCTGGGTATAATGTTAGTCTTTTCGGAGACTAGAACTGAGTACAGAAATTATCTTTGTGAATGCCTATTCTGCGCTTTAGAAGTGATTTTCAAAAGGGATAGTGATTATAACCAATTTCATCTAACTGTACCTTGCTATACAATTTTTGAGAGGCTGAGCCAAAGAACATGAATTGGTAAAAGTTCTTTTAATTCTTTCATCACTCTTATCCTAAACTTTTCATTTTGGGTTTCTCTCACATCTCAGCTCAAACAGTCCCACAAATTCAACTGTCTGTATTTCAGAGTACAGAGCAGACACTTACACTGAAGACACTAAAATATAAAACAAACATATATGATGTTCTATAATATTGAATTTATAATTTGAAACTTGCTATAATCACATTTATATTACTGTTCATTCTCAAGAGTCAACAGAGGCTATAAATAACAAAGAGTTCATCTCATTCAGCTTCTGAAACAAAGAATGGCAAAAATGTCTGGTATGTGGTGGGATGTTCTCAACTGTTGCCAATCTACGGAGTCAAAAACTATTTATCTACAGTGTTTTAAACATACTCTGAAACAACTTTCGTAACAAAAGAAACTTACGTGGCTTTTCCTTCCCGGAGGAAAATGCAAGACAATGAAAACTGGAGAGTGGCAGATATGACTTTTTTAGACAATGGCTTGAATTTTAACTTGACATCAGTCTGAGTTGGCATAGGGCTTGCATACTGTTTCATGTTGATGCTGCTAGTAGCAAGAGCTTTCCTTCGACCGGAAAGGGATTCCTGAAAAATAAAAAATAATTATATAATTTGGAGTTATTTACTTTGTAGCTAAATATTTTAAAATACAATTTTTTCCTCCCCCCCCCCAATGTGTGGTTGCCTCTCACACGCCCCCAAATGCAGACCTGGTCCACAACCCAGGCATGTGCCCTGACTGGTAATCAAACCAATGACCTCTTGGTTAGCAGACTGGCACTCAATCCACTGAGCTACACCAGCCAGGGCTAAAATACAATTTTAATAATATGATTAAATAACAATTAATACTTCCTTCTTCAATGAATTCCTGTAATACAATAATGAAATAAAATTGTGATGAAGCCATATAACAGCTTTTATATATTTAAGGCAGATTATAAAATTGGAGAGAGCTGGCCCATGAAGAAAGAGGAGAAGACTTGAACAACCCTCAATAACTCGGGGACAGAAAAGTGAAGAATGCAAACTAGCACAGAAAATCTTCAGGGTTCCTATAAAAAGCTCAGGTCTAGATATCGAAGTTCTCAATAACTGTTTTCCTTCCTTTCTTTATATTTAATGTAACCTATTTATATTATAATGTAAATATTATATTAAGTTACATTAAACCTTTTTGAACAGCTACAATTTTAAAATATATTTTATTTATTTATCTTTAGAGGGAAAGGGAAGGAGAGGAGGAGAGCAATATCAATGCATGGTTGCCTCTCATGAGTCCCCTACTGGGAACTGGCCTGAAACCCAGGCATGTGCCCTGACTGGGAATCGAACTGTGATCCTCTGGTTCACAGGCCCAAGCTCAATCCACTAAGCTATGCCAGCCAGGGTGAACAGCTACAATTTTTAATAAAACACCTAGCCTCGGTGGCACTCTACCTCATCCTGTCTATAAAATCTGAATTCTATCTCATACTTTGAGCCTTATTTCTTCCCAGGGCCTTTTCTAATCACTCCAGTCTATAGTTCTCTCTTTCCTAAGGTCACATATACCAAGGAAAAGGAATTGGTCTCTCCAGTCCTATGCCAGCAACAGACACTGCTAAGCAACACCAGTAGATTTCAAAATTCTCCTCCACATAGCTATTGCCAATTCATTAGAATTGGAACATAACATGAAACCTACTTGTGTTGAAGGTATTTAACAGCCCATTAATAAACTATCATGCTTCAAAATTATCTTTTACAGGTTAATAGCCTAGGAAAACAATGATAACAGGATAGCAAAATAATGGTTGGGTATTAAGTAGGAAGAAGATATGGTGTTAATTCTGGAGAAATGTTATAATGAATAAGACAATCCCTGACTATGTGCTCTAATGAATGGCAAGGGGAAATTTTAGAAGTAGGACAATTTGTAAACAACGTACATCAGAGGTCATATGTAATATAATATATCACATGATATGTAATGTATCATTAATGTAAAGCAGAGGTTATATACTCGCATCCCTTAGAGTTTACTGGTCTGAAAGTTTTGACCTAAAATAAGGCCTAATTTCCACACTACATGAATGTGAGTAGTAAGTCAGTACACTTGAGCCTCCCTATAAAACAAGAAGACTAAGCAAATCCATTCAAGCTCTACAATGGTTTTCTATAAAATTTTCAGTTTTCCAAAAAATGCAGGAGAAATTATCATTAACATTTGAGTTATCTAATAAACCTTTATTATTCCCATGATTGACAAACTTGTCTAAAATGAAGATATACTAATTTAATCAACACATTTAAACAGTCTTTTTTTTTTTAAAAAAAGGCATTTCTGCCAGCAGAACAAGTAAAAATGTAATGCAGCATCCCTAAAGAATACCTTGCTTTAAAATGTGGTCTTATCTGTCAGATTATGCACAGCAATATTATACAGAACTATTAGTGCATGTAGATACCTTATGAATGAATTTCAAAAATGCATCAAGCACTTGAGGAGGAGGATTTAAGCTTGCTCAGAAGAAATACTTAAGAATATGCAAATATCCTGTACTGAATCAAGTTGAAGAGATGTGACTACCTCAAACAATACAAGTGTTCTTTCCCTGGTCGCTACTGTCAATCAAAGAATCAGATTAAAGTCCAAGGTTCTGACAATGTGCAAAATGAAAAACTACAATCAGGGAGTATCAATTTATTACACTGATAGGAACAATAATCTCTTATTGTACCTTTAGAACAGCTAACAACTTCTACATATAATGTAGGACTTAAAGTTTCTGCTTTGAAAGCATGACATACAAAGTGACACGTATTATTTTCAGATTTTGTTAAACATCTATTTCAGAAAGTATTGCATTGATCCCTTAATAGTAATTATCTAATTTATAACCAAATAATCAAACTATAAAAATTAAGATAACTTCAAAATGCACATAAGTTTGAAAGCCCAAGCCCAGTTTAGGATGATTCCTCCAAAACCTAGAATTTTGATGATTAACATTCTGTTGATTTCACTTTTCAGATAAAAATTATGTAGAAAAGGTTTTCTGCTGAATTCGGAATTTTTAAGTATTTGGTAAACTGTTGTCTCCAGAAAAAAAGGAAGTAAAATTACTAAGTTCTAAACAGCATTAGTTATACTACTTAACTAAAAGCTGAAACTTGCTCAGCAACAATGAAAACAGTCATTTATAAAGTATGGGCAGGTAAGCAGTACAGAGGTCTTTTGAGTCTACAACACCTATTCCTAATAGTAACACAAGTTCTCACCGAAGTCTGGTGTCCCTGGGGAAAGGAGTCTGAATGGTACTTCTATTAATTCTTCACCTAGCTCAGACATTGTTGTCCACCTGAAATTAGCTATCTCATAGAAAGTACACATAAAAAGAATGGTAATGAAGAAAAAACGAGGATCTTTCACAGCTCTAACCCCAACTCAAAGAGTCTTCACTTTTTATAACCATTTAGTCTAAATCTTTACAATCTTTACCCACTCAAGATTGGTATCATTACTATCAACAGTTCTGTAAAAAGGAATGAATTAACTGATTGCACTGCTATATGAGCATATGTTTTGTATCTTATAGTCCTCTTTAAGGAGTAAGAGTAAGCCAGGCAGAAAAAGTTTAGAGAGAATTACTGCTGTTGGTGCCAGAGTTCTAATGCTACTTCATGTCAAATGTAGGTTAGACAAGAGGACAGAAATAAAAGAAAAATGGTAAGAGGAACTCAGAGAAAGGAAGTTAAATGACAAGAGTCAAGAAGAAGTATTTACATACAAGTATGTGTAAAACTGAATTTCTGTCTCTGGTCCCATGTTTATACATTTGTTTGTATGTGACCTGGGCAGTATTTTGGGAATTACTTTAATATCCCAGAAGCAATTTTCTTAAACTTTAGTTTTCATTAAAAAACAAAAATAAAACTAGGAGAGCCCTGGCTGGTGTAGCTCAGTGGATTGAGTGCGGGCCTGTGAAGCAAAGGGCCGCCGGTTCGATTCCCAGTCGGGGCACATGCCTGGGTTGCAGGCCAAGTCCCCAGTAGGGGAAACGTAAGAGGCAACCACACACTGATGTTTCTCTCCCACTTTCTCCTTCCCTTCCCTTCTCTCTAAAAATAAATAAAATATTAAAATAAAATAAAGCAAAACAAAACTGGGAGAGCTTGCTAAAAATTTAGATGCCTATATATCATTCCCAGAGATCCTAAATTACTAAAACTAGAAATGGGCCTTGCATTTCTAAAAATACTAAGTCCTTCCCCTCCCTATTACCATCCCACCCACCCCCCTCACGTACAAACACAAACCACTACTACCTGGTGATTCTGACCTAGTTAATTTAAAATCACACTTTCAGAAATACTTCCCCCTAAGGAAGTTCTTATATAACATTATTTTACTTAAGAAATCACTCTCTCATTTTTAAATAACTATTCTCATTGTTATAAAAAAATTAACCTACATTTATCCATTTCTTTGAAATCCAGACTACTGCATGTGGCACCAGCACTTACTCACTGATTTATAACAGTGAAAAAAATATATTCTCTGGCATATTTTTTCCTGTATCTCAACCTCGATTTCACACTCTCAGATTGGCAAATATTTTTAAATGTTGGATGAAATCAAGTGTCAATAAGCACAATACAAACTTTTTTACACTACAAAAAAGAATTTCAATTGATTCAGACACTTTGGAGGATTTTTTGACATTACCTTGTAAATTGAACATACGCATACCTTATAACTCAGCAATTCCTATCCTAGAATTGCTGGAATTGCTGTTCCAAGAATTTCATCCTAGAGAAATTCTTGGAACAGCATACAAAATTACCTAAGACAGCATTAGCATATAGTGAGTGTTTAACAAATAATACACTAATATTTATGTGTCATTTAACCTAGTTTATTATACTAAAATTACAAATAGTGTATCCAGAATCACCAATCTTGAAATGAAGAAAATAAATGCAGAAATTAATGCAGGATGTTTACTTTAGTAACATCTTTACTGCGTTACTGTAGTAGACAGTAATGTAGCAATGTAGTTACTAAAATGTATGCAGGGACCACCCCCCACCCCCAGCCTGTACATTCTTGCTAGACCTAAAATAAATTCTCCAATATACTCTCACTGTTGTTCAGGTAGTTACAACATCTACAAAACTCTCTCTTGTAAGTAGCATATAGCCAGAAACAATTTTAATTCCTAGGCAATAATCTATCTTTTAGCTGGACCGTTGAGACCAACAGTTCTCCAGTGTTTTTATCTCAAGATGCTTTCACATGCTTTAATTGAGAACTACAAAGAGCTTTTGTTTTGTTGGTTATATCTATCAATATTTGCCCTATTAAAAGTACATATAAGAAACATAAATATTTAGTTCACACAAACATAACTAATAAACACATGCTGACATTTTTATGATGAATAAATATACCTTTTTATTTGAGATGTTATTTTTCTAGAGCAGTTTTAGGTTTACAACAAAATTGAGAAAGAGGTAGAGATTTCTCACATATCCCCTGCCCCAACACATACATAGTCTTCCCCCATTACTAGCATCACTCACCAGAATGGTACATTATTTACCAAGATGAACCTACACTGATACATCATAATCACCTGAAGTCCATAGTTTACCTTAAGGGTCACTCATGGTGTGCTACATTCACTGGTTTAGATAAATATATACTAATATATATATCCATCATTATAATATCACAGAGTATTTCGCTGCCCTAAAAACTTCTATGCTTCACCTACTCATATCCCTCACTCCCACCCATGGCAACCAGTGATCTTTTCACTGTCTCCATATTTCTGCTTTTTCCAGAACATCATATAGCTGGAATCATACAGTATATGTAGCTTTTTAAGATTGGCCTCTTTCACTTAGTAACATGCATTTAAGGTCCCTCTATGTGTTTTTTTTTCTTTCATTTTTTTAAGGTGAGTTTTATTATTTTTTAATACTTTTTAAAAGATTTTATTTATTTATCTTTAGAGGGGAAGGGAAGGAGAGAAGTATCAATGTATGGTTGCCTCTCGTGAGTCCCCTGCTGGGAACTGGCCTGCAACCCAGGCATATGCCCTGGCTGGGAATCAAACCGTGATCGTGTGATTCACAGGCCTGCGCTCAATCCACTGAGCTACACCAGCCAGGGCCCCTCCATGTGTTCTCATGGCTTAGTAGGTCATTTCATTTTAGCACTAAGTAATATTCCATTGTCTGGATATACCAGTTATCCATTTTCCTACTAAAGGATATTCTGGTTGCTTCTACATTTGGGCAACTATGAATAAAGTTATTATAAACATTCCTGTGCAAGTTTTTGTGCGAACAAGCATTTCCATTTCATTTGGGTAAATACTAAAGAGTATGATTACTGAATCATATAGGAAGAGTTTATTTATTTTCATAAGAAACAGCAAAATTATCTACCAAAGTGCTGTACCTCTTTGCATTCCCACTAGCAATTCATCATAGTGCCTGCTGCAACACATTTTCACCAATATTGGATGTTGTCAAGTTGCAAATATTGACCATTCTAACAAGTGAGTAGTGGAACTTCACTATTGTTTTAATTGCATATCCCTGATGATACATGACATGGAGCATCTTTTGGGGGGGAGTATATTTTTTAAAAGAGGGGTATATTTTTTAAAAGAGGATATATTTTTAGAAAGAAAGAAAGGGAGAGAAACATAGATTGGTTGATCTCTGTATATACCACGACTGGGAACCAAAGCCACAACCCTGGCATGTGCCCTGACTGGGAACTGAACTGGCTACTTTTCAGTTTGCAACACAACACTCAACCAACTGAGCCACACTGGCAGGGCTGGAGCATCTTTTGACATGCCTAATTGCCATCTTGAGTGAGACATCTATGAAGGTTTTGTCCCATATTTTAAAATTGGGTTAATTTCTTATAGTTGACTTTGAAGAGTTCTTTGTGTATGTAGAAAGTATTAGTTATATACTTTGAAAATATTTTTAAAAATATATTTTACTGATTATGCCATTACAGTTGTCCCATTTCTCCCCTTCATTCCCTTCCACCCTGCATACTCCCACCCCCATTCCCCCCTTTAGTTCATGTCTATGTGTCACAAGTTCTTTAGCGTCTACATTTCTCACACTACTCTCGCCCTCCCCCTGTCTGTTTTCTCCAACCCACTATGCTACTTACTTATTCTCTGTACCTTCTCCCTGCTTCTCCTCCTCCCACTCCCCTGTTGCTAACCCTCCATGTGATCTCCATTTCTGTGGCTCCGCTCCTGATCTAGCTGTCTGCTTAGTTTGCTTTTGTTTTAGGTGTGGTTGTTAATAACTGTGAGTTTGCTGTCCCTTCACTGTTCATATATTTTAACTCCTTTTTCGTAGATAAGTCCCTTTAACATTTCATATAATAAGGGATTGGTGATGATGAACTCCCTTAACTTGACCTTATCTGAGAAGCACTTTATCTACCCTTCCATTCTAAATGAAAACTTTGCTGGATAGAGCAATCTTGGATGTAAGTCTTTGCCTTTCATGACTTGGAATACTTCTTTCCAGCCCCTTCTTCCCTGTAAGGTCTTTTTTGAGAGATCAACTGACAGTCTGATGGACACTCTTTTGTAGGTGACTGTCCCCTTATCTCTTGCTGCTTCTAGAATTCTCTCCTTCATTTTAATCATGGCTAATGTAATGATGATGTGCCTTGGTGTGTTCCTCCTTGGGTCTACCTTCTTTGAGACTCTCTGAGATTCCTGGATTTCCTAGAAGTCTATTTCCTTTGCCAGATTGGGGAAGTTCTCCTTTATTATTTGTTCAAATAAGTGTTCCACTTGTTGCTCTTCCTCTTCCCCTTCTGGTACCCCTGTAATTCCGATGTTGGAACGTTTAAAGATATTCTGGAGGTTCCTAAGCCTCTCCTTATTTTTTTAAATTCTTGTTTCTTCATTCTTTTCTGTTTATTTGTTTCTTTCTTCCTTTTGGTCCACTCCATTGATTTGAGTCCCAGTTTCCTTTCCATCCCTTTGGTTCCCTGTGCATTTCCCTTCATTTCACTTA
The DNA here is from genome assembly GCF_014824575.4 of Sturnira hondurensis. Classification (NCBI taxonomy): domain Eukaryota; kingdom Metazoa; phylum Chordata; class Mammalia; order Chiroptera; family Phyllostomidae; genus Sturnira; species Sturnira hondurensis. Next base: position 12,052,627 of record NW_028079044.1, on the reverse strand, counting down.
GTGTAGCCTGCATTTTTTTCATCTAATTTGTGACTAAAATCAACCAGTTCTGTGAGCATCCTGATGAAGTATTTTGAACTGTGCATCTGATAGTTTGGCTATCTCTTGGTCATTTAAAAGTATTGGCTCTGGGACTTTGAGTTGTTCTTTTGCTCAAGCTATAATGTTTTGGTCTGTTCACACCTGTTATGTATGAGGGGTGAAAGCTTAGGTGTTTACTGGGGCGGGTCAACCCAGTTGCTAAGTTGTGGCTGGGGGCGGGGTCAGAGAGGGACAAATGGCACTTGTTCTGCTCTGTCTCGGATTTCAGTCCTCTTTGCTGCTTCCGGCAAGCAAATTGGGCCCTTCTGGTGCTGGCTCCCAGGTGGGTGGGCTTGTGTACATTTTAATACCCTGTGGGTCTCTCCAGTGAACTCTCCTGTGATGCTGGGAGCCTCTCCCAGCACCTCAACCCCCAAAAGTTTTTTCAGTTGGTGCTTTTAGGCTTTATTTTCCGGCGCTGGGGCCCTGGGTTGTGCCGTTTGATTCACTGTCCATTTTTTCATCTGGTTTGTCTTCATGTGAATGCATGACCATGGTCAGCCAGCCGCCTTGCGCCCTCACTGGGTCTGCCCATTGCCACCCCACACCTGGGATCTGCCAACCACCACCTACGAGCCTGGGTTGGTCTGGCAGCCACCGCTTTTCCCAGCTGTGACCCTTCTCCATCAGCTGCCATCTCCACACCTCTTACCAGTCTGGATGAATGGTTGGTTGTTGTTGGACTTCCATACAGTTCAATTTTCTGTCTATTCTGGTTGTGTTTTTTTTCTAAATTTTTGTTGTCCTTAAATTTGGTTGTGCAAAATTTAGGAGGTACCATAGGAGGTACAGTGTTTCCACCTATGCCTCCATCTTAGCTGGAAGTCTGAAAATTTCTTCTTTAAGTCTTTAACTTGTCTTCTCTTTCTCTAAACATTGTCTTTTCCAAAGCAGAAGTTTTTAATTGTAATGAAGTCCACCATATCCATTATTTATTTTATGGTTCTTTCCTTTGGTGTTGTATCTGAAAAGATATTACCATACCCAAGGTCACCTAAGGTTTCCTTTGTGTTGCCTTGTAGGAGTTTTATAGTTTTGCATTTTATATTTAGGTCTATGGTCCATTCTGAATTAATTTTTATGAAGGGTATAAGGTATGTATTTAATTTTTTGTGTGTGCAGATGTCCAGTTGTTTGGGTTTTGTTTTGGGGGGTTTTTTTGCATGCAGCTGTCTAGATTCCAGCATCGTTTGTTAAAGAGACTATCTTTGACCCATTATATTGCCTTTGTTCCCTTATCAATGATAAGTTGATTGTATTTATGAGGATCTGTATCTGGACTCTATTCAATTCCATTGATCTCTTTGTTTGCTCTTTCACCAATACCACACTATCTTTATCACTGCAGCTTTATAGCAAATTTTGAAAGCAGGAGGTATCAATACTCCAACTTTATTCTTCTTCAGTTCTGTGATGGCTATTCAGGGTCTTTGGCTTTTCCTTAGAATCAATTTGTCAATAGCCATAAAATAACTTGATGGGATTTTGACTGTGATTATATTGAATTGATAGGTCAAGTTGGGATGAACTGACATGTTGACAATATTGAGTCTTCTGATCTATGAATATGCAATATAGCTCCATTTATTTAGTTCTTTGATTTTGTTATTAGAATTGTGTAGTGTTCCTCATACAGATCTTGTGCATATTTTGTTAGATTTATAACTACATGTTTAATTGTACAGTGTGCTAATATACACTAAATTGTGGTTTTATTTCAAATTCTACTTGTTCATTATTGTTATGTAGGGAAGCAGTTTACTCTTTTGTATATTAACCTATTAGTAGCCTATAACTGTGCAATAATTACTTATTAGTTTCAGATGTTTTCTTGTGAATTCTTTTGGATTTTCTACATAGATGATCATGTAGTCTGCTTTGAAAGGAAGTTTTATATCTTCCATTTCAATATGTATACTTTTTATTTCCTTATCTTATTGCATCAGCAAGGGCTTTCAGCACAACACTGAAAAGGAGTGGTGAGAATGAACATCTTTGTTTTGTATCTGGTCTTAGTAAGAAAGCTTTGAGTTCCTCAACATTAGGTATGATGTTAACTACGGTGTTTTTCTAAATGTTCTTTATCAAGTTGAAGAAGTTTCCCTCTATTCTTAGTTTTTATCATTAACTGATGGTGGATTTTGTCAAATGATTTACCTGCATCCATTGATATAATAGATGCAGGTAAATGTCATTTATTTTTAATCTGCTGATGTGATGGATTATATTGATTGATTTTCAAATACTGAACCAGCCATGCATCCCTTGGATTAATCCCAATTGGTTGTAGGGTATAATTCTTTTTATATTTTTTTAGATTCAATTTGCTAATATTATGTGGGAAAGCTTTACATCTACATATGTGAGAGGTATCAGTCTGTAGTTTTCTTGTAATGCCTTTGTTTGGTTTTGATATAGGTTAATGCTGGTTTCAAAGAATGCTATAGAAAGTATTCCCTCTGATTCTATCCTCTGAAAGAAGTTCTAGAGAATTGTTATGATTTCTTCCATAAATATTTGGTAAATTTTATCTGTGAACCTATTTCAAACTTTGCTTTCCATATACTCTTTATATAAAATAGTAATAAAAAGAAAGTCACTGTTTTGTGTATTTACAAACCTCTTTAGTGTCTTTATGTCTCTAAGATGTCTTTAATGTCTTTCTGGTTTAACAGACAGTTGGAATGTCATATCCACTCTCATATTCCATCTGTGTGATATGTTGTTTTAGTTAAAGTATATGAAGAAAATCCAACCTCATACAAATATGCAGTTGGAAATGAGAGTAGTATTTTAATAATCTTTTCAGATAATTTTGGGTCTTCTTTTGTACTGCACCAAAATTCCACAAGTGGTAGTTTTTTAAAGGTTAAGAGTAACATGGAATCTGAAATCATATTAATAAACTTTTCAAATCCTGTTAAACTCCATTGCTCTATCATGCATGTTGAATTTTTTACTACTGTATGCTTTTGTAACATCATACACTTACTGAACAACTATGCAGATGTTCTATATTGAAACATTCCATTATTCAATATCAAAATAACCAGATTTGTTTATATCACTACCTATTTCATCAACTCTTTTAAAAACTGGTTAGCTGTCAAGCTTAAGGTGGTGAGTACAAGTTTTTCAAAATTCTGATTTTTACTTCAAAGTTCTAACTTTATCATTATCCAAAAAATAATTCAGTCGCTTACCTTTAAGTAGCAGGCTCACTGTGTTCAATTTCAAGAAAATATTTGCCAAATAAAGATCCAAGTGTGAATAACCAGTTTTTCTATTACTCATTTTTTTCAAGTGAAAATGGTGTTCCCAGAGAAAAGGGAAATTAGTTTACAAGTGAAATAATCACGAGTGCTTTTTCTTGAAAACTTTGTTCTTTGCAATATTGTGTAAGTGCTTTATGCCTACTTCCCCTGTTGTCATAGAGATATTAAAAAGACTAATACTCAGGGGTTGCAAGTTAATAAAATTTCCAACTTCATTACATCATTAAGAATATACTTAAATGAAACCCATGTCAGGGCTGGAGCTCCTGGTCATAAATTTTCAAGGGTGATATTGCTACTACTCATTAATAAATAGAAGGGGTGATTTTCTCATTATCTTCTTCTGCGCAGTGAGTTTATTCTTCTTTATCCCTATGCTGATAGTACAGCCCTGGGGTGTCCGCTTTGTGCAACAAAAAGATCTTATTAGACCTTCCCCCTTGGGGGAGTGAGAGGTGCTAGACTTTTTCTGCATCTCCATGCAGTGGTAAGAGCAGTAAATCACTGGTTCAGTAGAAACCCTCAGTGATAAAGCTATGTATGGTGAATGCTTATCTTCTAAACTGCTTTCAATATAAAAAAAAACTTCTTTGGATTCTTTTCTATCTGTGTCATTTCAGGAGTGCATTAATAAAGATCATTTGGTCATATTTCACACAAGCTTTCAGCTGTTTTCCAACAGCAGACTTATTCATACCATCTAGTCTGGCATATTAGCAGAAGCAGAATTCTTCATTTGAATTTTACACAGAACTGAACATTTTGATAAAGAAACAGCCACCAAAACAAAATTCACTTGTCTCGAACTGACCTAACCTTTTCAACTTAGTAATTCTTTAGTGACTTATCAGGATTATTTGAGTATTTATTTTATTGGAATTCTCTAAGTGTGAATATGATCATCAATGCAACCATACCATTCTCTTGTTTTGTCTCTTTAGATGTTGCATCTCAGCATCACCGTCAGCAGGTAGTGAGTATATGGTGAAAGATCAATGCTTGCAGCACATACCAGTCTAGAGTCCCATGGTTTAATGCCTGATTCTGCTTATTCTTGCCTATTAGAATTCTAAATTCTGATTCTTTGCAACTAAATCAAAGCACCAAGAAATAAAGTGACAGGCAGACAGAATTCTGAACAGCTTTCTAAAGACATGTAACCAGATTAATGTTTAAAAGGCTAGGTTATTAGATCTTATTCTCTGTCTTATAACTGTGAATTATTTCATAGTAAAGAGCTAACACACCCAAGTATTTGTGTAAATATCCATTTTCTCTATTGACTCAAAAATCAAAATGGTCAAATGAGATAATATTTCTTAGTCTAACTTGTGACCCCAATACAAAAACACCTTATACCATCTTTATCAGAAAGTTTTCATATTTATTTCCTGGTATTTTTCATTCAAATTCAACCTGAAAACTTCTAACTATTGTTAAAAGTAACAATACTTTGTTACTTCTAAAAAAAATTCAATAAAATAACTTGGTATACCAAACTATCAAAGCCAAAATTTTTGCTTTATTTATTCTAAAATACTTACTGAGAGCCTATTATGTGCCTGGTATTCTCTCATTTAACTCTGTGATAACACTTTAAACTTTACTTTCAAATGATAAAAAGTCAATCTAGAAGTTAAACTGCCTAACTTTTCCAAAACTGTGATGCTGGGCCTTTGAGCACTGCATTTCTTGGGCCATGCTGAAAAGATCTTTCCTTGATCAGCAGACCAAAATGGAACACTACAGAATTTAATTTGGAGCCCATGGAGCAATTAACAGCTAAAGCAGACATGCCACAGGGAGCTCTCTCAACCACAAAGACTTAATTAGAAACCATGTCAGCTAAAATAACCAAGTTAGATGGTTGGATGGAAGAGTCTGGTAGCACAAATATAAATCGAAAGAATTAACATTAAAAATCTTTAAAAATATGTACTCAAAAACATTTATTAAAAACTAATACATTAATTTTAGAATAAAATCTAACATTTCTCTAAAAAAATCCAAATAAAAACCCTCAACCTTCTCAAATAAAGGGAAACTCTAGATATACATAAAAATACAAATTCAAGTGAACCCCCAGTCAAGTGTACTACAAAGTTGCTAAAGGGCAATTATATCAAACCCTACCCCTATAATTCTAAAGAAAGCCACTAAAATCTTACTCACAATATTATATGTGGTTTTTAAATTGTATTTTATTGTTTATGCTATTACAGTTGTTTCCACTCTTTCCCCCTTTGCCCACCTCCATCCAGCCCTCCCTTCCTCAAGCACTCCCCATGTTGTGTCCATGTCCATGGGTCATGAATATATGTCCCTTGGGAATCCCTTCACCTTCTTCCATTTAGTCCCCTTTCTCCTCCCTTCCCTCTGACAGCTGTCAGTGTGTTTTTTAACCTTACCCAGGTACTATACTACCAGAATTTTTAATAATTTTTGGTAGGTGTTCTACAGGAGATAGAATCATCTATTAAAGATCTGGTACCTGAAGAGTATGTCATTCACGGCCAGGATATGAATGTGTGTATGCTCATAATGACTTCCAAATCTTCATAACTAGACAGATCAGGCTTTCAGATCAAAGCACTCAAGTGCCCACCACTTGTCCTAACCCTTATTATAAACTCAGAGTAGCCAAACTTAACTCATCTCTATCCCTTAAGCTGTTTCTTCCCTTAGTTCTCATCTTTGTGAACTGTATTACCATCTACCAAGTTTCCCAATCCCAGGACTCACCAAACCAAATCGGCTCTCACTGCTAAATCTCTCCAGAATCTAGACCCCAACTTTCTATCTCCGATGCCACTTTTCCTAAATTCAAGCACCATCCTCTGTGAACAGACCACTGCTATAGTCTCCCCTGCACTGGCTGCTCTTTCTGTGGTCTCATAAACACTTAAATTTCATCTTCCATAATTCTATGTAAGAAATAGTATTTTTCAAATGCTCTTTGTTTCATAAAAGAAAATTCACTAAACAAAATTAGAAATACACATAGTATAAAAAAGAATCGCTCAAAACTATCCATTACCTGAAACCACTGCTAATACTTTGACATATTTTCTCTAGTTTTTTAAAATAGCTGAGATGCTATTTGTAAAATCTTATGTTTTTAAACTTAACACTGTAACTTTGTGAACATAAATTTTAGAAGTTGCATATCATTCTGAAATATGGTTACAGTACAAATTTATGTAACTCCTCCCTATTAATGAACATTTAAGTCACTTCACATTTGTCAGAACTGATGCTGCAATGAACGTATCTTTTTTTAGATTTTATTTTTATTTATTTTTAAAGAGAAGGGAAGGGAGAGAGAAAGAGAGGAAGAGAAACATCAATGTGTGGTTGTCTCCCATGGGCTCCCTACTGGGGATTTGGTCCTCAACCCAGGCATGTGCCCTCACTGGGAATCAAACCAGCGACCCTTTGGTTCACAGGCCAGTACTCAATCCACTGAGCCACACCAGTCGAGGCTAGAATAAACATCTTTATGCTGCAAATATTTTTAGTACATCTGACTATTTCTTAGGACAGATGCCTAGAAATAAAATTTTTGAGCATTTTAATACTTTCTGAAGAAATCATACCAAGTTCTAAACTATAGTGTACAACAGCACTTGTCTCAATCACCACACCCACAACATCACTATTATATATTTTTAAATCTTTACTAAGCTGTTAAGACTTGTATTTCGTTGATTTAATTTGCATTTCTTTGCTAACTTATGACCTTGAATATATTTCCATGTTTAATGTCCATCTATATTTCCTCTTTTGAAAACTAGTCGTGCCCTTTATTCACTTACCTGTCTGGATATTAGTCTTAAAATTCTTTTCTACAGCTTTTTAAATAATAAAACTATTAGCCTTTTCTCTACTGCTTTTGCTATTATATTTAATATTTTCTTGCATTATCTTCTAATCTCATGATTTAAAAACCTTATATTTTCCTGCCCTGGCTGGTTGGAACATAACAGACAACAAGATTGTGGGTTCGATTCGTAGTGAGGGCAAATACCTAGGTTGCAAGCTCTATCCCCAGTCAGGGTACATACAGGAGGCACACAATAAATGTTTCTTTCTCACATCCTCACATTGATGTTTCTCTTTATCTATCTGTTTATCTATCATCCACTCCTCTTTAATTGTTCACATTACAAGCAATAACCAGATGAAAATCCTCTTAGTTAATTCTTTAGATTAACACTTGAATATTTCACTAAGATAAATTTCTATTGGTTAAATAACAAGATCAAAGGTATGCACATTTTAAAAACTTTTTATATGACTGGCATTTACATGTCCTCTTCATGTTATACTAATTTACACTCCCATCAACAGGTGGGCCTTAGCCAACAATGATTCTTAATAAGACTTTTTAAATACATATATTAGTTTTGATATTTATGTAGACAAGTCAATGTACATTTTTTGTGATTTCTTCCTCACTGCTTAGAAGCTCAAAGTTCATCTTTAATAATTTAATGAATATATACTAATAATCTCTTTTACTTTTGATTATTGTCTTCAATTAACTCTTTTTTATGGTGATGGGTTCAATTAACTTTTTAATCTATTTGGAATTCCTTTTGTAGTGAAGTGAGGAGCTGATTGTTTCCTTCTCCCAATAGTCCCAATATTATTCACTGTGCAATATTCTCCTTCTATAATTATTTGAGGTGTGTAGGACTATTATTGTCAATAATTTTTTCTCTGCTTCTAGAATAAAATTAAAACTCTTTAACATAGCAAAGCTCTTTGGGATACTGCCTCTGATTCCATATGAAGAAAAATCAACTGTTCCTCCCCCAAATATCCTGCTCTGATAATATTATGCTATTATATGTGCTATTAATTTTTCTGTGGTGATATCTCTTTACAATTTTAAAGCAGAAAAGATTTTCCTAAATAAGGCACAAACACAGAAGAAATAACACCAAAAGCTACTTTTTATAGAGCACCTACTTTGTGCTGGTAATTATTCTAAGTGTTTTACTATAGTATCTCACTGGTTTCTTACAACAATCCTGTGAGGTAGTGGCATTACCACCCCATTTTAAAGATAAAAAAATTGAGACACAAAAAGGTTAAGTGATTTGCCCAAGGTTACACAGCACAAACAGAAAGTTGAACACAGGCAATCTGGCTCTGTGATTTATACACTTACCCACTATCCTGTACTTCCTAAAACACACAAATTTGTATGTGTAAGTACTAAAAGCTTACTCTGTACCGAAAGACACCATTTGCAACAATAAAAATAATAAAAAGTAACAGGTAGGGAGAAAATTTCTGCAAGATATATAAAAACCAATATATAGAATATATAAAGATCTAAAAATAAGTATGGAAATACAATCATTTCAATTGAAAATTGGCAATGAGTAACCTTAGGAAAGTCACAGAAAAACATAAGTGGCCAATAAACATATCATAAGATACTCAACTTGACTAGTTATCAGAGAAGTAAAAATTAAAATCATAATAAGGTATCATTTTTGCTCAGCACAATGACAAAAGTTAAAAAGTCTAGTAATATCTCGCATTGGTGAGGATGTGGAAAAGACATGGTAATCACTGTTGGTGGGGATATAAATAATTAGTCTATTATCATGGGCATAGTTTTTCAGCATTAAAACTATCAAAATAAAATAAATATCCCCTTAGACCAAACAATTTCACTATGGGAATCTATCCCAGAACCCGAGAATCTACTGTGCACAGGTGCATTTATAACATCAAGTAAACTGGAAACAACCTTACCATTGTTAGCAAAACAAAGGTTAAATCGTTATGGTACATTCATCTGTTCTACAGAAAACCTCGTAATTATACATTACAAAGTGAGAAAAACAAGTCACAAAACAATATGTAAAGTATGAACCCATGTAAGGAAAAAAAACCTCAGAAACCTAACCACCTCAAAATATATGTATGTTTATGTAATTTCATTAAAAAATGTCTAGAAGAATTATGAGAACTTTGTTTTACTTTATATATTTATTTAAATCTTTTACAATAGCCATCTGTTCACATTTAATATAATCTATTTTAATTTAACACTTGTGTAATTTCTAAAAACTATGTGTGCATGGGGAGAGGAGCAACAGATATCAAGGAGATAGTAATTAAGCTATCAAGGAAAAAGTAACTAAGCTATGACAGAATTTCTCAAGTACAGGACTACTGGCATTTTTTACCAAATAATTCTTTGGTTTTTATGCATTGTGGAATGTTTAGCAACATCCCTGACCTCTACCCACTTGATGCCAGTAGCAAACATTGACCCTTCCCCACAAAATCATGACAATCCAAAAAGTCTCCAGACATTGCCAGCTGTTTCCTAGAGAGTAAAAATGTCCCGCCACCACACTGAGAACCACTGAATTAAGAAATCGAATATTTTGAGAAGCCTTCGCTTGTTCCTCAACCAGGATTAGAATTCCCTGCACATGACCCCATATGACATCAATTATTAGTTTTATTTCCTCACTTGTCTCCACCAGACTGTGAGCCTCTTCGAGGCAAGTTTCTAGTCTGGTTAATTAGTTATCTCTTAGGCTGTGTTTCTCAGAGTGTGGACTGGGACCTCCTTTGTCAGTAGCACCTGGGATATTTGTTAAAATTCAGAGTCCTGGATCTCACTTAAGAGTTAACAAGCTCCCAAGATGATCCTAATTGCATATTACAGTTTGAGAATTATATTATAGTTTAGCCCTATTCCCTGCATACAGCAGGTGCTTTATAATTGTTGAATATATGCATGGATTTCTATGATGCTAAAGAATTATATGGCCTCTAGTTAAGAAATATAAAACTAACCAATCTACTTGGGAAATTCAAGTACATAAACTCTATAAAATATAAAGGGCTATAAATAATAAAATTTAGTTTAAGTAAATTATGCCACTTTACCTGTCTGTTTACCTGTCTGATTAACAGACAGGTAAACATGGTTCTAAGTATTAGTAACACATTTACTAAGAGTTGTACGGAAAAAAAATTACAAGCCAGATCTCAAATCTCTAATGAAGAGAAGAACATTAGTGAAGTAGACTGATCATATATATTTTTAACTAAGTTGATCAAATGTAGTTTGAAACACATTTAAAAATATTTTAAACACATTTAAAAAATTTTAAAACACAATGAAAAATGACAACTGTTATTGTGTTTCCTCCATTTAAAAAACAACACTCCTGTTATAATGTCTGTAATACGACATTTCAGTATAGATGGTGTGACAGATATGAATTCATAAGTTAAACTTCAAGTTCAGAGGCAGTCTATTGTCCTGAGAAACCACATGGAAGGGAGCACTGTATCAGACAGCTACTCTCTTAGAGGCAGTAACAAGCACTTCTTTTCTCCATATTGTGATCAACACTTGAGACATTGCTAGTTAGCACACTGAATATCAGAAATAGGATTTATGGGTAAAATGAAAAGCTTGGTGGTTAACAAGATGAATGTTAAAAATAGACTTTCATTATTAAAATTACATATTGAGGACTTGTAAATTAAATAAATATTTGATAGTTATTTTCCACCCTTGAATAAATAGGATATAAAAATCCAGCCAAGCATATAGCCTTTACCTTTAAAGTGTTTGTCCTTTAACAGTCCTGTACCTAGCCATCAGTTAGGGGGCACTTCTGCTTGCCTGATGCCTGATTGGAAAGGTAAATGAATCTTGCCTTGTGAATTCTGTGTATGTAGTTTTACTGAATCTTTCATTTCCATGGACCTTACAGAACAGACTGTTATAAACTGCTCTGGTTCTGCAGGCTAGTGAATGCTCATTTAAAAAATATCTATATGGGGCAGAATGTGGTCACTTTTCTATAAGCTGGTAGGAAGGCTGCAAACAAACACCTTTAAATGTTTCAATGGCCACCATTATCTGCTATAAACAGCAAAAAAAAACCCCTCAAAGATTAACAAATGATTAACTTGGTTTAAGTCCCTTCACAAAAACTACATCTAGAATATTTTTTTCATTGATACAGTTTATATACTCTCTAAAAATTATCAAACATAAAACACAATTCAAATAGTATTCAAAATGCCTTAACCAGAAAACTATCGGACATAGTCCTGGGTTTTCATATATTATGTGGCTAAAAATACCATCCTGACACCATTAAAAAAATTCTCATATCAACATTCTTTGGGAGTCACAGCAGATTTGGTGTTACAGATAACATTAAAGAAAAATAAGATAGGAAATTTGGATTATCTATCACCAGAGATTAACTATACCATTTTAAAAACATGAGGTAAAGCAGACTTTTGAGGGATGGTAGAATATATGAATACAATGTAGTTAAAGTATCATTCATGTGGCTTCAAGATTCAAACATCATCATTGCCATCACTACAAAAAGAACAAGGGGACTTCAGGCCAAGATGGAGGTGTAGGTGGAAACACTGTACCTCCTGCCACAACCAAATTTAAGGACCACAAAGATTTAGAAACAAAAACACAATGAGAACAGATAGAAAATTGAACTTGTACCAAAGTCCAACAACAATGAATCACTCATCCAGACAGGTAAGAGGGGTGGAGTCGGCAGCTGTCAGAGAGGGGTCACAGCAGGAAGAGGCAGTGGTTAGCAGACCCTGGTACCAGAGAGCAAACCCAGTGAGGCACTCAAGGATATTAGCTGACCATGGACACACATTCGCATGCAGATAAACAAGGCAAAAAACAGGCAGTGAGACAAACTGTGCAACTCAGGGCCCCACCGCCTGGAAATAAAGTCTAAAAGCACCAACTGAAAAAACTTTCGGAGGTTGGGATGCCAGGAGAGACTCCCAGCCTCACAGGCGAGTTCGTTGGAGAGACCCACAGGGTATTAAAATGTACACAAGCCCACCCACCTGAGAACCAGCACCAGAAGGGCTCAATTTGCTTGTAGAAAGTAGCAGAGGGGACCAAAATCTGAGACAGAGCAGAACAAGCACCATTTGTCCCTCTCTGACTCCACCCCAACATACAGCATCACAACCCAGCAACTGGGATGACCTGCCCTGGAGAACACCTAAGGCTCCACCCCTCATACATAATAGGCATGATCAGACCAAAAAATTATGCCTCAAACAGAACAGATCAAAGCCCCAGAGCCAATACTTTTAAATGATCAAGAGATAGCCAAACTATCAGATGCACAGTTCAAAATACTGATCATCAGGATGCTCACAGAACTGGTTGATTTTAGTCACAAATTATATTTTAAAAAATGAAGGCTACACTAAGTGAAATAAAGGAAAATGCACAGGGAACCAATAGTGTTGGAAAGAAAACTGGGACTCAAATCAATGGAGTGGACCAAAAGAAAGAAAGAAACAAATAAACAGAAAAGAATGAAGAAACAAGAATTTAAAAAAATAAGGAGAGGCTTAGGAACCTCCAGAACATCTTTAAACGTTCCAACATTGGAATTACAGGGGTACCAGAAGGGGAAGAGGAAGAACAACAAGTGGAACACTTATTTGAACAAATAATAAAGGAGAACTTCCCCAATCTGGCAAAGGAAATAGACTTCCAGGAAATCCAGGAATCTCAGAGAGTCCCAAAGAAGGTAGACCCAAGGAGGAACACACCAAGGCACATCATCATTACATTAGCCATGATTAAAATGAAGGAGAGAATTCTAGAAGCAGCAAGAGATAAGGGGACAGTCACCTACAAAGGAGTGTCCATCAGACAGTCATAAAATTCAAAGACCTACATCCAAGATTGCTCTATCCAGCAAAGCTTTCAATTAGAATGGAAGGGTAGATAAAGTGCTTCTCAGATAAGGTCAAGTTAAGGGAGTTCATCATCACCAAGCCCTTATTATATGAAATGTTAAAGGGACTTATCTACGAAAAAGGAGTTAAAATATATGAACAGTGAAAGGACAGCAAACTCACAGTTATTAACAACCACACCTAAAACAAAAGCAAACTAAGCAGACAGCTAGATCAGGAGCGGAGCCACAGAAATGGAGATCACATGGAGGGTTAGCAACAGGGGAGTGGGAGGAGGAGAAGCAGGGAGAAGGTACAGAGAATAAGTAGCATAGTGGGTTGGAGAAAACAGACAGGGGGAGGGCGAGAGTAGTGTGAGAAATGTAGAAGCTAAAGAACTTGTGACACATGGACATGAGCTAAAGGGGGAAATGTGGGGGGGAGGTGAATGAAGGGAGGAAATGGGACAACTGTAATGGCATGATCAATAAAACATATTTAAAAAATAAGAAAAGAACAAGGGACATTCAGTTTGTGCAAAGAAGTGCAGAATAGTTGAAAGGTCTATTCATGGGATACACATGACTGACATAAAAACTATTGAATACTTGAGTTTTTCTCAGTTACAGACAGCATGTTTTCAGCTTTATGTGATAAGACAGCACTTTTTATTCTACCACATGAGAATTTTTAATGTGGTGGATAAAATGCCTGAATTTGAAGGTAGCCATGCAGAATGCTTTATATCTTTCTTTATGTTTTTACTTTAGTATCTCATATGGCCAACTCCAAACCTATCTGAAGGGTATAGGTAAAATACCATTCTTAGAATGAATATATACTTTTTCTGCAATGCCAGGTTCTAGGGTCATGGAACACAGTTTTCACAAATGTTTACTTGCTTTTGAATCAAATAGATTGTTTTTTTAAAAGTTATGTCCTCCCACAGGTAACTAAAAGAGTATGAAAAGTGGGGGTAAAGCGGTATCTACGTCCTCGTATCAATAACCCAAGTTCATAGCTTCCAGTATAATTAAATACTTAAATATTTTTGTAGTGTTGAGCTTGCTTCAGGGCAAGTTGTAGGATCTTTCTTTAGATTAAAAAAAATCATACAGATAATTACCATAACTTTCTGTGATGTTTTATGTATAGCCTTGCCTGAGAGCAGAAAGGTAGGCAGGTAATTTCTTAAGGTACTTTTCAGCTCCAGGGTGATAAAAATACCTTAAACTTTCTGAAGTTGAAAAGTCATAATTAACCATTAAAATTTAAAGCTGAACAATCACATTTACTTAGGACATAATTCTCCATAATATAGTATAAAAGAGGTCCTATAAACATCAAGTAATGTTTCAGCTAAAAATCAGCAACTACTGTTAAAATGCAAGAGTCAACACTTGAAATTACTACTATTTCAAATAAATACCTTATCTGGTTATAGGAAACATTTTCAAAAAGCAATTATAGATGACACATGGTTTGCGTGATATATATACTGCACAGCTCACTGTCAAAATTGTATAGCCTCACCAATCCTGATCATATGCAGAGTTCTTTTTGCTAAAGAACAGTAATATGAAAGCTTAAAGACTACTTCTCATATGTGTACAGGACTAGAGAGACTATATGATAACACATTGCTTGGGATCTTTTTCTATAGTTGAAATAGTTAAACATTTCTTACATCATGGATTTCTATCATTTGAGCTGCTGCTTAAGTCAGGTCAAGCCACATGAGAACCTTTAATGTGGTAGATATAATGCCTGAATTTGAATGTGGTGGTTTCTGAAGGAGAAATGGTGGCCATGCAGAATGCTTTATCTCTTCAAGTCATTACTTTAGTACCTCATATGGCCAACTCCAAACCTATCTAAAGGGTACAGGTAAAATACCATTCTTAGAATGAATATATACTTTTTCTGCACTGCCAGGTTCTAGTGCCATGGAACACAGCTTTCACAAATGTTTACTTGTTTTTGAACCAAGAGGATTAAGTGTTTTTTAAAGTTATGTCCTCCCACAGGTAACTAAAAGAGTATGTTCAATACCAACAAAACTAACTACAATGACAACTTACCATGTGTTGAGTACTGTTCTAGGCAAATGTTAATGCACAGCACTCCTATGAAATAGGTATATTATTGTTCTCATTTTATAGTAAGTAACTGAGGTTCATCAATTTTTCCAGGGCCACACCACTAGGAATGTCCAAGTCTTAACCACTACCACCACTATACTAAAATGCCTCTTAAGATGCAGACAACTGGCTATACCTGGCAATTGTTGAGAAAGAAAGAAGAGTTGAGATTTTCAGGTATTTATTTTTCTGCAAGAAAGAAGAGTTGAGATTTTCAGGTATTTATTTTTCTATGAAACAAAAATTATGTTCAATTTTACTTTTATCTCCCTTTTTAGTTCCATATATTCCAATACTATTGAAGAAAATATTGATATTTTCATAGCATTTGATCTAACAGCACTTAAAAGGTAAGGACTATTTTTAACATTTGTTTAGTGACCTACTTTAAGATAATTATTTATTTGCTCTTCAGTAACATCTTGTTAAATAGGAAGGGCTGGTGCCATTACCACTGTTTACAAATGACGAAGGACTTAGGCCAAGAAAGTTTAAACTTGCTATAAGTTTATCAAGAAATACCTATAAGAGTTTAAATCCTACCATCAGTTCAACAACTGTTTTCATTTGCAGTGTTTTTGTTTGAAAGGTAGATGTAGGACAAAAAGAGTTCATGTGTAGGTATCCCCCAACCACTACTAAAAAGGCAAATGAGGTTTGCCTGTCAAGCAAAGGGAGTTGTGCTGAAGTGAAATGAACGTGGTTGGCTCTTCATATACTACAGCAGCACATTGAGCTGGCATATTTTTCTTTATTCATTAACATATTAGCAAAGGTTAAGTACCCTAGTATCTCGGAAACTAAAATCTTAGATAGACTTTCACTTGGAGAATATTATCTAGGAAGTGTTATTTCAGGTTAACCATTGATAAAAATGTCAATTCAGTTTCTTTTGCTTTTATGCAATTATTACCATTCTATGAGAATAGGTTTCTGCCAATCAAATTGTGCCTGTAGGGCTAGGATGTATCTGGTGTGGTGCCCAGTATGCTATTGGTGCTCAAATTAAAACACAAGAAACAACAACTACCACCAGGTTACTGCACGCAAAGTAATCTGACACAAAAACCATGCATAGCTAAGAATAGGAAGAATTATAAGCAGTATTTGAACACTTCTTTTAAAAAACAGAAATATGTATATGATGTTTACATGTTCGCATTTTAGCAGCCAGAATATGTTTTTGCATAGGACAAAAAAAGAAATGATTGTTTAGTTAGTTTCCCTAAGTATTTGTCTCTTTTTAAGGAGAGAATAGAGTCCTTTCATGGGGATCAACAGTTTCACAGAAGCTAGGGAAGATAAAACCAGTGCGCCTCTATTCGTTAAGTTTTTTTAAAAAGTATGTGGCATGTGTGTATGTGTGTGTGTGTTCCAAGAGAGGAACGGGGTAGAATTTAGAGGACAAAGGAAAAGATCTGCCTCTGCCTGTTCTTACAAATTAGGAAAGTCAGAAGTCATGAAAGGTGTTCAAGAAAAATAAAAATTTGAACTTCAATTAAACCCGTAACAAACCGCGTAATTCTTAGGTTTATTTACAGGGTTTTCATGAGGATTGAGTAATATTAAAGTGCTTTGTAAGTGGTATATGCTACACAATTCAAAGTATTAAACTGCATCGGAACCCTGAATAAAAACCACGATTCCTTTGTACTTAAGACTTCACATTTAAAAACTCTAACAATTAAATTATAAGTTCTATGTGGGGGAAAATTCATAGAATAAAAAGTTTCAGTATGTACCTTATATACTTGAAAACTATCTATGAATATGCTTAAATGAAAAGAGCAAGGTACAAAATATTATTCTGCTCTTACTGTGTATTAAAGGGTGGTGTGTGTATTTCTGGAGATAAACATAGGAAGCCTAATAGTAACCACTCTGAGGGAAAAGAAAGAGGAACAAAGTAGGGAGACAGAATTACTTTTTATCTTTTTATTAGTTTTTTTAACTTCAGCCATTTATTACTTTTCAGATAAAAATTAATTTTTAAAGCTAATAATGAAAAAGTGGAAAATTTTTACCTTCCTATTTTACTAGTGAAAACTTAGTAAAATGCAATAAATAATTTCAGAATAAAATTCAAGTTTATGTAAAATTTCTGAAAAGATATTTTCTAAGATATTTTTTTAAAAATGGAATAGACATTTAACAGGGATCTGTTTCCCAAACCCCACCACCCTCCACGTAGGGCTGGCTATAGCTTTTCAGTTCACGGCAATGGCACAGGTAGCTTCAGTGTCAGAATTCAAATTTCAGGTTCATTGCATGATTATTACTGCCTTCCATATTTTTTTAAACAAACTTTAAACTTGTGAGACATAAAGTAGGTGTAGGCTTAAAATTTCTTGAAACAATTCTTATTTTGCTGTTTTTGAAGTAGCTGTCTTATTTTTAAAAGAAAAAATATTCCCTATGCATAAAAATATAGGGAAAGAAAGTCTCCTATGGTCATGACATTTCAATAACAAAACCCCAGTATTTTTAGTAGGTTTACTCTTTCCTGTTTAAAATGTCAGTAATACAATGATAACCTAAAGGTATGAAAACAAAAAATAAAAATTGTATTTCTTTATTTAAAATAAGGAATTACACTGATTCCTTAGATAATAGTGCAAAGGCCATGAAATATATGCTTTATAAATATTACTTAAAAAGTAGAAAAGGAAGTTATCAACACATTGTATTATATATTCTGTAAAGGGAAAAACTCAGTCCGGGAGCTAAAGCAGGAAATTCACATATAACCATGTTTATTCTTTGATACTTGTTAAGACAGAATAATAATAAATCCTACTGACTATATAAATCAAGACAGGAGATATCAGATCCTCAGAGAACAGTTAGGCTACTTCAAAAAGCAGAGCATTTTGCATCCTAGAATGTCTTTCTATCTACCATATACCTTTTATGACAACCAAAAACTAATTCAATGATAACCTAGTTTAGTTTACAACCTAATATCCATACTGTGAAAGCAGGAATTCTGACTTAACTATAGAGCTATAATTGACTTTTTCAGAGCAACAGATATTAATAAAGCTAATTCATACAATGCTGAGAAGGAAGATTTAGGCAGGGTCACACAGTTCCATGCATATTTCCAAGCAGTACCCCAAACTGTTTAAAAAGGACTAACATCAGTACTAGAATATTTTAAAGTAACTGATATGCTATCTTGGGTTGGCCAAAAAGTTCTTTTTTTTTTTTTTTCCTGTGTGATGGCTCTAGTAGCACTTTGTTGTCTTCAACCTCATTTAAAAGAAGTTTGTTAGATTGTATTGTGACAACTGTCAAATCAGCATGCATTAAAAAAAAAACATCTAAACTGGTGAATTTTTGGTGTATGGGACCATGCTCCAACCAAATGAGCCACCTGGCCCTTAAACTGGTGAATTTTTGTGTAGCCATTTCAATATTGAAGATGGAAGAAAATATGCAACATTTTTGGCATATGACGGTGCTTTATTATTTCAAAAAAGATAAAAACGCACCAAAAAACAGATCTGTCCATTGTATGGAGAAGGTGCTGTGACTGATTGAATGTGTCAAAAGTGGTTTTTGAAGTTTCATGCTGGAGATTTGTCACTGGAAGATGCTCCACAGTTGTGCAGACCAGTTGCAGTTGATAGCGATCAACAATGTTGTACTTCATGGGGAGATAGCTGACATAAACTATCCAAATCAACAAAGTTTATGATGACAATGATAATTGTGTCAAAAACACAATTTTATTTTATGGAAAAAAAAACATATGGACTTTTATGGAAAAAACATATGGCCTTTTTGGACAACCCAATGGTCCTAATTAAATACCAGGCTCCATTTTTATCCCAATTACCACTTAAAATTGGAATTATCTCCTAGGAAAAAGATGGAAAGTGGACATGAATCACATTGAAGAGGTTTGTTAGAAAAAGGATAGAAAGGACTAGCTAAGCCAAGAAGGGGCAGAAAGGTGAAAACGACTGGCATTTCAGAACTTATTACTCCTCTGTACATTCTTTTAAGAGTCTTTGAGAAGAATGCCAGACTCTTAGAAAGCCATCAAGTTAAATTTCTACCATGTCTACTCTTTCTGGTTTTTTTAAAAATAGAAAGTCTCATTCCTAGCTATTATCTACTAGGGAAGGATTAAAAGAAACAAAAATAGTACTTTTTACAAAGGCCACTGACCCACAGGAGGAAAAGAGTTAAAACAAAAGACAATTACTTTGGGTTATACAGATACTTTAAAAATAAGTTTTGCATATTTAAATATATATATATATATAATTTCCCTAATATAAATCTATTGTTTGTCCAAACTTCAATACCAAAAAGAGGTACAGAATGATTTTTAACAAGGAAAAAAAGTGGAAAGGAATCAAAGAGTAGGTGAAGATGGGCTTGACAGTGAGGTAAGTTTTGGAAGTGCTGGGAACAATCGTGAACACAACTATACTAATCCTTTGAGAAACTTTCAAGAAAGGATGTGGACTGAAGAAAGTGACAGGGAATAACTATTCACATTTCTGGAATGCTGCTAACCAGGAATGTGCAATTTGAATTGGATATTCAATAAATGTTGTCTGAAGTTGATAAATCATGAAATAGAGTACAAGCATATCATACAGAAGTAGAATCATGAAGGAACCAACCACCAAAAGAACTAGAACCTGGAGCAGCTAAAAGAGGCTGCTGCAAGGGAGCAGGTTGGAGGTAGGGAGGGAAGGAGAGAAGAATGTTGATTTTCACTAAAAGGTCTTCCATATTTTTTGATATGTTATCAAGTACCTGCACTTAAAAAATACATATAAATTTTTTAAACTCATACATTAAAGGGCCTGACCTGTGTTAAAAGTTTCTTCTTTTTTTGTTGTTGTTTTTTTGTTAATTCCATCAAAAGGTTCTTGTTAAAAACAGATTTGATCTTTCTCTCTGTGTATACACACATTAGTTACAGATGATTAACAAAGCATTCATTCTTCTGTTAGCTTTGGCTGAGAACCGACTTGTGTTAATGTTAAGGAAATATTTCACTTCATATGGAAAAGATATGAAGTGTTCCTATTTAAATGTACATATGATAAAAGAAAGGTTTATATATGTTTTAAGTTCATAAACAATAAACATATTTAAGTAGGTAGAAGTGCAGTTTATCCACTTAGAAACTAAGAAAAATACATGTCCCTTTTTTTCTCTTTATCCAAAATAGGCTTTGTGAACTTACCCATTTAGTATTTTAATTTTGGTGAGGTGGTAAAAAATTTATTTGAAGAAGATTTGATATCAAATATGACAGAAGCAATCATGATTATTTTCTTTAATTCTTACACATGTGAGATATGCAAATCTATCCTGTTTTTATTAATTTTTATAAAATCACTTTTCTAAAATAAAAATAAAACTACCTATCCAGTTAACAAGAAACAGTTGTTATAGCAATTTAGTTCCTTGCAACAACTGTTTGATTTAAAGAAAAGGTAGTCAAAACAAGTAATATGATTTATACTATACTGTGACTGAGACTTTTGAGTAGATTGCTACTAATTGAGTCCACCAATATAGGGTGGGATACATAAAAATACAGGTGTATAGGAGAAAATGAAATGGATTATTTAGAAACTGGCCACTGAAGAAGAGTTTAAGAAAGGATGGATTTGAAGTCTGTTTTCAGATTCTCACTTTATTCAGAAATTGCTAATGATAGCAACTGATAAGGAAGGAATTAGAAAATAAGTAGAAATTAGGAGGTGAATTATAAGAAAAAACATGAGTTGGACATGCTAGGACCACTTGATGATACCTATAAAAATTTATAGTAAACAAGATTTCAGTTTTAGCACTTAAGCAGACATCTGCTCTGATATAAGTACAGATACCTTTTCCTCTCATTTTCCTTCCTTACTAATATATATGTTTAGCAACTATGTACCCTTGTATATAGGGTATACAGTTGCTCTAATGTACTGTTTTACATTAGAAAATAAAGAAAATTATTCTTTTTTATTTCTCCCTTCCTTCTTTAGTAAATCATTATAAATGTCAGTACTAGTTTAGACTTATTCTTTCAAACTCCTGAAAGGTAATACATAAGACATTTCTACCAAATTAAATTTAGCAATCTCAGATAGCATCCTTCAATTTTATTTCATTTTTACCGCACACATTCCCTAATCATCACCTTCATTTTATATGATCTTCTTGTCGACGCGTATCCATTGAAATCTACTTCTAAACTGAACTCTGAACTCTGAATCTAGTCACCAAAAGTGTCCTTGAATCAACAAGACCATTCCAAGAGCCTGAGTGAATGATGGGTTTTGTATAATAACCTGAAGCCCTATAGATTTTCACTAGCTCAAGCTATTGTTGGAGTAAATTCCAAAGTGAGTGTTACTGCAGGAAAAATGGCAGTCCCCCCTCATAGCTCACACCCAGCAAGCAGTTCTGTAAGTAGACCTGCTTTTTCATACTTATGAGAAAGTATCAGCTCTAAAAGCATTTCTATAAAAACCTGAAAATGACACAGGTAAAATGCACATTTTAAAGTAAGAAATATAACACTACTCATAAATTTAATCTACTCTAAATGCAAACAAAAAATAACCTAAAAAAATTACACAGCATGTGTATGTTCAAAACAAAAAAACTGCTAAACTAAAATCAGTAAATTTATTTTAAATGATGGGTTATGAATAATTTTCCTTTTTAATATTTTAGTATTGTTATTATGTTGTATGTGTAATACACTTAAAATTTTTAAAAGATCTACTAAGCTCTAATAAAAAGGTCTAATCAAAAATGTTATAATTTTATTTGCACACCATTCCCAGCACATCTGACTCACAGACTCTGTTACAGATGTCTTCTTCAGACATAAAACTAAGAATTCTTCCGGTAGCAAGGCTTAAAAGTCTTGCTCCAAGTTTATTGAAGATGAAATCAATAGGACACCCATTTACCCATTTATTGAATATGTGTAAGTGCATAAAATCCTGCAGAGTATATCTGTTTACAAAAAAAAATTCTTCTCACTATTAGGTAGCTACCTAAAATCAACAGGGAATGAAAAAACTGTCACATGGAAATTTAAATAACAAACTAAGATACAATTGAAAATCTACAAGTTTAGTATATGAATCAGTGACATTCATTTTTCAAACACTCATTGAGGGTCTACCATGTAAAACATTATCCTAAGTGTGGAAATCAGTTATACACACTTAGATTTCTGTCACTCCAAAAATAAAGAAAAAAGAGGAGATGTTCGGGGATGGAGGAAGGAATATGAATAACTAGTCTATCTAAACTGTAGGACACCTGTGCCTAACAGGGCACACCTCATGTTAAGGTACAATCCTTCGGCACTCACATAACTGGAAATACATGCCCCACTCTTTAAACTGGCTTACAGCAGCCTATGTCACTCTCTAATTAACTGCAGCAATTGACATACCTTAAAAGCAGAGATCTGAACTAATGTGCTCTAAGTAGTACTTGTAAGCCAATATTAATTCAAGTTTAACCTACATATGTATTAAAGTGTCCAATGCTGTATCCAGATTGTAAGGAGAAGGTTGGGTATATATAATACAACTGTGTTTAGAAATCTTGAGAGAAAAATTCTTTATGAGCAAAGTTCTAAATAGCAATATGCAGAGAATACCCATTGCTGCTATCGTTTTTTAAATGTCTGGACAGATATTTATACATTAACATTAAAAATAACCCTATTTTAAAGCAATCTCTAGATTAGATATCAAAACTATCATCATAAATATTACTGGAAAACATCTGGTTACTACACTTGACCAAATAATATTTCTATACTTCTTTATTTTAATCATTTGCAAATATAAAAACTATATATATTTTAATCATTCTAAAGAAAACTTAAAATAGCCATTTGTATATAAAAACACCATTAAAAATCCATCTCTTACAAAGCTTAATTAAAACTAACTATAGATGATGTGTTGTAGACCTAGGAACCTGAAATCTGCATAATGTTGTTAACCAATGTCACCCCAATAAATTCAATAAAAAGGAATAAAGAAAACTATATATGTTTTACCTAACTTGATGCCACAATTTTTAAAATTTTATAATCAGATGTTTTTACATTATGAAACTTACATTTTTATACTGACCAACTTTTAAAATAAAACTAAAGCATTTCATTGGTTATATTATTCAATAAATATCTGTTAAGAATATTAGCACATTAAGTGAGGTTGTAAACAATAGCATGTAGCTAGTATATACCTATGATCTGAAATTTAAATGAATAATCTAGGTGTGGCTGCTGAGTATTTTGGTCTTGCTTTGTTTTGTTTAACTGCTACCAAATAATGTACCTCAGTGGAATTGATCTTTACCTAATAAACATAATCACAAATATTCTTCTTTTATAATAAATCAAGTCCCAGTTGTCTAAAATAGCTGAATTATGTTCTGTTTGAAGAGTCAGAAAAAGCAAACAATTAAAATTGTGTTATCACACATCTGCAAATACTTTATGTTGGTGTGTAGAAGGGCAGAATGGGAGTAAAGAAAATGAATGGATGTAACTTACTACTAATTAGCAATATGACCTTGAGCTAGTTTCTATATAATGATATTTTAGTTTCTTTATAAAATGAGGGTGGAACTTTATGATTTCTAAGCCTCCTTCCAGCTCTAAACTTCTACGATTAAGAAACACACATCTGCATTAGGAAACTAGGTTCTAAAGTTACAGAATAACATATTGAGGGTTATAACTTAACAAAAATATTACAAAAGCAGGGGCAGTCCATTGAAAAATAATTAAATAAAAAAATTGGGGAAAAAAAGCAGGGGCAACAACTGCATGTACTTGTGCTCATTTATGATGATGGTATGAACGATAAAGTCTACAAAACAGGATATTTCATTTATGGGTACCACTTACAGAAACATGTCATTTACCTGCCAAACCAGAAACTATCGAAAAGTAACAAGAATTGTGCTGAAATATTTTACATCTTACTTTTGAAATGGAGTTCTGTTGTATTCTGTATAATTTACATGTAGAAACTAAACTAAAAGGAGTTAAAATGAATGTTAACTAAAACTGCGAGATAACAAAGTGTGTATAGAAATATAACCATACATCTTTTAATCACACATTACCAGCCACATAATACTTATATGAATTAATACTATTTTCTGTAAAATTGTGTAATTTTCTAAAGGCTTAATGTTCAAACATGTCACCAACAATCACCTGACTTATAAAATAAAACTTTACATAAAGGCAAATACTTTACTTCCTATTATTAATCTGATAGAGGTATTACTAAAATTCAACTGTCTTTCAAAGGTGTGTTTTTTTTCAAAGAACACCCAACCATCACACGTTGTTTAAAAAACAAAATAAAAGAGAAATAAATTTTTTAAACCTTTGTACTAGAAATTATGCCAGGACTATATTTTGACATTTCTAGCAGCCTGACAAACCACTCTGCTTTATTCTGCCAATACAAATCAAGCCAAGAAGTTTCTTCATTTATTTCACTCAATGTCAAAAAACAACACTCTATCAGGGTAAAGGTCAATAATCAATAATGCACCCTGGTGCTACAGTTGAAATACAAATGTTCATCTGAAACCTTTTAAACAAAACCTATGAAACAAGGAGGATATGGGAAGACCAAGAAATATAAAATACCCTTTTCCCACCAAACTCGGTTTGCCAACATCTTATAGCAAATTAAAGAAGGCATAAACTTGAGGTAGTTGACATCACAAAGTTTTTTTTTCCTAATAACTTTTACAATCTCACCTTCTAAAACAATTTGCAGGAGTGCTACCCTGCAGCAACCTGTGACAGCATCACAAGGTTTTGGATTTAGTGTGAGGAGCTGGCTGAAGTTGGACATTGACCAGTTCTGTGTATGCTGAAAGGCACCCGGCTGGAACACCATATTTGGCAACTGGGTGTCAGACTGCCAGTGCAGTGGATTGGAAGATGCGTGCACTGGCACTCCATGTGGAACCAGTAGGCTTACATAAAAGGTTACTGCCGTTTTGATTTTGGCAGCTATCTTCCTGAAGTGATCAGGAAGGGTGAAGAATGAGATCCAGAGGCACACCTATGAAGATTAGAAATTGTGCATGTAAAGCACTGCCCCTCCTTTACAATGTTAGGTCCTCAGAAACACAAAGCAGAGTCCTTGGTGGGGGGCCAGGAGAGTTTACATAATTGAGAAAGTGCCACATTTTAAAACATTCATCTAACTCTCAACTCTCAGGGTGTCATTTAAATCAAAACATCAGCAAATACAATTACATAAAGGAATGAGGCACCTTTATAATACTTACTGGTAAATATGAGTATCACCAGGTTAAGAGCCGCAAGCTCTTTGCATACCACATATACATGTGTGTGTTTCCAATGTATATTCTGAACCCTCTGCCTCCCAAAGCAATTTGTGAGGACCACTCAGTCTCACAGAGCACTTTATTAACGGCAGTAGCGTAAGTGCTACTCTGTGCTATTTACTCTTGACTGGCAGAGCAGTGCCACAAACGTGCACAATTTCTGGGTTTCATAGGTGTGATTCTGGATGTCACTCTTAACCTTTCACGAACACTTAAAGAAGACAGCTATCAAAATCAAACCATTTCCATAGTACATATTCTTCTCATAGCCACCCCTCCACTTTCCTTCTTCACCACTACTAACTCAAATATTCTTCCTCATCAGAGCTAAAATAGGACAAGACAGAATTATCCAACCATAGCTGAGTGGTATTTTGCAGATCAGGTATTTTTTCAGTACCTGTTAGATGCAATCACCATCTAACACAGGATCACAGCACGTCTTCAATATTTATAATCAGGTACTGAAATTCTATGATCAATTGGATATAGATTAAATATAGGGTTTTGTTAGAGATCACCTTGTTTGTGAACCCTCAGAAACAAGTACACAAAATCTGAATACAAAGTTATGTAAAGTAATTTCTTAGTAATAAAATAAAGAATATTTTTCTTAAAGAAAGGCAAAGACATCTCTTAAAACAAGCATAATAAAGTTGAAAAAGTGTATAGTTAAACTGAATTTTCAAGCTTCTAGATTCTAGAAACAGAGTTCTTTTAAGTGTTCTGATATTTTAAAAATACAAATTAGATGTTTTTAACATAGAAAAGGCCCTAAACATGATTGTAGTCTGAATGACAGATTAGTACACTTATGTAATACCCCTCCCCTACCTACATTACTAAAATTTAGTTTTTTTTAATTCGGAGAATTTTATTTTTAAGAAGTAAAGTAATAAAGTAATTTTATTAGTAAGAAGGAGCATACTAATTACAACAGCATGCCCTAGTGGGCAGAAGTTGGGTAACTTAAGAAGAATGTACAAATATTTGAACCTTAAAAAATATACTATTTCATCAGCTCAAGTATTCTTAAGCAAGGTCAGAAGAATACCACAGGATTATTCTATAACTATAAAAATATTCTTAGCATGTAAAAATAATTATAAATGACTACTTAATGTAACAGGAGGTATTCTTTAAAAACCCCCTTTTCTGACACTAAATCTAAACTGTCACTAAAAAAAAACCAAAACATTCCCCGAAAGCCCTCAATCTAAAATACAATTAATATTTTGAAGTAAAGAAACCACCCCACTTCATCCCCAAAATCACAACTTTAAAGAGTTGCCACTTAAATATTAGCCAGTGCTCTGTGAACCATTTTATATTAAAATTGGATAGTTTTAAAATCACACATATAGAAAGTATTGTTTGACACAGTGCCATTTTGATGATAAATTGCAATCTATAGCTCAAATAATTCTACCCAGGGATTAACATTTCAGAGGCTGAGCCAGAGATTATGTGTGTGGATCTTGAATTTCATCATCTCCCTTTGGCACAATAGCTTATTCTTCCTTTTTTCATCTATTCTCTCATGAAGGGTCAGGAAAGCTTAGCCTTGCTGTTGCATTCATTTCATCTCTACATTAACCAGATACCTTGCAGTCTTTAGTTCTTATGTGTTATTCCATTACAAATACTATACTGCAGTCTAGTATGGCTAATGAGGTTTGTACCAAATCAAAGGGTGCCATCAAGTGGTTATAATACTCTAAACAGCATTACACTAAATGACTATTTCAGATAGACTTTCTTCAATCTAGACAAACTGTGCCACTCCTCTATGAAAGAACACATTAATGGGGAAAAGGAATGGGAAACTATGCATATTAATTTTGTTCTTTATTTTCTGTCCTTCAGGGACTGCTTTTATGCACATTATATTTATGAAGTGTAATTTCAGAGCCACCGTTAGGATTAATATTTATGTCAACAGATTATCAAATGCAACTTGTTAGCTACTACAATTCAAGCATGACAGCAATACTGGGAACTAAACAAATTCATCAATCAAAATTCATGACTAGACTGATAAGAGCTTATTTTTGAAAATAAGCAGTAACAGCACACATACTTAAAGCTATACTATCTGACATACTTAGTGTCTTGTCAGATCTGATTCCTAACACTAATGAAAATTGCAAGGCTATGAAATATAATCAATATTATTTGATCTAGTTCACGCAGCCATGTCTAAGGTCTAACAAGAAATGTTAACAGCTGGTATGAGAATACACTTTCAGACACAAAAAACTTTCCACAGTCTACGCAATAGGCTACAAGGATCATTTAGAATTTGAAGATAGGAATCTAGAACTGTTCTTGGAAAACACACACAAGATAACATGTAATTCAAATGACACTGTAGAGCATAATAAACTGCTACTGCTTGGAAAAGTCCTGCACCAGGGAAATCTCACACAGACTTAAAGCATCTTCATAACTATATACTTCATTCTACTACAGGGAAAGCAAATTATTCAAATTCAAAGATGAAATAAGATATAAGATAATAAATCATAAAAGCTAACTTGATCTTTAGAAGATTTAAGGAGAGTACCAAGAGGATAGAAAATTCCAGGTAAAACTAAAGATCTATATAATGGCATTAATTATTTCCTATTACATAGCTACTGCAGATTGTCTACAAAAACATTTTTCACCCCACATTTTCTTCTAGAGTCTTGCCAGTGTCCCATCAAGTGAAGGAGTCTAATTCCTCTCCCTTTGAACCCGGGCAGGTTTGTGACTGTTTTGTGGCTAAGAGTGTGTAGAAGTAACTAGCAAGGGTAGGTGAGAAAAGGTGATGCAACTTCCACTTTGGAGAGCTGGAATAATCACTCCAAAAGTTTTCAGCTGCCACAAAAGTAGTCCAACTGCCCTGAAAGAATTCTAAATGAACATGCAGTTGCTCCCAGGGACTACATGAAGTGAAAAAACTCCCCTTCTGAGGCTTTGGCCCTTCCCCCATCGTGTTCTAGCCCTTAAACACTTCAGGCTACCGTCTGTGAGACTCCAAACCACAACTGCCTAGCTGAGCCCTTCCTGAATTCCTGACCCACAGAAACTGTGAATAACTTGAACAGTGACTAAGAACTGATGTATCAAACTGGATCACAAGTGGCAGAAAATGGTCATTAAGTTCTAGAGGATAGTCGGCAGATTTCAACCCGCACTGCTTTTAACAACAAAGTGTCACTAAAAGACTATTGTATGTTTTCTAAGTGTCTGAAAATACATTTTCATACCAACTGCTAGGTTCCTTGTTATACCTTAAGCATGGCTGCATGAATCAAAGCAAATAACACTGGGTCTATTTCATAGCCTTGCAATTTTTCATTGGTTGGTTAGATATAGGAATGAAGTAAGCAGAATTAATGCCCAAGAAGGTATGAAATGCATTATGGTAACAAAAAGCAGAAATCAGAAAAATGAGTTCAGCACCTCTTACAGATGAGGAGAGGATATATGATGTAGTTTAGAAAAAAAAGAAGAAAAATACATTTTTATGTTTTATTTTGGTCACAGAGTCAGATGTCCTGGAAAAGACTGAATTGGTATTACAGGGCCATAAAGCATAAAGGGAAAGTTAAAAAATATTTTAGAGCAATCCACATAAAAATACTAGAAACCATATGAAATTTTTTAAAGACTTTATTTATGTATCTTTAGAGGGGAAGGGAAGGAGAGAGGGAGAGAAATATCAATGTATGATTGCCTCTCGTGTGTCCCCTGCTGGGAACTGGCCTGCAACTCAGGCATGTACCCTGACTGGGAATCGAACTGCGATCGTCTGGTTCGCAGGCCTGCGCTCAATCCACTGAGCTACGCCAGCCAGGACAAAACCATATGGAATTTAAAGAACAAAATAAACAAACACAATTGAAAACAGACTCATTGACACAGAGAGCAGACTGCTGGTTGCCAAGGGGAGAGGGTTGGGGGACTGGGTCAAAAAGATGAAGAGATTAAGAAATACAAATTGGGTGTTACAAAACAGTCATGGGGATGTAAAGTACAGCATAGGGCATATAGTCAATGATGCTGTAATAATTGTGTATGGTGCCAAGTGGGTAGTAGAAATACGGGGTGGACTACTTTGTAAAGTACAGGGTCTAGCACAAATAGTGCCCCCTTTTTTATTACAAAATCATAACCACATAATTCTACAATATAACAATAGCACACTCAAGCGCACCATATGACATTTTAGGTGAAATGTTCAAATTAAAACTATAAATTATCACACCCATGTTATTACCCTACCAACCACAGTCGAACAGGTGTTACTTCTGCTGGACTCAGGGATGCCTGACCCACGGGCCACAGGACACATGCAGCTCAGGATGGTCCAACACAAAATCGTAAATTCACTTAAAGCCTTTTTTTTTGCTCATCAGGTTTCATTAGTGTTTGTATATTTAACGTGTGGCTCAAGACAACTCTTCTTCTTCCAGTGTGGCTCAGAGACACCAAAAGGTTGGACACCCTGCCAGGGAATGTCTAACCACTGTGCTGTACACCTGAACCTAATACAAAATAATACGGAATTTAAACTGAACTGAAAAATTAAAAAATACTAGAATCCAATGTAAGAAAAAAATAGGTTGAATCAGAAAGGTTACAGAAAGAACACAGCTCTGAAATACGTACTTTAGTAAGTAAAATAAGAAAAAGAACGTTTACTTATAGGAACCTGACTTGGAAAAAAATCATTGATCTATCCAATTTCCTCCCCCATAACCTACCTTCACCAATTCTTCCCCTTAAGAACAATACAAGCATCCAAATATTCAAACTATAAATCTGGAAATCATCTTAGATTCCTTGGCTTCCCTCAACTCTCAAAACTACTAATCAGTCACCAAGAGCTGATTCCATTACCTTCTAAGTACGTCTCGAATC
Source organism: Sturnira hondurensis (assembly GCF_014824575.4). Classification (NCBI taxonomy): domain Eukaryota; kingdom Metazoa; phylum Chordata; class Mammalia; order Chiroptera; family Phyllostomidae; genus Sturnira; species Sturnira hondurensis. The sequence goes on along the minus strand of NW_028079044.1, from coordinate 12,022,086 downwards.
TCCCTCCTTCCCTGTCTGCACCTGCTAATGCCACTGTCCCAGTTCAAGCCCACATCACCTACTACCTGAATACCTGAAGTAATGCCTGTTTGATCTTTGGCCCTTCAGTTTTACACATCTCAATTCACTCTTTATAGCATTATTTTTCAAACTCTATACTATGACCTTTTAATAGATCCTAAAATCAATTTAGTGGTTTTCTAAATGGAAACCAGTATTCTAAAATGTTAGGATGGAACAAGAAATACTAGTAAGAGTAAGATGTATTTCACAAATCTTTTTTTGGTAACAAATAGGTGTATATATATATATATATATATATATATATATATACACCTTAATATTAGTGTGTGTGTATATATAAATATATATACCTTAATATTAATAAATCAGTTTTATAAAACCCAATTTATTGTTTTGAAATTAGAGTCAATTTGGAGATCAGTCAGTAAAATAAATCTGAGGAATTTCTTCTTTATCAATAAACCTCTGAGAAAATGGTCAAATAACATGAAATGGATATACAAGTCTTAATTATATCACTGGGAAGCATACAATTTACTTATATATATATATTTTTTGCAACTTACACATCACTTTATTTACTGGATTGAAAGGCTTACACATACATATATATATATATATATATATATATATATATATATATATATAATCATAACATAAAACACATTTCTTAGTGAAGGGCACAGTCAACAAGTTTGAAGGTTAAAAACTGATTTTTCAAAATACAAATCTGACCACTTTACCTCTCTGCTTAAAACTTTACCATGGCTCCTCATACTGTACTAGAATCATGAATCAGAATCAAAATCAGAATCATGCAGGACCTAGGCAAATCTCTGTGGTTTACCAGACCCACAGATAGTTCTGATGGGTAGCCAGGACCCACAGTCCTCTAGGATGAAGTTCAAATTATTTCATACAGTATATAAGGCCCAACATAATCTGGTCCTCATTCACCTCATTAGTTTCAATCTGTTCTGCTTTCCCCACTTTGGGTATAAACCTAAAGTAATTTTATCTCTGCTCCTTTACCAAGGCTGTTCTCTATGTCCTCACCCCAGACCTCATGCTTCTCACACAACACTATCTGGTGGGAAAACTGCTGAAAGTCTTTCAAATCATACCTATGACAGTAACAACCATTCCCAGACATTCTCAGTGGACCTTGTACCTGCCTCTTTTCTAGCATCATCATCATTTAGTTGCATCATTTGCTCACAGATCTGTCCCCCTGACTATACTGGGAACTGCTTGAGGACCAAAACTTTGTCTTATTTATATCCCCAAAGTCTAGGACGTACAAACACAACAATTTCACAGTATCCAGTATAATGAAGTTAAAAAAAAAATCATTCTGTGTCCCAATTAACCAAAACAATAATGATCTACTTTACAAAGAGTTCAATCCTACTCTTCTTTGGTAGTTTTTTAAAATTGAGATATAATTTACATATAACACTGTATTTAGTTTTAGGTATGCAACATGATTTGATAGATGTATATATTACAAAATGAATACTACAGTAAGTATAGTTAACATCCATCATGACACATAGCTACACATTTTTTCCTTGTGGTGCAACTTTTAAGATCTATTCTCGTAGCGACTTTAAAATATACAATACAGCATACAACTTTTCAAACAGACAACATGATGACTAGAGTCACCATGCTGAACATGGTTTTAAAAGAGAAGAAAGGCCAAGGGAAAAGTAATTTTGGAAAATATCTAGAGTAAAATAGGTAGAAAAGCATATACAAGGTCTGCCCAGAAAAGTCTAGGCATTGTTAATTAATGAGAATGGTCTGCATGACTTCAATATAACCTGGCAGCCAAGGAGTGTGGACTGGAATGAGCATGAATGAGCAATGATGACTTCACTGCACTAGTCAGTAGGAGCAGTAGATGCCACTGAGTAACCATGTGTCCTGTGTAGCCATCACCTTCAAAATGAGTGAGTAGAGCAATGAATCTGCATGGAATTTTACGTTAAGCTTGAGCATTCCTCCCCGGAAACTATACAGATAATTCAGAAGGCCACGACTATGGGCAACTGCTGATCGGCAGCTTCATCACAACACACCTATTCATACACATCTCATGTAGAGTTTTGTGGCGAAACATCAAATCATCCAGGTGACTTAGCCTCTCTCCAACCCAGATTTGGTGCCCTCCAATTTCTGGCTTTTCCCCAAACTAAAATCACCTTTGAAAGTGAAAAGATTTTAGACTGTCAATGAGATTCAGGAAAATACAATGGGAAAACTGAGGGTAATTGGGAGAACTGTGTGAGCTCCCAAAGTGTCTACTTTGAAGGGGACCTGACTCATCATTGTCCTATGCACAATGTTTTTTGTATCTTGTATCTTCTTTACTAAATATCTCTATTTTTCATATTACATGGCAAGGTACCTTCCGGAGAGAACTTGTATGTTGATTGCTTTGGCTAAACAGGTTTAATATGTACAAGTATAATGCAAATAAATCCTGTGACTCATCTTCATGGCTGCCGTGCTGGAACATGGTGAGCCCACAAAGGGGAAATTGTTTAAGCTCCTAGGAATTTTAAGTGTGGAGAAGATTCTGTGTGCACAAGATTTGGAATACAGTTCATCAGGATCTGTTGTGGTTGGCCTATTAGAAGATCGTGTGATGTTGGGGTATGAGAACTTATCTTAGTGACTTTAGGATACTGGTTCCATTGTATTCATAATTATGCAAAGCTAAAAACCCAGGAAAGAATCACCAGAAGGAATTAAAAATGAAAGTTCCCAGCAATGACAAGAGCAACAACTGAGCAGAGTCTTGAGCACAGAAATCCAAACACAACTCACTGAAGTCAGTGTGAACAAAGTTGAGGTCAACCATATAAAATATCATATGTACCATACGAAGCCTTTCAATCCAGTAAATAAAGTGATGTGTAAGTTGCAATATATATATATATATATGTAAATTTTATGCTTCCCAGTGATATAATTAAGACTTGTATATCCATTTCATGTTATTTGACCATTTTCTCAGAGGTTTATTGATAAAGAAGAAATTCCTCAGATTTATTTTACTGACTGATCTCCAAATTGACTAATTTCAAAACAATAAATCAGGTTTTATAAAACTGAAACCATTAATTCAGGACAAAAACTAAAAATGTAAGGACAAGCAATAAGAAAGTTATAACAAGAAATTTGGGGGTGTGGCTCAGTTGGTTGGGTGTTGTCCCACAAAGCAAAAGGCTGTCAGTGAGATTTCTGGTCAGGGCATATGCCTGGGTTGAGGGTTCAGTCCCCAGTTGGGGCACAGAGGAGAGGCAACTGATTGATGTTTTTCTCCTTCTCTTTCTCACTCCCATCCCCACTCTCTCTTTTAAAAAAAAGAAAAAAGAGAGAAAAAAAGGAAAGAAGGAAGGAAGGAAGGAAGGAAGGAAGGAAGTGAGGGAGGGAGGGAGGGAGAGAGGGGAGGGGGAGAAAGACATTTTGGCTAAAGAAAGTTACAGTGGAGTATGATCCCTACCTGCCCCCCCCCACACACACACACAAAAGGACAGCTCTGCACTTCTTAGCACAGAGGGCTTATGTTTAAATTATATAGAGAGAAAGATAAAAAAGAATTGTNAAGGAAGGAAGGAAGGAAGGGAGGGAGGGAGGGAGAGAGGGGAGGGGGAGAAAGACATTTTGGCTAAAGAAAGTTACAGTGGAGTATGATCCCTACCTGCCCCCCCACACACACACACACAAAAGGACAGCTCTGCACTTCTTAGCACAGAGGGCTTATGTTTAAATTATATAGAGAGAAAGATAAAAAAGAATTGTTTTCCTGTTAAGCCATTCAACAAACAAATTTAACAAGTTCAACACATACTTTTTCTTTCAGCATATTTTGAAATACTTTGACCAGTCTAGTTTATTCTAATGATTTGATTAAAATAATTAATAAATGAAACAGAAAATTCACATTGTCTGCACCTGAAAGGTAAATAACTAGGGGAAAAGTTATTAATGGTAATAATTAGAAACTGATGATCCTCCTCTGATATAGCTACTAGCTACAAATTATCTGAGGATATATTATATTTAACTAGCTCTTTTGTTTAAAGTTCACAAGAAGCAACTTGGAGAGATAATAAAATATAAATCTCTTCATTATTGTTGTCTATGATCTTTATGATCTCAATAACATAGTAATGTAGTTAAATCCCCTAAGATTTAGGAGACAAGGAGTTTCTACCCTTAGTTCTGCACTATTACATAATTTAAGAAATATCTTCTCAAAAAAAAAAAGAGAAACAAATATCTTCTCTTTACCTGTTTCCTAGTAATGAAATATCAACCAAATTTCAGAGGCAAGATAGGAGGAGGAGTTACAAAGTATCTGTGTATTACTCAGTTTCTCCAAAATAATTTTTATTTAAAAATAAGTCTTAGAGCAAAAAAGAATATTCTTCAAAATTAAATTATTGTGAACTAAAGTATATTTATCAGAACACTTTTATTATGTCACTGAGCTTAAGACTTATTACAATGCACTGTAATCAGTTTCTAGTTGTCACAATGCTGATAAAATGAATTAATTTTATGCAATTTATTATGTAATATCACAAAAATATATTAGACAAAATGCCTATTGAATTCATGTTACAGAAAAATTAATAAACTGTATTGTAAAGAAAAAATCAAAATAAAAATTTAGAAATCAAGTATTAAAATAGAAAAATATGGGCAGAATAAGTTATTCACAGAGAATTATGAAACTCTTACTCATGGAGTTAAAGTTCTAAGGCAGTTTTGTATCCTCAAGTGGATAACTTTGTACATTCGATCTGAAGTACACTGGTAAACTTAGTTTCTCTAATCAGTTACATCTTTCTCTCTCTCTTAAATTTATATTGCATTGTCTTTACTGTATTACTGAAGCAAATTGGCCAGACTGTCCCCTCTAGGGGAAGAGAAAAAACAAAAAGACCAAAAAGTATCTCTCCCACCTCTCCCAACCCTGCCCTGCAACCACACAGCAATGTCTGAACACATCTGGTGACAAGAACAATTTGAAAAAAATGGTCTAGGACGTACATTATGAGTTGTCCCAACACAAGGTATTAATTGTCTTCTTTGCAAATGAGATATTTTTACATAAACTACATGAATTTGTTTGACTACATCAGAGACAAAATAGGTTTTTCAAAAGTAACAACAGGGCACCAAAGTCACATGCTGGAATTTGTAAGGAAACAAGGTTGTCACAAGCAGCTGGAGCTGGAGCAAGGCTGAGCAGAGGGCCCAGCCAGATCCTCATCTGGACTGTCTGCTTTGAGGCCCCTTGAGCCTCATAGAGGACTACTGTGGAGTCTTTACTGGCTGGCAACAGAGACCACCTTGAAAATCAGGAATTGCCCAGATGCAATTGTTGGCCCAAGAGGATGCAGGAGGCTAGTTTCTTGCAGGAAGAAGAGACCCATGGACAACATCACGTTGGCTCTCAAAAAAGCTTCTTCAGAGCACATGAGGGACAAAATACGTGGGAGGTCTCCTTAGGGCTTGAAGATGAGATGAGGTTGAAGAGTTATTAGAAAGTCCTCAGCCTTCACCAAATCAGTGGTAAGAACACAGCTACGCTGTATAGGACTGAGCCATGGCCAAGGTTTAACATCTACAGCCAAGTGAAGATAGAGCACTGTTCTGTGATAAAAGCTCCACATGCAATAAATGGACCTAGGACCTGTGTCCAGTCAGCCCCAACTGCTTCCGTGTTAATAACTGGCTTCTCTAGCCAGGAAATTAATGGGCCACTCTGGTCTTGTTCTGTCTCTTTACTCTCTGTGTTAGTAAGGTTGCAGTTATGATGCCATGGGAGACAATTCCAGGGCCCAGATCATGGAACAGGACACAGAACTACACTCAGATGGAGGCCAAGACTTGTTGCCAAGACCATGGAGTAAAAGAGCAGTGTATTATCCCTCTAAGTGGCTAGTATACTGGTCCCTATGCCATTTCCACAGACTTGGGATCAAGCAAATCCTGGCAACTAGTCAGAAAAGATGCTTTTCAACTTCTCAAGTGATACCCAAGAAAGCAACAAATTTAAGAATGAAAAACAGAAAAAAAAACAAAAAGTAAAAGAATACAGGACTAAAAAAGTGCAGCCCTTCTCCACAAGACAGCCCAAGGGTAGAAAATGGATAATGCTAGCTCTCTCCCTGCACACCCTTAATGTCTGCCTGACAAGGAGCAACACAGAGTTGAACAGTACAGGTGTATATCTTTATTTCCATTTTCATTTAAGACATTCAGAACAATAAATTCAGTACCAGAAAGGAGGGATTCCTTGCATCCTATCTTGACATCTAATTGTGTAAACAGGTTCAGTACCAGGTGCAAGGCTATCCATGTATGCCTAGCAGCAATTAGCCTGCCACTACTCTGTAAAACTTCCAGCAAGATACCAGTCAGGCAATTCCAGGAAGAGATGTGAAGCTTGCTGACTATCAGTTAAGGGGTTAAGTCAGAACAGTGACACTGAGTTGGGGTTCATTTGTCTGCTTCACCCAATCCAGAAACTGCAGCATAACCAAGGAAAAGCCAAAGATACGCCCTTTCCCAAGTATCCTCAATGTTAATAACTCTGAAGGTTTTTCCAAAACTTTGCATCTATGTCTAATTTCTACACCATGGTCCATCACAGACCCTGTCACCCAGACTAATGCTCAGGGAAAGCAATATTTGTTTCTTTCATTCACCAAACTACAGTTTTCCTAGCTATAAGCCTTATGGATCAAGACCCAGATGGCGACTCTTTGTCTAGCTCAGCCAGGACCCTAACTGCATAGCTTCGAGCCCAAACAGCTGACTCACTCTGAGCTTATTATGGTTTCAGGATTGGTTCAGAGGCAGCTGAACTCTATTTGTCAAATGAGTGTTGCCTGATGGGAAAGGGAACATAATGGAGGTAGGGGGAGATACCTGCCATTCATATAGCTTCACTCAACTGAAAGTCTTAAACCTAAAGTCTTTGGACCAGCAGAAGGTACTGGTCTAAAATCAGGACAATCTGTGCACTGCATCTCATTGGTAGGATCACAAAAAAAGCAAAGACAGAACTTCCCAGATAGTTTTTACTAACAGTCTAAACTCCAAACCATCCTTTCCTCTCCTTAGAGAAGTTTCAGAAACCACTGTATGAAAGCACATGGGTAATGTGGGATGACCCTTGCCCTAGAAACCAGAGCCCCTGGGTCTGTGATTTACTGAGGGCCCAGGCCACAATCTGGTTCCCTTCCTGCTACTGCCTTAGCAACCTATGTATGACTCCCCTAAGCCCTACCCAGCAAAGGGCAGGAAATGAGTAATTAAACCAGGTTCACTGTTTCTGCACGGATAAATAGCTTTTATAATGTCAACAATTCTGTTTAATAGGATATAATTCATGAAAACATTCCATTTGCTTGTCTGTTAGTAAAAATGCACCTATATTTAATTACATAATGCAAAGTTCTAATTCTATACAAAGAAATAATTTATCTTAGTTTTTAAAAAGTTTTCCTTGCTTGTCTTTGTAATTCACTTCATGGCTGTCTTTTAAGCAAAGAATTATGTACGAGCCTCCAACATATTAACTGATCTTTCAAGGTAGGTAGTGTGGCAAAAAACTAGGCCTAAAATCCATTCCATTTTAAGAAAGTTTTATCTAAATACTACGAAAAGAACAGAAAGACAAGTAAAATCTGCAAATTGAAAAATCCTAACATGAATACTTATCTATTAAAAATTGGTGTGCCTCCCTAACTGGTATGACTTGTTGGCTGGGTGCTGTCCCACAAAGCCAAAGGGCACTGGATCTGTTTCTCTCTCAAATCAATGTTTCTCTCCATCTCTTTCTCCCTCCCTTCCCCTCTCTATCGAAGTAAAATAAAATCTTTTTTTAAAGCATGGCATGTCATTAGAACCCTACATTAATACAATTACCAAGCCCCTGTTCCCATGTTTTTGTCAGGGGTAAAAAGGCCTCATTCAGATTCACAACATCTTATATGCACTAGTATCTTTTGCTGCTGAATAAATATGTAAAAACCTGCTCTAATACACTGCTGGTTTTAAATATCTATAGATATTATATACCTCTACAGTGTAGTAATAGAGGTATGTTCTGATAGCCGATTGTCTCGTTTATCAGCTTCCTCCCTCCAGTTGGCAAGAAATAGAACTAAAAGCAACTTTAGGTCTCTCACTCATTTGAAAGTAGCTAGCAGGAAGTAAGAAGAATAATCTAAATAGCTCTAGCAATTTAGAATACAGACTGCAGTATACTACTGTGACTCAATAATAACTGCATAATGTATATGCCATCAAATTCATTCAGTATAAAGTTTAGACTCTTTTTTAGTTTCTAAAAACTTGAATATACAAGGGTGTGGTATTCTCCTTAACTTGCAGAAGTCTCCTTAGTCAACTTAAATGATCTTGAAGAACATATAGTTGTTGGAGATACAGTAGTAATTTGTTGAAATACTTTCTCTTCTATTATCAATTTTAAATAGAAACATCTATTACAATGTAAAAATATTATGCTCCTGCTCTAGTTCCATTAGTTTTAAGATCTTTTTGATGAAATGTATACATTATTTTAAACCTCTAACATATTTACAGTTCTAAATATTACTCAAAAATGTTAACTGGGACCATATGCTAGTGCCTTCCATTTGCTGCATACAAAAAGCATAGATTTTAAAAAGATAAAAGGCTCATCACTGCTGCTACCTAAAGTCACAAAGTAAAGTCTCAATGTGGGTTACCCACATGAGAAATTTTTCTGCTTGTATCATGTCATGCACCTATTTTTCAAGAATTGTGAAAACACCCAGTGGGCTTAAAGTATTTTGCATAACAATTTCATTAAAAATCTGATTTTTTCAAAAAACAATACCTTCATACACAAACTTTTGTCTACATTTTAAAGAGATCTCAATCCTCTGAAGTACATCCACGCAAGAACTCCTAAATGTTCCAAGAATGAAGGTTAAGAGCCTTTTACAGTGTGATGGGAAGCTGGTGGTCGCATCTGTCACCAGTACCACCTATCTGTTGAGGGAAAGACGATTTCAGAGATCTGAATGAATAAGTGAGTCTATATTCAATATACATTCTTTCTGAATCCCTTTGCTTATAAAGGCCTGTTCTTTGGTCGAGCATATTCATTTCCAAATCTCGTATTCAAGAGCTTCCACGACCTGATCCCTTTTGACATAATCAATTAAGTGATTACCTTATTCCTCCCTCAAGTTTCCTTCCACATTTTTTATTTTCAACTTCATTTGTAAAGTTTCTCTCTGACATTTATTATTAGCATGTACTAAACTCTTACTATACAATCTGTTGGAGAAAGTCCAGATGTTAATATAATGAGAACAGTTTGCGCAACATCAACGTAACCTGGCAGCCAAGGAGAGTGGACTGGCATGCACATGTGTGAACAATGATGACTTTACTGTACTAGTCAATGGGAGCAGTAGATGCTGTTGAGTGAGCATGTGTACTATGTGGCTGCCACATTCAAAATGACTGAGTAGAGTAACAAATTTGCATCAAATTTTATGTTAAACTTGAACATTCCTCCCTAGAAACTATTCAGATGACTCAGAAGGCTGCAACTACAGGCAACTGGTGATTGGAAGCTTCATCACAGTAACACTCCAGCTCATACATCATGTCTCATGCAGAGTTTTTTTGTGAAATATTAAATCATGCAGGTGTCTCAGCCCACCTTCAACCCAGATTTTGCACCCTGCATCCTCTGGCTTTTCCCAAAACTAAAATCACCTTTGAAAGGGAAGACATTTCAAAGCATGGATAAGATTTGGGAAAGTACAACTGATGGCAGCTGATGGCAATTCCAACAAAGGATTTTGCAGAGTGTTTTGTACAGTAGGAGAGATGCTGGGAGCACTGTGTGAGGTCCAAAGGTGCCTACTTTGAAGGGGACTGAGACGTCACTGTCCTGTGTACAAAGATTCTTGTGTCTTCTTCAATAAATATCTCTATTTTTCGTACTATATGGCTGGATACCTTCCAGACAGAACTTGTATACCAAACACTATGCTTTTTGTCTTTAATATCTCTAATCCCAGCTACTATTTTATAAAATTATCTCAGGTTCACAGATGAGAAAACAAAGGTCCTGAAAGAATAAATAAGTATAAATTTATACTGCCAGTAACTATGATTCAAATCCAGGTCTTACTGAGCCCAAAGGCTTATTTTTCCCCATCTAATGCTTTTCCAACTTTTCCTCTCAATTACTCTTAACAGCAAAGGTAGGATGCACACCTCTGAGGAGCTGGGAAGTAAAACCAGAAGCAGCTCAATTAAAATATGGCATTTCTTTGAACTCATGTTTCACCTTTAAAATTCACATTACTTTTGCCTTTTTCTGAAATGATTCCATGGAGATTTAATCATAAAAACAAAAAGTATATATTAGAGAAGCAAATTTATAATACAAAAAGCTAAAAACTGACACATACCTCTAGGGATAAACACAGGCATGTTTGAAAATCTGCTTCTGAAACAATCTTGATTAACTTCAATCCATATTAACCTATCTACCTCTAATTTCTATTATACTTTTCAGCTATCATTATGCATTTATCATAGTACATATCACTTTATTCTTGGTTTATGTGTGTATCTCTCAAACCAGATTTTAGTATCTGAGTATAGATGCTCAAGTGTATCCCCTGAAGCAATTAATTAGTACAGCTAGGCTTTAAACATGGTGCCTAGGACAATAAATGTCTGATAAGTGAATAAATAGTAAAATGCATGGGCCTTTAGAGTCTGCAAACTTCAGTTTGAAGGCTAAGCTATTTTCTGTGTGTTCTTGAGCTAGTCACATAACCTCACTGAATCAAAGAAATTATAATAATGTCCACAAAGGGAAGTTTCTATAGGATTAAGTGAGGTATTCGTGCGAAAACATTTTGCATTCTTTAACAACACATCAAGTATTAAGATTTCTGAAGTTATTATTGATCAGTTGATATAAGTTTAATTTTATTGTAAGAGGCAGGTGAAGTAAGATCTTAAGGTTAATAGTCCTGGCCAGGGAGGTCAATTGGTTACAGTGTAGTCCCGATAGGTCAAGGTTGCAACCTCCAGTCAGAGCACATACATGGAGACCAATGAATGCATAAATAAGTGGAACAACAAATCAATGTTTCTCTTCCCCAAAAATCAACTACTCAATAAATAAATATTTTTAAAAACCCTAATGTTAATATATCACATCAGCCTACCTAAGTAAATTTAGAAAGAAAATTAAACTCCAATAAATTCCAATAAAGTGTATGATCTATTTAACTGATGTACACATCAGGGCACAAAATTGTTTTCATAATGGAATACATTTCATAATATAAAATAGTGTTTTATACATTTATCCACTCCTCCCTCCAATTTTCCAAATCTTTGACAAAAATACATAAGCAAGTAACCCCAATGTTCTCAAGCCACCTCAAGTCTGCATCAGAATTCTAACTCAGTAAGGTCTAGGTTGCTGCCCATCCAGGTATCTGCATTGTTAAAAAGGGATACAGATGATTTTAAGTGAACACTAATGTAAAACTAACACCAACATTTCTTTACAACTACTACCCACCACATGAACCATCACAGCAACTATAGAGTGAATTTTTTAATTCCATATTATCATAATTCAATTAGATGGTTGTAAATTACTACAGAAGTAGAAAAATGAACTACTCTTTTAAAATGAAATATTCAAAAAAGTAATTTACTGCACTCTATGTTGTCACACAAAAGAACCAGGATCTCTCTTACCTCTGCTCAAGCTAATCCAGTCACCTGAAGCACTTTCCAAATTCCTTGTAGCTGACAATCAGAGTACTTAATCTCTCATCTGAAATCTCTTATTCAGATTCCAGAAAGGGCGACAAAGTGCCTATGCCTGTATTTACAGTGCCTAGATTACGGCGCACTACCAATGAGGTCTAAGGCAGCACCCCATAATCAAACATGTTATTTCTGCAGCAAAATAACATTCATACAAAGTGAAATAAATACTACAAATAGTCACTTCAGGTCAGGATGGGTTTTACCACCAACTGAGTTTGAAATAAATTTCCAAAAAGTAAACATTCTAAAATGTCTTTAGGTAGTAGAAGTTTTGAATTTTGAGGTTACAAAAAAAGACTATAAAAACTTTATCTTTAGCTTTCAACTTATACATCACTTTAATTGGAAAGCTTCCCCTACAATTTCGAGACTGGGTTAGGTACTCTTTACATCTACACATTTAACACACCATACTTATTCCTATCTTACTGGTTGCCTGTTTATCTCCCCAATGCTTGTAGGGCACCTGCAGTTGGGGCCACATATTTTTCACTATTACATTCTCAATAACTAGCAAATATCTGCCACGTGGTATCCATTTAATAAATAGTGAATGAATAAGCAATTATGAGTACTAAGGCTTTAGTGAAGTTTTATAATATTAAAGTATTTGCCTGATCTGTAAGGTATCATTAACACCAATGAAGATGATCTCCATATAATGGGACAAAAATCAGAAAATTCAATAAAAATAAAGACTACCCGAGAGTATATCTATTGTAATAGTATGAAAACAGTGCTTTGTTGCTGCAAAGTAAAATTTTCTTAAACTTGTTAGCTAGGGCATTTTACAAAGTAAACTACTACATGAAATAAACACTCTGACATGCAGTAGTTATTTGCTATTTTAACAAAGAGCTTCTTACATCATATATAGATACATATAGTACAGTTGACTTTAGATGTTAATCCATATTATGTCCCTTCCTATTATCAGGAATATTAGAATATAAGATATAAAGATGGAAACTTGCTTTCTTCTAATTAATATACTCTAATAAAAGTGACAAATAATTAACAAAAAATTGACAAATATTAGGCAAGATGAAAATGGAAAACTAAGTATTTAAACAAATAGGCAGTAATATAAGAATCAGGATTCTGAGGATTCTGGCAGTCTCAAAGCACATATGATCATTATTGGGCATACCTTTCTCTAAGGGCAACAAAAGTTTCTCCACTATTTTCTTTAAAGCCAAAGGGTCTTTTGGGAATAAAGGAGATGAAACTTTCCTCCAGAAGCATTGAAGGAAAATCTAACTGAAAGATTTCTGAACTAGAACACACTAAATATTTAATATAAGGAAAACTAAGGAGGAAAAAAATGTCTACACATGAACTTTCCCTGAAATTTAACCAAAATGAAAGTGAACTGGCTGACAAAGTCTACCAGCCATCTAGAATACCCTACCTAATTTATATAGACAGCCAGTCACCATTCACATTATGATATACAACAGAAAGTTGACAGAATAATTAAAAGAGTAGAAAAACCTGTCTAAACTATGAGCTTTCTATTTAAATTCAGGAGTTTAATTCTGACCAGTTGGGGGGAAAAGATTTGTTGCTTCTAATATTGTTAACATTTTTCTATATGGAAACAAATAATATCATTTGTCAAGAAACAAAATAGTTAATTTTGAACCTTAAGCCTACCCAGTCAGAAAGGTCATCTAATGGAAGTTTATTCATTTGTAGAGGATCACCTTTTCTGACATACCAGTATCTTTTAGTAAGTTGTTAACTAAGCTGATGGTGTTCAAAAGTGGCCTTCATTATTTACCTTAAATAATCTGGTTTAAAAAAAGTGGGAGGACTGATGAAATAAGTTTGGCAAAATATTGAAGATGGTTTTAGCTGGGGGATGGTTACATAGACGTTTATAATATTATTCCTTCTACTTTTGTGTATGTTTGAAATAATCTTAAAAATTTAAGTTGACATTTTTAAAAACTTGAGGCTTGATTAGATTTATCCAAGCTGTTAAACTGATATGAAGGAAAAGATTAGCAGAAGTCCTTTACATACTGCTATCAAATTTCTGAATTATTTAGAAATCCAAATGGATCTAAGACTCTTGGGCTATATGAAAAGGGCATGTTTGAGAAGATTATACCCCCCAAAAAAGGCTCAAAAGAGACCTAATAATACAGGAATCTTACATGTATCAGTCTTCTTCAAATGTAAACTGGTCAGTGCTATATAGGACAATCAATGCTCAACTCTATCACCAAGTAACACTATGGCTAAGTACATAAATTTTTCTGACATCTCACAGGAGTGAGAGAATTCTACCTCCTTCTTAACCAGCTTCAGGGAACAGTGCGGAGAAAGGGCTAGCTTCCTAAATATTCAATGAACTTCCAAAATTCAATGAACTACAAGGGAAAAAATGATCACATACCATAGTATATGATATAGTATACAATACTAACAAACACAGCTATTATAGACATTACTGATTAAACCACTCTTTAGATACTGAGTAAACAGACACAAAATAAAGTACATTCTTTCTTTAAAAATGCATACTCTTACTATATTTTTACTTTTGTAACATTTTATGCATATTATCTTTTCTATTTTTTACTCATAATCGATTACAGTTTTCCCAATTTTTCCCATTTGTCCTCCTGCACCTAGCAACTCCCTGCTCCCACAGTCAATCCCCACACTGTAATCCATATTTCTGGGTCATTCACACATGTTCTTTGATTAGTCCCTTTCCCTTCTTCCCACCATTATCCCCCGCCCCTCTGGCCACTGTTAGTCCATTCCAAATTTCCATGTTTCATGTTCTGATTTGCTCATTAGTTTATTTTGTTCATTAGATTCATCTTATAAGTGAGATCATATGGTATTTGTCTTTCACCAACTGGCTTATTGTACTTAGCATAACAGTCTCCAGTTCCATCCATGTTGTCACAAAAGGTAGGAGTTCTTTCTTTCTGCTGCGTAGTATTCCATCATGTAAATGTACCACAGTGTTTTGATTCACTTATTTACTGATGGGCACTTAGACTATTTCCAGCACTTGCTATTGTAAATAGTGCTGCTATGAACTAGGGGTGAACACATTCTTTTGAACTGGTGTTTCGGGATTCTTAGGGTATTTTCCCACCAGTGTAACCACTGAGTCGAAAGGCGGTAGCATTTTAAAATTTTCAGGAAATTCCATACTGTTTTCCACAGTTGCGGCACCAATCTGAATTCCCACCAACAGCACACCAGGATTCCCTTTTCTCCACATCTTCACCAGCACTTGTTGTTTGCGAATTTTATTAATGATGGCCATTCTGACAGGTGTGAGGTGATATCTCACTGTGGTTTTAATTTGCATCTCTCTGATGGCTAGTGATGTTGAGCATCTTTTCATATGTCTATGGGCCATCTGTATGTCTTCCTTGGAAGTGTCTATTCAGGTCCTTTGCCCGTTTTTTGGGTTTTTTTTAATTTATCTTTAGAGGGGAAGGGAAGGAGAGAGGAAGAGAAATATCAATGTATGGTTGCTTCTCGTGCATCCCCTGCTGGGAACTGGCCCCTGCCGGGAACTGACCTGCAACCCAGGCATGTGCCCTGACTGGAAATTGAACCGCGATCGTCCGGTTCACCCTTTGCCCGTTTTTTAATTGGACTGTTTCTCTTCCTGGTGTTGAGTTATGAGTCCTTTATATATTTTGGAGATTAAACCCTTGTCCAATGTATCATTGGCAAATATATTCTCCCATACAGTTGGTTCCCCTTTCATTTTGATGGTTTCTTTAGCCAAGCAGAAGGTTTTTAATTTGATGCACTCTATTTAAATAGTTTAATTTTCCTTTATTTCCCTCACCCTAGGAGCAATATCAGGAAAAATACTGCTACATGGGATATCTGAAATTTTACTGCCTGTTTTCTTTTAGGACTTTTATGGTATCATGACTCAGGTCTTTTATCCATTTTGAGTTTATTCTGGTGTATGGTATAAGTTGGTGGTCTAGTTTCATTTTTTTGTAGGTACCAGTCTAGTTATCCCAACACCATTTGTTGAAGAGGCTGTTTTTACTCCATTTTATGTTCCTGCTCTCTTTGTAAAATATTAATTGACCATAGAAACATGGGATTATTTCTGGGCTCTCTACTCTGTTCCATTGATCTGTGTCTGTTCTTATGCCAGTACCAGGCTGTTCTGATTACAGTGACCTTGTAGTATATTTGATATGAGTGAGGTATTGTGATCCCTCCAACGTTGTTCTTCTTTCTCAAGATTGTTGTGGCTATTCAGGGTCTTTTCTAGTTCCATATAAATTTTTGGAGTATTTGTTTTAGATCAGTAAAATATGCCATGGACCCTCTGTGCTTCCTGAACTTGTGCGATTTTTTTTCCCTCACTGAGTTAGGAAAATTTTCTGTCACTATTTTTTCAAATAGGTTTTCTAGCCCTTGCTCTTTTTCTTCTCCTTTTGGAATTCCTATGATGCAAATATTGTTACATTTCATGTTGTCCTGCAGCTCCCTTAAACTATCTTCATTCTTTTGAGTCTTTTTTTTATTTTGTCACTTTGACTGGGTGTTTTTTTCCTTATACAATCTTCTGCTTCATCTAGCCTGCTTTTAATTCCTTCTTGTGTATTCTTCCTTTCAGACACTGTTTTATTCTTCATTTCTTCATTCTCATTCATTGTTTCTATGTCCTTTCTCATGGTGATACAGTTCCTACTAAGTTCCTTGTAGTTCTCACCAAGTTCCTTTAGCACCTTTATAACCATTAGTTTAAACTCCATATCTGATGAATTGCTTGCCTCAATTTCATTTAGCATACTTTCCATGGATTCTTCCTTTCCTTTTGATTGGGGGTTGGTTCTTTTTCTCCCTATTTTAGGTGACTCTCTTTGTTTCTGCATATTGGATTGATCTGCTTTGACTTCTGTCATCACTGGGTGGTTTTCTGTAGTAGGAGACCTGTGGGACTCAGTGGTGCAGCTCCTTGAACTTCTGAGCTAGACGCTCTTGGGACGCCCTTTATGCAGTTTATGTGGGCTCTCTTGTTGTAATTAGGTTTTGGTTGTTGTTGGTTCATTCATTGGTGAGTTGTGCCCTCCAGCTGGCTGGCTGACCTCCACCAACCATGTCTTCTGTGCTGTTGTACAGGAGCTGCCAGTACAAAAAAAAAAAAAAAACAGCCACCCAGCAAACAAACCCCTCAACCACTACCATGATATCAGCAACAAATGAGCTAATATTAATAAAGGTAGAGAGTAAGATTATACAAAAGGAAAAAAGAATGAGGTGACTAATGGAAAGAAAAATGACCTTGAGAGGGTAGAGAGATGAGAAATATTAACAGTAGGGAATAGAAACAAGGCAAAAAAAGAGAAAATAAAATTTACAATGTAAAAAAATAGGGAGGGAGTAGAGCAAAATGGAGTAAGAAAAGGGAAGAGTACAATATGAGGTCTGAAAAAACATAGTGAACCAAAATTTTTGGAAAAAATAGGAACCAAATTGAAAGAAAAAAACAATGACTGCAGTGATATCCACGACAAATGAACAAAGATTAACAAAGGTGGAAAGAGATTATAAGAAAAAAAGAAAGAAAAGAAAAGACTGTAAGATGTTTAAAGGAAAGAAAAATGATTTTGAGAGGATAGAAGGAGGAGAAATAATAAGCATTAAGGGTCAGACACCAGGCTAACAAAGGGAGAAAATAAAATTTAAAACAAAAATAAGACAGAGCAGGAGGAAGGCAAAATGGAGTAAGATGGGAATAGTAAAATATGAAATTTAAATTTAAAAAAATTGTGAACAAGGAATAAAAGAAATGCAACAATAACACCAATATCAATAAAAACTGAGCAAATATTAATAAAGGTGGAATGAGAATAAGGATATCATAAGAAAGGAAAGAATGTGACATGACTAATAGAAAGAAAGATGGTTTGAGAGGATGGAGGGAGAAAAAATAGAGTAAGAAATAGAAACAAGGTGTAGAAATGGAAAAATAAAATTTAAAACAAAAATAAGAAAGAAAAGGAGGAAGGCAAAAAGAGTAAGAGAAGGGAAGAGTAAAATATGAGATTTGAAATAAAGCTATAAAATAATAAGAACAAAATGTATGTAAAAATAAAATTAAAAATAGCAAAATAATAGGAACAAACTTGAAGACAAACAATGTTTAAAACCTATGTAGGAGGAAAATGCCTGGCTGGTGTTGCTCAGTGGATTGAGCGCGGGCCGGCGAATCAAACGACTGCAGTTCGATTCCCAGTCAGGGCACATGCCTGGGTTGCAAGTCAGTTCCCAGCAGCGGACCCACGAGAGGCCACCATACATTGATGTTTCTCTCCCTTTCTCCTTCCCTTCTCCTCTAAAGATAAATAAATAAAATCCTAAAAAAAAATTTTTAAACCTATGTAGGAGAAAAATAATGCCAATAATGGAAAAGAACAAGGTAGGATTCATCTCAGCAGAATCTAGTATTTGCCTACTGTCTTCTCCTGGATCTGTCCCTGGTAATGTCAGCTGGTGTCCCAGTCTAACTTTAGGCAGCCTGTTCAATGATACAAGCAATCCACAGTCCATGGCTATATCCTTCTGACTTGGCTGGTCCTCTCTGTCCTGCCCTGTTGGCTTTTTATCAGCATAAGGCCTAGTGGCAGTTTCATCTAATGTCCAACAGCACCACATTTACTACCTCCACCTGTCTCTAGAAGGGGCTTCTGGTGCCTCCAGAGGATGTGACTCCTGGTTCTCTCCTAGGATATGCTGTTCAATCTTCAGGGAAGATGGGGGGCAGGGGGTGTTCCCCTGCCCCTGCACTACACATCTTGGTCTGTCCAGATTATTTTCAATAATGCATAGTTTCTGATGAATTAGCTGTTTCATGCAGGGGCCAATCTGTGTGAAAGCATCAGCTCTTTCCCACTTGGTACTGATGGCAGCTCTGTGTGAGAGCTGAGGCTGGGCAGGGCCCTGAATACCTATTGCTGCACCAATTTCTAACCTCTCTGCTCTGCTATTTTCAGTGGAATAGGGCCCATGGAGGAGCCAGCATAGAGTCTGAAAAGAGTTCATAAAGGGGTCCTTTGGAGATTCTCTTTCTTTCCCCTGCATATTTGTGCCCAATAGGGTGATCTTGAGCCTGGCCTTCCTGTTCTGTGGAGTTTGCAGTCCTGCAGGTGGGAGTTGTACATGCCTTCCCCTTCTCAAAGGTTTTTACTCCACGGTGTGAGTGGCCCAGCCTGGTTGCAAAGAATCTCAGGTGCTCAACTCTTGCCCATCAAGCTCCAATTCACTGCTTTAACAGGAAACTCAGACCCAAATCTTGCATTTTGCAGGCAGCTCCTCTCTACCCATGCTCATCAGCCATGCTGGATTGGACCCCACAATCCCTTCACAGTGCAGCCTTCTACTCTTCCTGGCCAGTTAGATTTTGTGGGCATGAACCATGCTTTCAATCTAGTCCCTTTGCTGGCAGGGTCGTTGTGTGTGCATGTAGAGTCCCTGCTCAGCCATGCCTCAGCATCCCTCTTCTAAAAAGTCCCTATGTGGTACCCACATTGCTGCAATGAGCCACAAACCAGCTGTCTACACACTCTACCTCCCCAAAAGGCGAAAAGTCTCTCTCAGTCAGGGCTGGCCGCAGCCTAGTGTTGCCTCCAACAGTTTTAGGAAATGGAATTTCTCTCTTGAACTCTCCTGGTTGGTGCTGCAGCTATCGAGGTACTACACGCTATGTGTGTGCAGCCTGAGTTTCCCAGACTCCATATAACCTCCCAAGTCTCTCTCAATGAGGATTGGGGGTTCCCTGTGTAGGGCTAAGGCTCCCAGCTCTAGGAGGAGTGGTGTTGGGAACCACCCTGCCTCGGCTAAACCCCCCCATGGCTAAGGCTGAGTAAGAGACCTTGGGAGCATAAGCCACTGAGACAAAGCTTATCTTCCTGGCCGGGGCACCACCTCTGACCCCTTTACTTCACCCTGCTTGGCCCCTGGTGGATGACTAGTTAGCCAATGATGGGTAAGATTCCTCAAAAGAGGGATGACCTAAGACAAGCATGGTGGCAAAGGGGCCCTTAGGAAAGGACTTGGGGGGCTATAGAAAAAGGGGGTGAAAGACCCTCACCCCTTTGTTTTGACATAGCATGAGTCCTCATTCTGTCTGTAAGAAGCCTCCTAATCTCTTGTCTGCCTTACTTCCCCTGCCTGATGTAAGCCTGAAACATTATACCAGAGGGTGGTGCAGCCCTGGGCAGGAACACACGGTTCCTCGGGGCATAAAATCCTGTGAAACCTGCTTTGCTAAGCATGCCCTCAATTTTCTGATAAGGGTCCACGAATGAAATGGGTTTGTCTCCCAAAGTTTTACGGCCTTTCGCTAACTGACCTGGACTTAGAATAAGCCCTCATAGTTCTTTGAATGTTATCTATTGTTTGATCATTACTTCCTGACAATGATGAATGAGGACTTTCCTCGATGTAATGCTCCCAGAAAGCAATTAAAGCCTGTCCAGGCAAGGGTCCGGGCGCTCTCTCAGTCAGAGGGTGGCCACACTGTCCCTTTTCTCCACAGGACTTCTGCAGTCCGTGTGCTTTTGTTTGTCGCATCCACAATACCATGGACACTGCTGGTTGGAGTCTGCATCAGGGTGGGAGCTACCAAGCTGCATTTTCTGTCTGTTCTCTCCTCTGCTGCAGGCACCTTGTGCAGGGTATTTCTCCTTCAGCTTATAAAATCCCTTACCAGATGGTGCAGGGCATCTCCTCTGCACTCTTTGGCTTCAAAAATTCCTATCAGTTAAGGTTCCATTGATTGTTCAGGTCACTTGTCAGAAGATCAGCTGAAAATCCATGCTGGGGGCACAAGCAAGTGGGTTTAGTTTCCACCTACTCAGCCCCCATCTCTGCCTCCAAGTGTGTTCTTAATGGAAGTTTGAAACTCCTCTCCAACCACTCAGTGTCACTTGCATTTAGAAGCAATGTCAATAGGAATTGATCAGTTTCAAGAACGTTACAGAGTCAGATTTCTAGCAGGTGGAGCATTAATAGGTGGGCTATACTAGGGCAAATGTCCTAACTTTAAAAAGCTGGGCCATCTCTGATTGGCACTTAGATTATAAATTGTTGCCCAGGTTACATGAGAAAGAAATGCTTCTAAATTCTGAGATGTGGGGTGTGGTATTCTTCCATACACTATTCACTCTTTCAACCTCTGAAAAACTGGTCATTCATGAGGGGTTGTCCCCTCTGACAACCATCAGTTTGTTCTCTATGTTTCTGTTTTGGGTTGTTTGGTCATTTGTTTTGGTTTTTTTTTTTTAGATTCTACATATAAGTGAAATCATACGGTATTTGTCTTTCTCTGACTTATTTCACTAAGCATAATGCCTTCTAGGTCAATCCATGTTGCTCAAATGGCGAGATTTCATTCTTTTTACGAAGTAACATTCCATTGCAGATATATGTATCACATCTTCTTTATCCACTCATTTATCAGTGTACCCTTAAGTTGCTTCCATATCTTATTGCACATAACTTTGAATTAGTGTTTTTGTTTTCTTCAGGTAAATACCCAGAGTGGAATTACTGGATCATGTCGTATTTCTATTTTTAATTTTTTGAGGAACTTCCATACTGTTTTCCATAGTAGCTACACCAATTTGCATTTCCGCCAACAGTACACAAGTGTTCCCTTTTCTCTATATCTGTGCCAATACTTGTTGTCTTTTTGATAATAGCCATTCTACCAGGTGTGAGTTGATATTTCAGTGTGGTTTTAGTACATGTGCTGCCGATGCAAGCACTATTTCAGTGGTTTTGATTTACACTTTCCTTTACATTTCCCTGATGGTTAGTGATCTTTTCACCTGCTGGCAACCTGGATGTCTTCTTTGGAAAATGTCTATTCAGGTCCTCTGCCCATTTTTAAATCAGATTGATTGTTTTTTGAAGTAAATTTATATCAGTATTTTATATATTTTAGATATTAACCCCTTACCAAATGTATCATTTGCAAAGACCTTCTCCCATTCAGTAGGTTGCCTTTTCTAGATTTTACTTTTTTTTTCAATTTAATTTTAGAGAGAGGGAAAGGAAGGGAGAAAAACATTGAAAAGAACATTGAAGAAAAACATTGAGATAGAAACATCAGTGGTTGCTTCTCATATACACTCTGACTGGGGTTCAAACCTGCAACCCAGGCATGTACCCTAACCAGGGATTGAACCAGTGACCTTTTGCTTTGTGGGACAATGCCTAATCCACTGAGCCATACCAGTCAGAACAGTGGGCTACCTTTTCATTTTGTTCATGGTTTCATTCACTGTGCAAAAACTTCGTAGTTTGATGTAAAGCTACACCAATTTAAAGGTAAGAAAGTATAAGCTATAGTTCCTAAAAAAAGATATCTTCTCTTTACCCAACTATCAGTTAGATCCCTTGGTCCAGATGACAAAGGAAATAAAATAATTTGAGAACAGAAGAAACATTTATATATACATACATATTTTCCCCCTCTGAAAAAAATGGTAGAGGTAATTTATCAGCATATAACTTTATGAGATAAAGAGACTGACTGATTTCAGAGGAAGATTCAAACTTAAATTTAATGAAGCCAGAAACTGCAATTTTTATATTGTTTACATTATATTGTTTAAGTTACTATATAACTTCCATTCCTGGTATAATCTTGTCAGGTAAATTTGGTTAAACAAGCAATCTTGTACAACATAAACTAATGAAAGAAAAAAGACAGAGGAGAGTTTATAGTATTACCCTGGAATTAACATAATTAATGTCTATCCTGTCCATTTAAAATGCTTCTAAAGATAACATCAAATAAATAGCAATAAAGGCACCGAGGAGCCAAACTGCCCATCTCACTGGTCACAGGTAGAAATAGCGGGAAGACTGAATAGGTGGCCCTAAGAAAACATATTTTGATATTCCA
Organism: Sturnira hondurensis; assembly: GCF_014824575.4. Taxonomy (NCBI): domain Eukaryota; kingdom Metazoa; phylum Chordata; class Mammalia; order Chiroptera; family Phyllostomidae; genus Sturnira; species Sturnira hondurensis. Next base: position 11,999,234 of record NW_028079044.1, on the reverse strand, counting down.
CTGATTTCCTTTAAGGAAGACATAGTACTTCAAGTTAATCACTTGCCTATTGTTAAATTTATTGGGTTAACAGTCAAAAAACAAAGGTCTATTGATCTTTAGAGAGGAGCTCAGGTTTTGTTTTGGTTGGTTCAGAGTTTAGTTTTGGTCTTTTTTTTCATTCTTTCTCTCAATTATCTCATCAAGAATAGTTACTATTCTAAATTCACCACTGCCCTTACCTGAACTTTCCTTCCTCTGTTTAGAATGCCTTTTTTTTTTTTGCATAACTCCATTTTTTCTTAAAAACTAAAGCTCTACAGCCACTTCCTCTACAAAGTCCTTCCTGACTCTGCCCTTCTTTACGGTCTCCCAAGGATATGTATCTTTATTCTTGTATTTCTTTCCTTACATATATGACCCTCTCACTAGTTTAAATACTTCAGAAGAACAGGCTACCTTTGGCCATCAACTATAAGTTTCCTTTGGTTTTTAAGTGATGGGCCATTATTTTATATAGTACTAAGAAAGAAAAAAACCCCACTACCAGTTATAATTGTAAAACACCAAAAATGTAAGTTGATACCAATTTCTGAGAAGTTAAAACATGGGAGAAGAAAATATGCATCTCAGAATCAAAATTCTACATGTTTTATCTGATTCTGTATCTTCAATATTAACAAAATGTCTAGGCATACAGAAAATGCACATTAAATGTTAGCAGAATAACTGAATGACTAAATAAATTCAACCTAGGATGATACTTTTCATCAATATGCATTTTTGGATTTACTAAAAAAACAAAAGATTCTAAGAATGAAAATTTTAGATTTATAAAATTTAGACCTATGGATATAATTTACAAATTTATAACCATTTACACTCGTTCTGGTTATAGGTGAACAACCTAAAGCACCAAAAAGACAAATACTTGTTTTGTTATCTAAATATTACTGTTATGGCTTCACAGGAAAATACAGGGTGGGCCAAAAGTAGGTTTACATTTATTCATATGAAAAATAATACAAAAACTAACATATATAAGAATAAGTGCTGTATTTTGTGTATTTATAAATGTAAACTTACTTTTGCCCCACCCTGTAAAACCCACAATGTCAACTGCTTAGGTGAATAAACATTATTATATTATAATAGATAAAAAAGAAACATGTTTTATAGTATCCATTCTTAATAATGTGCACTGATAACAGGCATACAGATTATTAGTAATCCAAAATAAAGGACATTTTAAAACTCATATTTGTTTTTGGAGTACATCCATATATTTTCATTATATTTTCAGAATAGATAAACACAAACACAGACTGTCCAGCCCACAGGCAGATATTAATAAATTATCAGTACTTGTTTAATTTTAGAAAACAAACTGATCTAAGTGACATGTTTGTAAGTTAAGTTGCCTTGTTATTTTTTTCAGATGATCAAGTTTAGAAGTCACTGAGAGGCACAAGTGGTATAAAGGAGTGGAAAAACTAAAATCCTGCAATAATAAATTTGGGAATCTAGCTTCCTTTCCTTTTACATTTTTCTATGCCCTCTTCCTAGAGGGCATAGAAAAATGTAAAGAGGACATAAAAAATAATAAAAGTAGCTACCCCTTACTGAGCGAGATGCTTTACATACATTATTTATAATTTTCAATAACCTACAGAGTAGATATTAATACCGTAGTTTATACCTGAGTACACTGAAGCTATAAAAGATCAAATAATTTGTCCAAGGATACAAAGCTGGCAGTAGTAAAATCACCTCTAAAGTCTGATTTATGGACCTGACCTATCAGTGTCGGTTGGACGTCACCCTGCAAAGTGAAAGGTCACTGGTGAATTCCCAGTCAGGGCACATACAATACCTGGATTGTGGGTTTGGCCTCTGAAAAGGGTGCCTACTAAAGGTAACCAATTGCTGTTTCCTCTCCCAGACTTATATGTAAGTAGCTTTCTGGTGCAAAGAAGCAAGCCTACAAAAAACTGGGAAATCTTCCTTGTAACCATACCAAAAGAACCAATAAAATGAAGACAGTACTATCTCAATTTACAAAAAGAAGCATAAAGTTTGCTTTGAGAAAAAAAATATTCTAAAATCTAAGAACTGATAAATTCTAAGATTCCATTTTGCAATGTCTACCAGTAGTCAAATAATTAATCCCAAAAGCTTTTGGCCTGAAAATGTACAATAATTAAAGACTACCTTTACTAATTGAATATATACCTGCCTCACAGGTTTCCCACTACAGAAGGCAGATTAAAAACTTCTCTATGATTCTGTAATTTCAAATTATTCTTTTCATCTTTGTCTCTAAGAGAAGTAGTTATTGCATAGGAGTTAAGGGCAAAGACCACGAAGAAGACTAAATAAAATCCTGACTTCTTAGCTATGTAACCTTGAACAAGTTACTTAACTTAACCCTTACTTTCTTTATCTGTAAAGTAAGGTTATTAATATCTAACTTACAATTATGGTAATTAGTAAATGAAATGTGTATAAAACATTCTACATAGTATCTGGTATAGAGTAAGTGCCCAATAAACTTGTTAGGGTAATATATTTTGATGACTTTTCTGTTTTGAGGTATGTTATATATTAGACAAAAGCTTTAAGCTTTTTTTACTGACTGTGCAAGGAAATGAAAGGTATCAAAATTTCCATTCAGTGTCGGGACACCTTTCAATGTCAAGACAATTTACCAAAAAACTTTCAAACAAAACCTACACTTTACAAGAAACAACAGACTTTAGTCCTTAGAAATTCACTAGCTCTTCTGTACATAATGTGCAAGCACATTTAAAATGTAAGGCAGAATACATCTGTTATTGCTACAATAATAGAACTATTTCTACAGATAAGAGTCAATTTCATCATTAACCACTGAGGGGAGCTGCAACCTAAAAAAAGGTTTATATAGAATTTCAAGGTTATTTTAAAACTCTCTCATACATCACAATATTTAATAAACTCTTATTAAAATATATTTTAAATTAATTTGATAAGTATATCTGAATTATCTTTTGGGGGCCTTACAAGTAATAAGGCTCATTATGTCCACATAATAAAATGGGGGATCCCTATCCATATCTCCCCCGCTTTTGCTCCAGAGCACTTATCTAACATATTTATTTGTTCTCTCTCTCTCTCTCAGTCCCTCTCTCTCTCTCTCTCTCTCTCTCTCTCTCACACACACACACACACACAGGGGAATATAAGCCCCATGAAGAAGAGATTTTTTTGTGTTTTATACCCAATCCATTTCAAGTACCTAGAACAGGGACCAGCACAGTGAATTAATTGTTAAGGAATGTGTAAATAAATGAGCTAAATAGCAGGGTAATTTACTTGAAAGGTTAAAATACATTAGATAATGTCAACTATAGTAGTCCATCTTGCCAACAGTTCATTTTCCAAGGTTTTAGTTACCCATAGTCAACTGCAATCCAAAAAATATTAAATGGAAAATTTCAGAAATAAACTATTCGTAATTTTTCAATTACATGCCCTTCTGAACAGTGTGATGAATGAAGTTCCCCACTCTCTCCAGTCAGGGCGTTAAACATCCCTTTGTCCAGAATATAGACTATCTGCCCATTAGTCATTTAGTAGCCTCCTAGGTTACCAGGTTGACTGTGAAGGTATTACAGTGTTTGTGTTCAAGAACCCTTTTTGCTTAATGATGACCGTAAAGCACGAGAGTAGTGATGCTGGCAATTCAGATATAACAAGTAACTGTAAAGTGCCTCCTTTAAGTTGAAAAGGTCAAAGTTCTTGACTTGAAAAAAATTCATGTGCTAAGATTGCTACAATCTACAGGAAGAATGAATATTCTATCCATGAAATTGCCTAATTTATAAATTAAACTTTGATTATGTATATATAGGGTTCTATATGCAGTTTTAGACATCCATTTGGGGCCTTGGAATGTATCTCCCGTGGATGAAGGGGGAATCCTGTAAAGCAAACTGCTACAACCTGAAAACTGTAATGTCTATCCACATTAAATTTTGGTTTAAAAAAATATCCAAGACCAGTTATTTAATCCTATAGGTGAGTATATGAACAAGTATCATGAGAATAACTTGTTTAATGTAAATTTAGAGTAGAATCCCTCTTGATGTGAACTGCACAGAGAATTGGTCAATTAAATGTAGAATTTATGAATATTATCACACATTTTAATTTTTTTCAATACATAGTTTCACTCATCAGTTTTTGTAGTTTCTTTGAGTATAACTTTGTTGTCAATTTTCTTGTATAATCAACTCTCCTAAGATATCATTAGTGCATTTCAATATCTTTTAAATGAAATGAATACTTAAGGGCAATAGAGAAATAAACTGAATAAAAACCTCCAGATTTTCATAAATTTGTCCCAATTTTTTAGAGTTGTATATCCACCAATTTCACAGCAGTTTCTAACAACTCAGTTTAATCAACTCTTTCAAAGACATTTAATAGTTTTCATGAAATAGTTCTTCAAACTGGTATTTCATTGGCCTATGAAATATCTAATCTTATAATTAACAATAACAGGTCAGCAGCCTTATGAGAGGTCTTGTAAGCAACAAACCCAATTTACATCTTAAAGTGCATAAGAGTGTGTCAGAGAATAGCTTACTAGCCACATTGATACATGGGGTTAAAAACAGAATGTCTTACTGAAGGAATAAAAAGCATGAGATAATCTATGTAAATTAAGTAGAGGTTGATCAGAAGAGCTTCTGTGTAATGGCATATAGATCCTTCACATACTATCTCACTGCCACTAGAGACTACTTTTTGAATTTTTCTTCAGTACTGTTGATGGATACCTATGTAATCAATCTGAATCTCAGTCTCTCTCCCTCCAGCCCCTCTTCTTAGCATTCATCTGATGAGGAATTTACTACCAGACCATAATTTTTTGTTTCTTCATTTTCTTCTGGGATATCTTTTTCTTCTGTGCAACCTCCTCTTCTGGTTTATGAACAATCTGTTCTTTTTCAGATGGATCCTCTCCATGTGTCAGGCAGAGCTCATGGTACAGATTAATGCACCCACGAGCTCTGTAAGTTCTGCACCACATCCTGGGAGCTTTATTCACCTGGATGTGCCCAATGACCAGAGAATCTACACCTAAACTTAGAAATTCAACATTACCCTCTGCATTTTTAAACATGTGCAGCAAAAAATCAGCACTCTTTGGACCTCTGGCCCTGCTCCAGACCCACTGTTTGGCCTGGGCACACCTACCAACTCCACCAACATGCATACCCTTGATGGCCTGGGCAGTTAGTTTTGGGAGTGTTCTTAAAGTGAACACAAAGATTTAAACCTCTTGGTTTGCATGATTTTGTGGGGTTTTCTGGGTCAAGTGAATAAAGAAACATTTTCAGAGGTCACATCAGGCTGCTTAGAGAAAGAGCTCTAATTCCTCTCTTAAAAATAATAATCCTTATAGGATTTCTAACAGTTAATTGGTTTAACTATAATAATTCACTCACTCATTCAACAGATATGTATACTGAGTATCTACTACACAAAAGACATTACATAAAAAAAATGAAGTTGTGGTATATATGGAAGTAAATGGAATGGAACCCTGTTAAATTCACTCATCCAAGCAGAGGTCCTATTAACCTCTCAGACAACTGATCTAGATTTTCCAGAGCAGGTAAAAAGACTTAACACTAAGATAGGAAGGAAAAACACTATTCTTCAAATTCATCTATTCCTTTCATTATATAGGAGTTAGTCTGAGCAGAAGGAAATTAAGTTAGTAGTGCCCAATTCTTGTCTATTTTCCAGGTGAGAATACACTACCTTCTTTTTTGTTTTGTTTTAGATTTAATTATACAACCTCATCCTTTGAAACTAGACAGATCACCATTTGTGATAGTTATTCTAAAGTACGTAAACTAGTATATTCTCTTTTAATATATTTAAATGCTTTAGTTACAATGTGTATTCATGCTCTTTCCTGTACACTAAAAATGCAGTAATTATGTAATACTTCTGAGGTCTGGTAACTGTATATAATGTAGGTAAATATGGTAATAGATGTATTTAATATTTTTCTTAACCTCTTTTTAAAAATTAACATAATGCTAGTAAAATAGGTCAAATCCCATAACTGTCTCTAAAAACACACCTGCTGTTAAAACAGGTATAAGCCAATAATAATAAAATCATAAGAAATGCATCTAATAAATGTTATTTTCTTGCATTTGGGTTCCTAGCAAGCATTATTAATTGTTGTCATCATCACATTACAACACACATATAAAACGTCCACCCTTCCACATTCTGATTAACTTTAATTTTCTTCAAATTAGCTCTTCAATACCTAGATTCCACGAAGTTTTGCCTACTTCTTTAAAAACTTACATACACACACACACACACACACACACACATCCATCCCATGTCTGAGAAACTAGGTTTCTACTACAAAGGCTAATATCTTCCTTAACGTGAAAAGTGAGTTTATATCACAATTAAGTTTTCCTTTAAAAAATTAAACTATAGTTAATATACAATATTACACTGAATATGATACATGTTATCAACATTTACATATCTTGCAAAGTGATCATTGATATAAATCTACTAACCGTCTGTCACCACACAAAGGTTATTAAGATACTATTAACTATATTCCCTATGCTGTACATTACAGGCCCTGTGAGTTATTTTATAACCAGGAAGTTTGTACCTCTTACTCCCTTTCACCTTTTCTACCCACACAATTTTCTTTTTTTTAATCTGTCATAGGAAGTAACTATTATAGAAACAAGAAGTAGGAGCAAAGAACTATTGTGCTAAAAAGTTCAGAATAGGAAACTAACAATATTCATATTACATTCCAGATTTAAAAGTATACAGAAAATGCAAATCCTGATATGGACTTTTTAAAGAAAGATGTAAATTAGGGATATATTGATTTATTACAAAATGCTACACTAGCTAATTATTTGAAATACTGCATTCTTCATAAACTTGAAAATCAAAAATTTGTCTACAAAAAGGTAATTTCATAAAGTTTACAAAGATATTTTTATCAACAAAAACAAAGTCACAAACCTACAAAAGCCTTCTAAGATCAGTTCACAGAAAACATTCATTTTATAGATGAAGAAACTGAGCCCGAGAAAATAATCTAATCAAGGTCACCAGTTTTGAAGATACAAAATCAAGATTTTACTCAATTCTAACCCAATTAGTAGTTCATGTTTTCTCTATACTATGATAAGAGAGAAAAAAATGTCTTTTTTTTTCAAACAAGAACAGAGGCAGAGAGACAAACAGGCAGAAAATCCTTCAGTACTAAAAAGCATAATGATGGCTGAGATCTCACTACATATCTTAGAGTAAGGTCTTCAAAATCACTCGGTAGAATAGTAAAATTTAAATCTAATTAAATTTAAATAATAGTTAAAAGCCATCTATATTATATTTATTGGGTTTTTATTAACAAGCATTTGTAGAAAAAGAATGGCAACATATTTCATTTTTCATTTTCCTCCTATGGCTATTCTCTTAGTCACATTTCTAGCAACTTCAACCATCTCAGTAAGAAATGTGCAAATGAGCAAAATAAGCTTCTGGGCTTAAATATATTTTTCATTAAAAGGGTACCCAAATATTTTTTGATTTGAAAAGCACATACCTCAAAAAAAAGGATCATTCAAAATATACCTCTTTATCTCATGATCCATATGTAATCTTACTGTTTCACCTTAAATTTTAATACTTCTCTACTAACCTTCAATACTTTTATAAAATCTATAGCACAAATTTTAATGAAAGAATTTTTTCTAAAATCCTATAGATTTGAAAGCCTTCTGCATTCAAACCTAATCCGTATCACACAGCTTGATTCTTTATTTTCACTTCTAACTTTCAGTAGGTTCATTAGTTTATAACCTATCCTTCAGAAATTCTTTAGCGAATGCTAAAGAATGCTAAAAGAATGCTTCTACCCTAAGAGTAATTGTGTATAGTAATAACACCTTTCTCAACAAATATAAAGTTAGTTCTTACATATTTTTACCATTAACTACAATCCAAATTTAGTTTGCTAATTCTTTAATACATGAACTTAACAGACTTTAGATGTATATGACATAGCCATTAGTACTGAAAACCAAAAGAACGTTCATTGGGAAAAGCGCCTGATGAGAATGAAAGCTAGCTTTTGAAGCTGTAACTAATTTCAAGAAGTCTATGTTTGTTTTTAAAACTTCAGTGGCTATTCCAAGTATAATGTTCAGATCTAGCACTACAGAAAAGCGAGGGAGTTGTTAACATGTGCGAACCTTTAACATGACATTGTCTTAATATGCAGCCATCAAAACTCCACCCTGCTGTGTTTGGACTGATCTCCCTCCCAAGCTTCTCAGATCTTTCAGACTAAAAATGGCCCAGTTACTGCCGGAAAAAGTGCAAGAATCCTTTTATCACTGACATATAAAATAAAATCACACAATATGCTGACTGGAGAAGGAAGAACACACTGCAAAGGATGTTACAGATCTGTTATACAGATATTTTAGAACTTTAATGGTGATTATGAAAACACTGATGATGACAATTGTAAAAACTAATATTCATTAGCATTATTTAATCCTCACAACAACCACATTTATGTCTGAGAAATTAAGAAACTAACCACGGCTTGTAAGTAAGAGAGCTAGGGATTGAAACCACATCTGACTCCAGAACCTGCACTCTTAATTTACTATATTTTCATTTACTATCTTCCCTAGTCCCCATTCAAAAATATTTACTGAATGCCTACTATACCCACCTGCCAGTTACTGAAAATTCCACAATATGTAAATTAAGTATGATTATTTAAGCACCAATCTAGAATCCCTCAACTCTAACAAAAAGTTAAAGCATGTGCTTTATTTTAATAAAATTTCAAGCCCCTCCTGATTTCATTCAATACTAGTGTAAATAAGAACTTGCTATGGAGAAGCATCATGCTAGATACTGAACAGATAAAAAGATATATAAGACATGGTCCTTCCCTCAAGCCCCCCCCAAAATATATATATAATTTAGTATTGAAAAGTATTTTTACTTTTATAGTTTAAACAAAAGTACTCCTGACAAATAATTCAGCTATTGGTTATTGTTCCATTAAAAATTTCTAAAAGCTATTAAATCACTATTTAATTGTATAAGGCAACATTTCTCCTATTACCAAAATGCTAGTGTACCTTACTAATGTATACAGTCAAAAATGTGAAAGGTGACAGAATTTGCCATTAGCTTACATTTTCAATGACGAATGTCCACTCTTTATCTTCAAATTCCTCTGCATGAGGATCCTGTAATAAAAGCAAAATTATAAACTCACAATACATTTCTTTAATTCAATCGATCAATGGAATGCAAACAGCCTTGCTTTTAGCTTTACCAGCTTTAAAAAAAGAGTCACTCTTATGAAAATTCTACAATTTCTCTAAATTTAAACCATTATTTGACATTGAGAAATACTCTATTTTACTTATATTGATGCACATCATCTTCCAGGATAGCACAGATGACAAGATAAAAAGAAACCTGATCAGAGACAGATAACCTAGAGAATGAACTAGTAAGAAGCACTTTATTTAGAATATTAGATTCTTATGTAACGCCTTGTCCTCATTTTTATACATGTAAGTAGTTTGCATTTATAAATGTAAAACTACTTACAGGTAGTAAACTTGTACTTACATGTATAAATGTAAGTAGTTTACATTTATACATGTAAGAAAAAAAAGCACCACTCGAGGCAAGGTTTTCTTCTAAGCAGAGATTATGTAAACGTCTGGAATTTCAACGTAATGCAAAGGACTTCATAATCTATATAAAATGGCAAATTGGCATGACTGCTGATACCCCCAACTCCATCCAGTCATTAATCCTGGAGAGGCCTCAGAACCCTGAGAAAGGGAATAGATACTACACCAAATACTACCTTTAAAAAATGATGCCCATTTTTTGCAAGTATTTATTAGGTACTTATTATACAAGGGAGTGTAGAGGTGCTATATGCTGCCAAACATAGTTGTCTCTGCCTTCAAAGATTAAAAAAACTAAATAAATATGTGATGAATGAAATACATGGTCTTACCAAATACTGGGAAACAACACATCACTTTTTCCAGGAATGAATAGGAAAATTCGCTTTATGAGAGAGAAAGCATTTGGGCCAGAAGGGACAGTATAGGACTTCCCCAGATATTAGAATAGGTAAAACTGAGTATAACACCCAAAAAACAAAGTAGCAGGGTCAAATTGTATGTGCAATTAAGTTACTCAAGTTCAATTCTATGTGTTAGAGGAGGGGGAGGGAAGAAAGTATTGAGAGTGATAGAATATTTTAAATATTTTATTAATTTATTTTTAGAGAGAGGGGAAGGCAAGGAGAGAGGGAGAGAAACATCAATGTGCGGTTGCCTCTCAAGTGCCCCCCACTGGGGGCACAACTTGGCTCACAACCCAGGCATGTGCCCTGACTGGGAATTGAACCAGTGACTCTGGTTCACAGGCCTGTGCTCAATCCACTGAGCCACACCAGCCAGGACAAAAGTGAGAGAATATTTAAATAGTGCACGCTTTTGGCTCAACATTCCAATTAAGAATGAGTGCACACACATGGAAAATTGACTCTGCTATTCCCCTACTGGGTCTCAGGTCGGGTCTCAGGTTCCACGTGCCGCTCCTAGGAAAGCATCTTTTTTATGACTGATCCATTTCAGTCCATTATTAATCTTCTGTTTCTATTGCCACAGCCTAGTCTGGGCTGTCACCACTTTGTGCCTAGGTAAAAGCAACTGCAGCATTCTCAAGTCTCTCTGCCCTCCAATCAACCTTGTATACATATTTTTTAAGATTTTATTCATTTATCTTCAGAGGGTAAGGGAAGGAGAGAGGGAGAGAAATATCAACGTATGGTTGCCTCTTGTGTGTCCTGTTGGGAACTGGCCTGCAACCCAGGCATGTGCCCTGACTGGGAATTGAACTGCAATCCTCTGGTTTGCGGGCCCGCACTCAATCTACTGAGCTACACCAGCCAGGGCCTTGTATACATATTAATTCTTTCAAGCCACAGTTCTGACTATGTTAGTACCAATTCAAATTTCTTTAATGACTCTTACACACCTATGGGATAAATTTAAAACTTCTTAGTTCTACTTCTTTATATCTGTTTATTTTTTATTTACTTATTTTTACTGTAACAGCATGGTGGTGACTGATTCTAAGCTGTATTAAGGCAATTACTTAAATGAGTAAATTCGCACAAGTAGGATAAAAACCTGTCAAAAAGATGTTCCTTTGGTGGTGATATGCAGGGGGAGGGAGGAAAGGCAAAAGGGAACAAAAGGTAGAGTACTCTACTTGAAACTTGTTTCCCCAGCCTGGTCCTGCCTATGAACTAGGTATATGGAGAGAGAATACTATAAATAAAGCTTGAAAATATTATTGTGTGGAATATCTGAGCTTTACCTGCCTATGTTCTCCTCTAAGACTTTTATGGTGTCATGACTTATATTTAAATCTTTTATCCATCTTGAGTTTATTTTTGTGTATGGTGTAAGCTGGTAGTCAAGTTTCATCTTTTTGCATGTAGCTGTCCAGATCTCCCAACACCATTTGTTGAAGAGGCTATTTTTACTCCATTTTATGCTTCTGCCTCCTTTGCTGAATATCAATTGACCTTTGTCTGGGCTCTCTATTCTGTTCCATTGGTCTATGTGTCTGTTCTTAAGCCAGTACCAGACTATTTTGATTACAGTGGCCTTGTAATATAGTTTGACATCAGGTATTGTTATCCTTCCTACTTTGTTCTTCTTTCTCAAAATTGCTGTAGCTACCTGGGGTAGCTTATGGTTCCATATAAATTTATGAAATGTTTGTTCTATATCTGTGAAATATGACATTGGTATTTTAATAGCAATTGTGTTGAATCTATAAATTGCTTTGGGTAGTAATTCTTCCAATCCATGAACACAGTATACGCTTACATTACTCAACCAATACCATTCACTTCCTTCAAGGGTAGATACCATCCATTTCCTGACAGCTTTTGGTTGCTCTATAGTACATTCTGGTATTGGTTTGTTTGTTTTTTTAAATATTTTGCCCAGGGTTTGTCACTGGTAGCTGTCAGAAAGTTGGTCCTGTGGAGGATACTACTCCATCACTTGAAGTGAAAGTTCCATAATTAAAAATAAACAAATAAACAAACAAACAAATAAAGCCTAAAGAAGCTTTTCCATGAAGAATTTAGGGCACAAACAGTGCTACTTTAGAGACCACGTAATAAAGTGTGACACAAAGCTCACCCTTCCTACCTGCCCTTCCCCTTCATTTTGTTGAGGAATGCAGCCTAGTTGTAGCTCAGCTAGCACAATTAATAAGAAAACAAAATACTTACTCAGCACACATTCTGCCCCCATTACTGTGCTGTTTTAATCATCATAAGAACTTAAAAAGTAGGTGCTATTTTTATTCCCCTTTAACAGTACACAAAACTGAGACCTGAAAGACGTGCTGTCCCACAGTGAACAACTAATAGGTATTAAAACTACATTACAGTATGGGATCTGCCTTAATTTCAGCCACAGCGTTGGTTCAGTTTGCCCACCACATCCCCAGCACCTAGAACAGTACCAGCCACACAGCAGATTCTCAAGAATATTTAATGAATGGATTAATAAATACATATCTTATAAATTGACAAATATTGAAGAGTGCCTTACATAGTACACATTAATTCTCAAAGCATATGAAACATTACTTTTAAATATCAATGATGTTATCATTCTTAAAAGAACAATTTCAATAAGAACAAGGAACAATGTGATGGGGCAAAGTCAATAAAAACATGTAAAACAGAACAATAATGTTCATTTTTAAGACACTTCAAAATGGAATACCTACACAAGTAACTATTTACTAGAAAAAAACATTTGTAACAAAGATCGCTTTCAGCTCAAATCAATTAAGTCTTCTTTGTATCCTACTCTCTACCCCCTAGAGCAGTGATTTTCAGCCAGTGTGTTGCAAGGATTTTCAAAACATGCAATATCTGACTAGTTAAAGCCATTGACCTCCTTCCCTTAGATTCTCAAATTTTCAAAAAATGACAACAGCCAACACAATGGCCATCCAATGTGAATGAATCAAAATTATACATATATTTTTGTCAGATCAGCAAAAAATATATTTTTTGCATACCTCAGAATTTTAGTAATTAGTTTGTGTATGCCATAAGACGAAAAAAGTTGAAAATCACAGCTTTAGAGTCCCCTTTCCTACCACTGCAGTAAAGAGAAAAATTGGAAATGGCTTACAGAGTCTTTTTCCTTCTCAAAACCCTGAAAGACTTTTTATTCACTTAATAGAAACATCGATTTTCAGTCTAATTCAAATTTCAAAAAGAAGCATGCAAGCTGAACCAATTGATTTACAGTTAAATCACAGAAAGACAAAACACTGATAACTTCTTTAAAATGCACCTTGTGTATGAGCATACCTCTGTGAATACTGTACTTCAGGCAAAAATGATTTAAAATAGTCCCTTCCTATTTCCAAGTTTCAAGATTAAGTGAATTGTGAAGATTTTATTAAAGTAAAAAGGGGGAGAATGTGAAAAGTTTTCTACTTAAATAGTTTCAATGACGTTCAAAAACAAATTCCAAAAATCATCATGAAAGAATAAAAATTTGTTTTTCTTGTTTTACTTTTCTCTTTTCTATTATAATTTGGTAGGATGGGGGAGTCAGAAAGATTTAAAAGAGTATTGGTTGAAAATATTCTCTAAATATTTTAAATGGTCACAAGATTGCCTCAGCACAAGTGATACAGTAAACTAGGGAGGAAGAGGTATTTGGGGCTTTTTTCCCAACAAACTATAATATAATACTCAAAGTTATAAAAGTTCAGTGATAAGAATATGCTGAACATTCTCATCAGTACTTGAAAACACCACTTATCTCCTAATCTTCCAGGTAACATATTTCAACAGCCACTTTCAGCTCAGAATCACTCAGTGATATCCTTTCCCCAAACACATGTTTGTCAGCTCTATTCTAACCCTGTTTTTCTGTAGCATCCTGTTTTTTAAAAAGTTGTGTAACTATGTCCATTCATTTGCTTTACCAATAAAAACAACAAATTAAATCAAAACAATCAAGAGATTACTTAAAAATCTTATTCAAGAATATCAGAGATCTTTTATTGCAATCTACACTCACAGTTGTTTTTTATTACAGAACAGGCAGTAAAATGTAGAATAAAGAACAGGGCTAAATCACAGTGTGTCTGCACAAGTTTCCTTCTTTTCTAGTCTCAGTTGCCTTAGCAGAACACCAGAAATAATCACAGAAACTTAGGGTTGCTGCGAGAATTAAACGAAATATTCCAAAGGTCTCATAGTAAACTTCTAAGCTTACTTGCATCATCCCAGTAGGAAAAATATGGATTACAGGGGTTTAATAACAGACTTTTAAGACAGCCATCTGAAAGGCAACGGGATAGTTCTGGCACTCCTGAATAAAAGGAACTGTAGCTACTGTCTTACCCTTTATTTCTCCCTAGACAAACCAAGTATGGTATTTACATGATTAGCATAATCAAGTAATGTTACAATAATGCCAATAACAGTAATATCAAAAGTATAAAACATACATAAAATATTAAGAATGTTTTGAAAAACATAATACATGAAACAGAGCATTTAAAACTAGTATTCCATTCATGGGTTAGTACGTTAACATTCATCATATTATTTTGTTCTCTTGACCTCTACAGTAGTTCCTGAACGAATTAATATAATGGGTCACAAAATCAAAAGAAACTTTTTTACACAGAGATTTCACACTCTAAGCCATATAACATTTCTCTACTTAAATTTAATGTCCTTAAATACTTAGTGGATTTTCACAAACTTTATGTAACTAAATTATGCTTAATGAGATGTCCTTCTGCAAAAGTAACTTCAATATAATCGGAATGATTGAAAGAAGAAATAAAGCATTCACTTTCTAATTTTAACATTTCCAAAGAAGCTAAAACTGAGACACAGTTGTCGCCATCATTTTTTTGAAGGAGATAAGGAGTTTGTTAGGAAAGTAAATATCCCAGTGCTTAACCCTATGTGCAAAAAATACATTATAGTGTTTCAAGAAACATGGAAGACTTTTAAGGAAAAAAACATGCACGGAAACTAGGCTGGTAGGCATACACCTCTGTTTTTGAATTTATACTTTGAATTTACAACTAGAATTTTGCTTTTAAGCTACAGTATTTACAAAATATTTATATCAACAAAATATTTACCAAATAGCAATTTAAAACTTTCTTCTACTACTAACATCACTAACATAGCTATCAAATGCTAATTTTTTATGTGTGTGATTCTTTTTCTTTAAAGATTTTATTTATTTATTTTTAGAGAGGGGAAGGGAGGGAGAAAGAGAGAGAGAGAAACATCAATGTGTGGCTGCCTCTCAGATGGCCCCCACTGGGGACCTGGCCCACAACCCAGGAATGTGCTCTGACTGGAAAACGAACCTGCAACCTCTTGGTTTGCAGCCCATGCTCAATCCACTGAGCTACGCCAGCCAGGGCCAAATGCTAATTTTTTTTAATAGTAACTATTATTTTATTATATTATTTTTAAATTTCTTTAGAGATTTTATTTATTTATTTTTAGACAGATGGGAAGAGAGGGAGAAAGAAAGGGAGAGAAACATCAATGTGTGGTTTCCTCTCCTGTGTACCCCCACCAGGGACCTGGCCCACAATCCAGGCAGGTGCCCTAACTGGGAATTGAACCAGGGAACTTTTGGTTCACAGGCTGGCACTCAATCCACTGAGACACACCAGCCAGGGCATAATTTTAAGGTGTATCTTGTTACTAGTCAAACAAGGCCAACAAAATGAGATTCAGAACTAAGAATTCCACAATCTTTTTTTTAAAGATATTTTTTATTTATCTTTAGAGGGGAATGGAAGGAGAGAGGGAGAGAAGTATCAATGCATGGTTGCCTCTCATGCATTCCCTGCTGGGAACTGGCCTGCAACCCAGGCATGTGCCCTGGCTGGGAACTGAACCATGATCCTTTGGTTCACAGGTCTGTGCTCAATCCACTGAGCTACACCAGCCAGGGCAGAATTCCACAATCTTTAACTTTCCATAGAAAAAGCACTTTAAAGTTTCTTGTGGATGGAACATAGGAAGTAGTAAAAGAAATATTCCAATGAAACCTAATTATAACAAGTTCAAAAGAGCTACAAAATTATTCTGACTTTATAGACCATGAAATACTCTGCTACCCTTGCACGGTTAATAAACTGCTATATCCCTAAAAATAATGCACACTAAGGCACTAGGTTGGACCCAAATGTATGGAACAATGAATATTGAAATATTCTGTGATTTAGAACCACGATTATATAATAAATTATTTAACTTATAAAAATGAAACTTACCTTAAAAAGTGTCACAGTGATTTCAATATTTTCAGGTACAGGCCACACTACAACACCACGATATGGATTTTTTATTCCAGGTTGCCAGCTATGAGCCTACCAGAATAAAAATAATGGCTTCAATATGAAGTACAGGAAATGCAATGTTAATAATTTACAAAAATGTATTGAGTCTACTTAGTTATCAATTCAGATCTGTGGTCTCCCTGAAACAAAAATAACTTATTAAATAAAACTTTTCAAGCATTAAACCTGGGCCATGACAGTTATATCACATGATAGCTACAGATGACATCTTTAAACAAACCTTCACCCTCTATCCCACCCACAGACAAAAGAATATGCAAAACTGAGGTGTTTCGTGTTTTCAAAAGCTACTATTTGTGATTGGATAAAAATCTTATTAGGAAAAAAAATCTTATTAGGAAACATATTTTTAAAATTATTCTTGTGATCAGAAAACTTAAAGGCAAATTCACTTGTCAAAAGGAAAAACAGAGCAGCGGGATGAGAGAGTGGGATGGGTGGAGGAGGGCAAAGGGGGAAAAATTGAGACAACTATAATAGAATAATAAAAATGATTAAAGAAGGAAAAACAAAAGGAGAAAGTAATTGTATGCTTGCATTTAAATTCATTTCATTTCCCATTATACTCCCAATATTTGTTTAGGACAGGTAAAAAAAGAAAAGCAGTTTTTGTAATTAGTATTTCTGGTACTTATAATTTTAAAGATATTTTTCCCTTGTAAATCTTGCTTATCAAGGTTCCCTAAGGAATCCCCCCACAAATTTGGGAGTTACCACTATAGTTCTTCCTTTGTGGTGGAATTTCCAGCCAAAGGTGATGGAAGATTAGGTATGCCAAGACATCTCAAATAAGGCTTTATCTCTATGGGCTGCAAGACTGTCCATGGACATTCCATGAAGGTGACAATAAAACCTAACAGCTTACAGAGTACTTCCTTTATGTCAGTCACTATTTGGAATGCACTTATGTTTAACTCATTTAATCTGCCTATGAACCCTATGAGGTAGCTACTACCATTCATTCACTCACTGACTCCCTCATTCACTCACTCATTCACTGATAATACCTGCCAAGCACCATCTAAACACCTCAGTAGTTTAAAAAAAAAAAAAAAGCAATCTGCTTCAGTGGAGTTCACAGTATAGTAGGAGAGAGAGACAGACAAAATAATTAAGGAAAATATATAATATGTTAAGCAGAGGTAAGTGCTATGGATGTAGGGAATAGATATAGGGAAGAAAGGTGAAGGGGAGAAAAAGAAAGTAACAATTTTCAATAGGGTAGTCAGAGAAAGTGTCATTGAGAAGGTAACACTTCAGAGAATGCCCTAAAAAAGGTGAAAGAATCAGATATGTAAATACATGAGAACAACTTTCCAGGGAGAAGGTACAGCAACTGGGAGGTGCTGAGGCAGTTAGATCACAAGGAGACCAATGTGGCTGGAGCACAGTCATCAAAGCGGAGAGCAGCAGAGACAACATCGGAGAAATAACGGAGGGCCCATGTCATACAGTGCTCTGGGAGGCTATTGCAAAGATTTTGGCTTGCAATCTTAGGGAGAAAGGAAGCCATTCAAAGGTTTTAAGCAGAGAAATGATGATTTAAATTATGGTATAAGAGACTCAATCCAGTTAACGTATCAAAAATAGACTCCAGGCATAAGAGAAGGACAGAAAGACCAAGAAATTACTGCAATAAACCAGGGGAGAGCTGACAGTGACTTGGGGTGGCATGGTGGAAAGATGGTACAAACTGGCTAGATTCTTAAGGTATTTTTATGTTTTTCAAACAGAATCAACAAGATTTGCTGTCCAGTTGTATGGGAGAAAGAAAACAGACAAGGCTATTCTAAGGCTTTTGTGCTTGAGCAAGTAAAAGAAAAAAATGCCTACTAACATATAAGCAAGACTGCAAGAAGAACAAGTTTGGGAAGACAGGGAACTCAGTTTTACACACATTAAATGTGAGGTACCTATTAGATTGAGGGTGTCAAACTCATTTTCACAGGGGGCCACATCAGCCTTGCAGTTGGCTTCAAAGGGCCGAAATAATTTTAGGAATGTATAAATGTAACTACTCCTTAACTGTTAAAGAGTTGAAATTACATTTGGCCCTTTAAAGGCAACCGCGAGGCTGATGTGGTGAAAATGAGTTTGACACCCCTGTATTAGATAGTCAAGTACAGGTGTTCAAACAGGCAGCTAGATATATGTACCTGGAGCTGTAAATGTGGCAATCATTAACACACAGCTGGTACTTGCAGCTTAAGAGTAGATGTGATGCCAAGGAAGTGAGTACAGATAAAGAATATGAAGGCTCAAGCACTGAACCTTGGAGCACAACACTAACAGGTCAAGGAAATGAGAAGGAATCAGTAAAGCAGAAGGAAAATCAGAGAACTGTTGGTTTTCTGAAAGTCTGGTGAAGAAAACATTTCAAAGAGGAAAGAACAATCACCTGTGCCAAATGTTACTGATAGTTTATAAGATGAGGCCTGAAAAATAACCACTGGGTTTAACAAAGTAGAGCTATTACTAACTTCACAAGAGAAGTTTTAGTAGAATGATGAGGCACATGCCTGGGTTCAAGAAAGAACAGGAGGAGAGAAACTGAAGATAGCAAATAAACTCAACTCCTCTGAGGTGTTTTGCTGAAAGAGAAAAGAGAAGCTGGTCGGTACTGGTGGGAGAAAGTGTGTCAGAGAGAAACTTTCATTAAGAGAAAAATATGCTGATGGGAAAAATCCACTTAAGAAGGAAAATTTAATGATGCAGAACAGAAATAATTGCCAGAGTAATGTCCTTTTTATCAAATGTACTGAAATGACAGTGTTTAATACAATTACACAGGTTTCAGGTAAATAATTCCACAGTACATCATCTGTACACTGTACTGTGTGTTCACCAGCCCAAGTCAAGCCTCCTTCCTTAACCTTTTATCTCCCCTACACCCTCCTCAAACTCCTCCCACCCCCACTCCACTTAGAATAACATCCCGAACCGTAGGAAAGGAGCAGACCCGCCTTTGCTGGGAGTGCAGACCATTCATTCTTCCACAGCAGGAAAGAAGTTAAGAGTGTGTGAGTGCAGACACATGTGAGGGAACAGACTTAACAGATGAGGATAGCAAGGGCACAGACTTGCCCAAGATCACACAGCAAGTAAGTGGCAGAAATTAGATCTGAACCCAGGAAATAGAACTGAGAAGGAGTCAAAATCACAGAAACTTACATCCATGCAAGTCTTATCAGATCTTGTTAGTTAAAATACCAGCAGAAGATACAAGTTTAGCAGCATTCTCCCACTCAAACTTGAAAATTGTCAATAATTCACCCTCTATTCTCTCCAATGCCCCAATCACAAAACTTGAGGTGAGGAAAGGGGAAGTAGAGACTCACCATATTGGTACACCACAGCCAAAGGTAAAAAAAAAAAAATCTCAGTTTTGTTGATTAAAAAACATTTCCAGAGATTCATCTGTTCATTGCTCTGCCTACTTCTATACCTGTTGATAGTCTTATAACAAAAACTCCACAAAGTAAACAATATCCATTTTGAAAAATAAATTTCTGCCCACCTTAGACAATCCTTAATCAAAACTCCACTCAGCATACTCTACACACTTAATTTTGAAGACTGGTGACAACTGTAATTAACATGTATTGTTAAGGCAGACCAGGCTACTTCTCTGGTCTCTTCAAACTTTCCACATTTATATTTTCATAGCTTCCCCATACAACAGAAACATAAGAAGAAAGAGCAGAATAACAATTTTTCTTACTAACCAGAGAGGAAAGGATAAGTCTTTGAAAAATTCCTCATTAAAAAAGACCATAAAAGAATTTTACACCTGAAGATAAATTAGAAGATTTAATTCAAGTCCAGATAAGAAAGATAAAGCAACCAAAGAGTAAATGGCTTGCCTGGACCCACACTAGTCATCAGTAGAAGAATCAGACTCCATGATTTCCAAGTTCAGAGTTCTTCATCCAACCAACATCATGCCCAGCTCTACCCTTGACTTACACAGTAATTCAAGAAAATAGTCTTCTATCCCTAAGGTCTTAACATTTATATGTACGACACAGATCAAAAATGGGGAAAGCAGGGTATGGAGAAGAACTGAGCAATTAGGAGATGGTGTTTTCAGGGGGACTGGTGGGTGAAAAGATAAAGCAAAAAAGAAAAGGAGTTCATGGACATGGACAAGGGTTGTGAATGCAGAGGGTGGGGGTGGGGATGGAAGTAGAAGAGGATATGAGGGGGATAAATGGTAATGGGAAAAAATACAATAAAAAAGGAACTACTTTTTTTAAAAAGGAACTACTTTTCAAAAAAAGATGGTGTTTTCAGATAATTTCCTCAGGTCTCCTAATGCTGGTTCTCTTAAATGACCTCTTTCAATCCTCAGTCTTGAATCAGCAAATGGTAATTCAACTGCTGAACAAACAAAAATACAATCTGATTTAACTAAAATCTTTTTTTGTTAATAAAAGCAGATGGAAGGGTGCTAGTTCCCAAGTTGGCAGTGTGCTGCCATTTTTCTCATTGTTCTATCCATCATCTCTCTCACCAGTGAAAAATGTCCAACTAAGTTAGAGCTCTGGCTTTCTGATATTCCTTCCAGAGACTGTACAACCTAAGTGAGGACAATGTAACAACATCAGTTGCCAGCAATGCCAGCTTTATAATGTTAACAAATTATTATATATTGGGCAGAAAACAAGACCAGTAAATTTTACTGGAAAGGAACCGAGGATGAACACAGTGGCAAATATAAAAAAATGGCATTCCTATTTTCAAAGAGCTTACTACAACTTCTACCTCAAACAGAATTCAAGAATCCAAGCTAGAAAAAGAATGAAAAGTCTAATAACTGTAACTATATACAAATAGCTATGGTAATACATATCTAATTGTACAAATACACAGGAACAGTAATCTGGGTTCATGAAAACTTGACTAACATAAAGTACATCATATTGGCAAACATCTGCACTGTAAGAGCCCTGATCAGTTTCCACTCAGGGTAACAGAAAGGATTTCCCTATAAAATAACAAGGCACAAAAACACAGGTACAGCTTTTACTCCTCAGTGTAATAATACAAGGCAAGTTAAGCATTTGCCAGTATCCTAGTACAAATAATGGTTGAAATTATCCAGTTCCCCTTATACAATTTTTCTCACTCTTTAATAACGTTACAGATCCTTTGTCGTCTTGCCAAAGCAGACCTAGGAAAAAAGGCAACATTTCTCAATTTGGGGTACTTACCCAATAGAATGCTTATTTTCTAATTATTTCATGTCATACTTTACCTAAAAGATTTGTACCTTATATAGAACTAAACAGAGTAAGCACTCATTTTATTATTTCTGTTCCTATAAAATCAAAATATTTCAATGAAAATTTGTAATTGTCATATAGTTGTTAAGTTGATAATTTTCAATTTTTAAAACTGCATATACCTAAAACTTAGGATGTCACATATAAAATTATCTTAGAGCTGCCAACACCACCACTATAAGGTAAAGTTCTACAACTGTAACAGTCTCCTCCTGATATCATAATGCATCGTAAAAGCTATAGCACAACCACAGAGCAAGGAAGTAAAGGCAGTAACACCATCAAAAAGCTAATGAGGACTTTGAGCTCTGGTTCCCCTTTGGAATTCTCCCATCTCTCTGTGAGCTTAAATTTATACTTCATATGCTGGAGTTAAGACATAGACTACTCTGCCATAATTTTTCTGGTCTAACATAATTGCCTTGCTTCACATTACCACCTACTCTACTGAAAAATAGTTTATTTAAGCATATACAAATCAACTGCAGCCTGATCATCTTTATTATAAATGCTATGACTTAAGATGAGGAGGGGAAGCTGCATATTGTGCCAATTAGTGATGACAATTATTTTCTCAATAGAAAAGTATTCAATGAGCTCTTTGTATATTTGGCTATAAAATACACATGCACTCAAAAAAAGTGAGCAATAAACTGCGAACTACACTTTAAATTAATAATGCAATGTGTCTTAATATTTTACTGTCTAATCTGATAGTTACCTGGGTGTCAATGAAAAATTTCAATCCACCAATAGAAAAAATAGTAGATACATTCAGAATTAGGAAAGATAAATAGGAAGCTATACAGATGATTACAAAAATGATAACTGAGTGGCCCAAACTCTTTTCAAAAACATATTTAAAATGAAAAACTAGAATATTTTCTGGATAGTTGTTGCAAAGAACTTTATCCCCTAAGTGATTTCAGTGGGACTTAGTAGCAAATAACATATTTTAAAGGAAAAATGTTAGAAAACGATAGACTCAAGGAAGAAAACAATGATTCTACTCTTTGAATTTAATATACTGATAGCTAATTTTTAAAAAATAGCTAGGAAGAAGGGTTGTTATTTTTTAAGAATTCCAAAATGTCATGAATCTTCAGTTTTTCAAAATTCAAAAAATTGTATTTACTTAATTTTTACAGTAATATAATCATTTCCTCCACAGCTTCTGGAACTGATTTTTATGTGCTTATTTAGCTGTTGCAGACAATTTATAGGTCAGCTTTTTATACACACATACACACACACAAACATACTATGCATATGCTGTAATAAGCTTAACACATGTGCGGTGTCATTAACTTTTCTAAAGAAGTGCACCTGCACCATGTTTCAAGACAAAACACAATGATTCTAAAATATACAGAAATTATTTAAAATATTAAAAGCATAACTGGAAAATAAGTCCAAGAAATAATTCTTTCTAGAAAATACTGCATTCTAAGAAAAACTAACCTGTAGCCTCACTTTTACATTTCACATTTGTATTTCACCATATGGAGTCAATTGATATTTTATAAAATATAAAAAAAGAATCTAGACCTAAAATAAAAACTATTTGACTGACTTTTAAAAATGCAACTAAATAAAAAGTGTGTTTAACCTCAAACATAAGCATTCTGAGTTGCCCTATAACCTAAAGTATTTCACTATGTTTCATAATTTTCTTAATAGTTGGTATCTAATTATTAAAAGGGAAATCACTTTCTGTTGATAGCCAAATACATTTAGGGACTATTTCTAATGTTTACAGTTGTAGTCATATTTATCTATTTTACTTAGTAGATGATCTTATTTTGTTCCTTTCCACAAAGCTTAAGTCCAATCAGCAAAACTGACAGAATACCGTAAAGTCTATTTTCAGAGCCCATATGTAAATAAATAACAAAATATTCCAGGTCCAAAATAAAATGCCCCAAAGCTATAAGTGTATGCTTTGAAGAAGATGCCATTCTTGCTATTAATCAACTGAATTTTTTCTATAATGCTGGTGGGATGACATTTAAAGGTCAAAAATTTATCTACACTATTACCCAGTGATTCCATTCCTAGATATCTGATGCCCAAGAGAAACAAAAACATTTGTCCCCCAAAATACTTGTACAGTAGTAATATATACAGCAGCTGTATTCGTAATAGTGAGTATTCACAATATTCACTGGAAATGAGCAAATGTTCATCAATAGGGATACTATAAATAATTAAATTGCAGTATATGTACATAATTGAATACTTCTAAGCAATAAAAAAAACTGCCTACATATAAAACAACACAAAAAAACCTCAACAACATACTGATGAAAACAGTCTATATCTTGATAGGAACAGTAATTACACAATTACATATAAAAATCAAAACTTACTAAATCATATAATTAGCATCTATGCATTATACTATATGTAAATTTTAGTTCAATAAAAATAAAATGAGAAGATGCCCTTAAAATTTTCTTTAAATTCTGAAATTTAATTCACATAGATCTACTTGTAGAAAATCACCATCCAAAATGTGCCTGTAGTCACTGTGTGCTTGTAATAATATACTCAAATTTACTTACCTATGAAATACGCTGTTTAAAATATCTATACAACTGCCATTGAACATCTTTTTATTCTACTCCCCACAAAGCTATCGGTACAAAAAACTCCAGCCTCTGAAAAAACCAGTCCTTCTCTTCTGCCACCCAGCGATGGATTCAGATGACTCCCTTTTCCTTAAGTGTGCCCTACCTTCATCCTCTTGGATTCTGAATAAATTATGCCCAGGTACGATTTTGTAAGCAGTACCTATTTAATTCATGACATCCTAGTACAGCAAAGTCAGATAACTACTTACTCAAGGCTACCAAATCCAAGACCAAAAACTCAGGCACCTGGTTCCCATTTTAAGAACTGTAGTAACAACAAGATCGCAGTGCCTAGTCAATCATTTCACTAGACTCCATACTAGATTACATAAGAAATAACCCACAATATCCAGTAATATTTTAAAATATGTGACACAAGGGCCAGAGAAGCTTACTAATCTGACTTGATATTGAATATTTTAATAAATTTAGAAACCGACTAACCTTAGAAGACTTCCTTCGGCTTCTTCTTGTCCAAACCACCACCAGTTTATCTGGTTGCCTGCCAAACAAAAAAGATATTAAATATAATTTGTTAATTTAAATCAAATCAATGTAAAATTTGGTTCTAGTACATTTAAAAGGACAAAAACATCATTTGCTTTAGACTGTATGGAGCAGTTACTCTTACAATAAAGCTTATTCAAATAAATTACTCAATACAGTAGATGTTGAATACAATTGTGATCTAATTTAAATGACTAATATTTCAGTCACATTTCTTAAGATACTTTAACAAATTAATTTAGTAGAACAAACCATGTAAAATAAAAATACTTAGAACTGGTGACTATTTTAAAAAGAAAAGCACATATATATCTTCTCCAAAACTTAATACTATACTTCTAACACATTTTTTACTTTAATTTGGAGAAAATAAAAATAATTTAGATCTCTGAGTTATATTATTTTGACACTTCTAATTCTTACGAACAATGCTATGGTTTTCAACATTTTTATAATCAATCAACTCAATTATCTTCATAAAAACAATATAGTACTGAAAATAGGCACAATATATAATATCATTCCTATTTTATAAGCTTAAAATGGCAAAGTTAAATAACTAATCAAAAGCTCTGGCAGAATCAAGACTGAAATACAGGTTTTCTAATTTTCAGAACTCTCTTCGTTATCTGCCAATAATATAAAGTAAAAAGCAAATACCGCCACCAACAAAAAAAAAGCCTTACATTTTCAGCTAATATAACTAAGTTCTCTTTAGTGCTCAGGGAAAAAACACCTAGACTACAATTACCAGTTATTTTCTTTAAATTTTTATTTTAAAAAATCTTAGATAAAAGCTTTTTAAAAAGAAATGAATGACAGGCTCCTTTGGTGACCTTCGCCACCTCCTGTACCCCCTTTATTTTACCCTGGAATCCCTCACTATGAAAAGATGACCTCTCCTCCTATTTCATTTAATTAAATATATACCTTACATATATAAAAGGACACCAGCCATAAGCTCCTTACCCAGTGATTCACCAATGCACCTGTCTGAAGAGAGAGTTACACAACGAAAAATATTATGGAAGAACTGACCCAGAATATAGCACAGAAATAAAGTTATAAAAATACTAAAATAAGTATTATCAAATACTCTCTACTCTTCTTTCTCTTTGTGAATTCTTCCACAGCCCACATTACTGACTACCCTAACATTTCAGTGGCCCGTACGGGGACATTCTCTATTTCTCCCTCTCCTCTGTCTCCTGAGACTTGTGACTAGGGGAGCAGTGGGCAGCAGAAGCTTGCCTGGAGCTAACCACCTTACCCTGCCTCTGTGAGGTCTGGATAGAGGATTCTAATCCTTTTCTATCTCTCTGGACTCTGTGGACAGCCTCCTCCTCACTCCCACATGGCCAGTTTCCAAATGTGACTTTATTAACCAGGTCTTTGTCTGGAATGTCACAATTGAAAGAGTCATTCCTGGACTCTGGATGTCACCCAAAAGCCTTAAAGAATTAAGATTGACTTTCGAAGCCAGTAAGAGCCCCTTGGAAAAATGGCCTGGTACCTTGATTTTTCACGTGATTCATGGCAGTCTTTCCAGCTACAGGCAGAAGATAAAATTGGAGCAAACTACAGCTTATGCAAAACCAATCGAAACCTCACCTCATATTACAACACCCCCAACAGCCGAGGGGCCTGACAACAGCAATGCCCCCTACCCTTTTATAATCCAATTATAATTCAATAAAAGCTCAACACCCCCTGCAAAATAAGTCTCTCTCTCTCTCTCTCTCTCTCTCTCTCTCTCTATATATATATATATATATATATACACCTAGCAATCAAACCACAGGACAGCAAGAATAAAGAGAAAAATCATAAAACCCTAGCAATCAAACCACAGGACAGCAAGAATAAAGAGAAAAATCATAAAAACAAAAGATAAATCACCCACAAAGGAATAATTATACTGACAGCAACTTCTCATTAGCAACAATAGAGCCCAAAAGACAATGAAGCTAATGATCTTCAAGTTGCTAAGGGAAAATAGCTGCCACTCTCTAGTTCTATACTAGTTCAATTACCCTTTAAGAAATAGTTTTAGATATAGACTAAGAGTCTACAATGTATAGATCCCAGCTAAATATGGGAGAGAGTATCATGCAAGAAGCAACAAAAATATGGTAAAATGTTAATGATTGTTCATTTTAGCTGGTCAGACCTGAAGAATGGATAGACCAAAAAAAAAAAGGAAGAAAATTCCAATAATGAAACTATTTGGCTAAGGATCCATCTAAACAAATGCACAATGTTTCTGATTCTGACAATAACCAACATGGTATAAATAGTCTCGGTTCTCTGTCCAAGACTAAACTCAGTTCCTAAGCAGTGTCAATCAATAACAACTGTAAACTAAAATCAGTAGCCTGCTTTGGTGAGTCTTCCCAGAGGAAGATGTTGGGAACAGTAGAGATGCAGAAGTGGTAAATTACAGGTGAAATAGAAGAAAGTTTCTATGAAACATGAGAGTGTTAACCTAAGAATCTGTACCAATGGAGAAACAAAACCTGAAAATGAAAAACAAAGCCTTATCAACACACAGAGAAGTAGAATAAGACAAATGACAGTAAAGCTGGGAGCAGTATGGCATGGACCAGTGCTGACCACTTAACAGCAGAGGGACTGAGCAGCCAACAAGTATAAGTTACCCTGTTGGGAAGCACTGGTGGGTTACTGGAACATTTTACCTAGATTACCACACCAACCTTTTCACTATGCTCTCATGGCCAACCCAACATCACCTCTTCGTTGTATTTCTACAGTACTTTAGAAATTCTACAAAATCTTACAGTTTTTCCTTCTTTATTATCTTAAACAAGGCTCTTACACTGAAGATACTATACAAACTGGCCCTTACAGTTTGAATTTGACAGATTTATCTGACCTAAACAGTACTGCATTTTATTTCAGTTTGAATTTAAACTTTATAAAAGCCTTTAAACAAGGTCCATGCTGTCCGGATTACTAGAACCTCCAACACTAATGACTGTTTCACACCTGACTAGCTTCACTCTTTAAGATGGTCTATCCTGAGCCACTATGCACTTAACCCTGTGACAGGTGGCATGCAGGATAACGTCTACATCCTACACATGGTTTATAGTTAGGACACTTCACCACCTGACTCTCATCTACCTTTCTAAAAGTATAACCTGCACATATCTCATAGACAACTTGCTTTTCAACCAATCCTGGAACACTTATTCATCCAATTTCTTCACATCTTTGCATGTTATAACCTTTTTTAACTTCCTCTTCCCCCTCCCCTCTTCTACCTGATAAGCTCTTAATTCATCCCTTCCTCTGTGAAACCCTGGCCATTTCTGATTTAATTTCTACCCCTTCCTTATCCCAAACCTTAGCCTGAATTAACTTACTGCTTCTTCCACTGTATTTTCAGTAATACCCGAGATACACCTATTTTAATATTTAATATGTCCCGTACAATATTATGTTATTATTTCTATCTCCTCCACTAGATTGTGCTCCCTTATCAACCATATCTTATTTATCTTTGTATTCCCAGCAACCAAAAAGAATCTGGTATAGGTTGAGGCAATGACCATTTGCTACTGAATAAAATTTAAGTATCACCCAGGAATTCCCAATTATAATTTATGATGTCCAACTAAAGCCACTGCCTATATAAAACAGCCTCTCTGCAGCTTATTTGAGCTTTGCAGGTACTCTCACTTCGGCTGTGCACTGGAACCTCCCGGGAAGCTTTAAAAAATACTGATGCCTAGAGAATCTGACTCCAGAGAATCTGATTTAATTGGTCCGGTGTGCAGATTTTTTAAGTTCCACAGGTGATTCTAATGATCAGCCAAGGTTGAGGACCCCCGTCTTATAGGATGTGGTGAGACATCCCCACATCTCCTGACTTGAACACTAGCAAAGCATTAGTTGCGAGGGCAGTGATGGTGTCTCCCCTTCACAACACTGTCCTAGAGCCGCCTGCACTGCTGCCCCTTCTCACTCAGCTTCTCAACACCTCCCTCCCCTCAACTAAATCTGATCTCAGTACTTCAGGGCAGGGAAGACTTTTACAACTAAACAATCAGAAAAGATACTCTCCTAACCTATGCACCTGAAGTTCCAGGAATGTAAATAGGATGTAAATTACTCATTTGAGAATGTCTTTAGAGACAGCTAAACATTTTTGTCATTCTAAGTCGTGTCTCATTTTTTTTTAAATGTCTTTACTAGAAATCAATCCACCTTTACATTATCAGGGACATGGCAGAATGTTCTAAAGCAAAGAACTGCATGTGAGTTACTGTTCTCAATAGAAGAGTCCCAATAACCATATAATTCACTTACCACAATTAATATTTTATGCATCTGTGATGTACTAGAAAAGAACCATTAAATATTTACTTAGGTATTCCCGAGAGGCCAGGGACAGAGTAATTGTGAGAGTTTTATCCAACGACCAAAGAATCTATCATTATACAACTTCCTTTCTATCAAAAATATCAAGACAACCTGCTAGAGTTCAGGTTTCAGAGAGAATTCAACAATCACACATTTAACATTTCTATCCAATTACCTGAATTAAATGACCAGGCAGCCCTAACACAAAATGCATACACAGACATATAAACAGACACTATATACATATATGTTTATGTAGAGATATTTACATATATAAACATTTTCTTTACATACACATAAAATGAGTACACAAGCACACTTTCTGTGAAATGGACCTAAAGGACGCCAATGGAAAATTCGAAGCCTTTTGGTGGGCTTATTTGGGGAAGGAAACTTTGCATTTAAAAATGAAAATTCAGTGCCTTCTCTCCTACCCTCAAAGTCCTTAAAAAGAAACAAATTGAATCTGTCAAGACTTATCTCAAATTACAGTTCTGATGTTGAATTCAGAAGAGCAGGAAGGAGGGGAGGAAAAAGGAGTGGAAAAAGGAAAAGATGCATGTATTTCAATGAATCAGATTATAAAAGCAATAATTTGTATCTTTCTTTGGTCTGCAGCTAAATGTTGTACCCTCCCCATTGTCACTCATGAGCTACTATGTATAAAGATAACTATAAAGAAAAAACATTTCTGGCTTAAATTTAGACTCCTTTACTCTTTTCCACTCTCATGTGTGTTACATACATAAGGTGAGACTAAAAAAAAAATCTAAAACTGTCAGGTGAGAACCAGTTTCATTACTTTCCAGAATCATAATACATACACCAAATACTTTATTGGATGCCTGTTATGTTCCTGGCACCGTGCTGAGTAATGGATAGACACTATGGATGAAATGGGGCCACCTACTAACACCAACAAGCTCGGGGAGCCTGCATGGCAGCCCTACACACTCAGAGACCTTAAGTAACCACATAGGATGGTCTGACATTAAAAGTTTCTCACTAAAAGCAGGTCATGGCAAGCAATCATGTCCTAGGCTAGAATCTTCCCTGACAAAAGTGAATCTTTACCTTAGTTGAGCCTGTCTGTTGTCTGTATGCATTTACAATAACATACCTATGGAACGTCAGATTTCCTTTCTCTGACCCCTCAAAGCACAGACACTGCACTACAGGAAGACCACAAATCCACTCCTTGTTATTGTTAGAGTGTTAATTATTGACTATTAACTATCCTGTACCCATCCCTGAAAAAGAAGTATGTGTCTATCATTTTATTTTTTATCCAATCCTAGAAGTCTAGGATTGTATAAATCCCCCCCCCACACCTTTATGTTCTCCCCACCTTCCTAATCTATCACCAGTGGACTTCATGCAACTCATGTCTTTTCTTTTGATTGTAATGTATAAAATAAGGTGCAAAAGCTGCCATTTCCTGGAGCATTTTCTCTATCTGTTGAGTTTTTGCTTCCCAGCAACTGTTGTCAGTTTGGCTCAAGTAAACTCACAAAAATTTTTACAGGGTGACAAAATACAAAGATGAAAGAAGACAATCTAGTGGGGAGACAAAAAACTCAGTCAACTACCCTAGTGCAGGCACAACCTTGGGAAATGTGGAGAAAACAAAAAGATCTTATATGGTGAAGGATACAGATCTATATAGATCTATACATATCAGGAAATATGCACAGACAAAATCAAAACAAAACAAAACAACAAATCCTGCCCAACTGCTGAGATTACTTAATTTACATGTGTAAAAAAGGGAACTATAATTTACAATACTTTACCAAGTCCAACAAAAGATGAGTGACTAATTACACTACATCTGTCTAATAGAATATTATAGAGCCATTAAAAATATCTTCTAAGAACATTTACTAGCATGGGACAACACTTGGGACAGCATGTTAAGCTTATTTATATCAATCATAATTTTTTTCTATATACACCAGGAGGAAATATCTCAAAATGCTAACTGTGGTTACTACTACAAATAAAATTACATGTCATTTTAAGAATATACTTTTCTGTATTTTCCGCAATTAATTTATATTCCTTTATGCGGGTGAGTTATTTAAATGTGTTGTGAGGGAAGTTATTTAAAGTAAAATAATACTTTTAAGTTTGGAATTAAATATGACTAGAGTGAGTGAAATAATTTAATTTTTTAAATTTTGCTGGATTTAAATAACTCTCAGGCAGCTGAGTTCATCTGTCTTCTAAAACAATAAATGTACAGCAGATATATTTTTTATCTTAAGTCAATAGAGATGTTTCCCAAAGTCCAAGCGGGCCCTAGGCACAACAAGCCCCACTTGACTTTGGCATCTTTCCCGCTAGGTTTGCAGGCCCTCCAATTCCAGAGCCATTCTTCCCTGGGTATGCAAAGTCCGCACGTGCTCCATTACAGCCCAAACAGTAACAACATGACAAAGGCTCTTCAGATCATTCATTCTTTTCTACATCAATTAAAATTCGCCTTCCCCCAGGGAATCTTGGAGGGTATTAAAAGGAAAGAAATCTGGAGAAACAATTTGTGTTAATTTAGCAGATATGAATTTGTAAAAGAAGAGGCTTCTAAGATGACAGTACCAAAGAGGAGGTTAGAAAACTTGTTCTTCCTGGTTCTGGCCTAAGTGACTTTAGGAATGCCTCTCCATTTCTCTGAGTGTGTTTCCTTAATTTATCAAATGAAGAGGTTGCACTAAAACCTCAGCTAGTTCTAAAACACTATGGTTCAAAGACTGTAAGGTTAAATGGCTTTAATTGGTTAAATATTTTGGTGGTTTAAAACGAAATGAGAAATTCAGGAATAGGGTACAGAATTTGAGGCCAGGAATCACTTGCCCCCTATCTTCTGGCAATCTAGCAGTAGCTATTATTAATAAATTTGAACAACATCACAAAGAAGGAAGTTATAGTTTTAGTACAGAATTAAACCTACAACCAAATATTAATGCTCCTTGTCCAAAGCATAATGTTAATCCTGGAAGTGTTCCAAGAAGTCCCTCATCCCCACCCCACACCACCACCACCACGCATTGACATGGGGCCACCTGATACACCCCTGGAATGTGAGAGGTGATTTGTGTCGCTTCTGGAGTAAAATGGATAATAAAGGACTTTGCCTTCCCCACAGCAGTTGATTTTACAGGAGAGGATTCTAGAATGCAGAGGGCAGAGTCATCAGCTAAAAGGTCATGAAAGGACAACTAACCTGGAATACCTCCTCTAGGCAGAGAAGTGGGGAAGAAATAAACTTTGATTGGATTAAGCTACTTGAATTTCTGGGTGTCTGGGCAGTAACTCCCCAACATGCTAGAAAATTCAGTAAATTAATAACACTCATACATAATAAAATAGTAGTTGTCTTATAGAAGCTTATATTGAAAAGTGCTGAGACCAAATTTAACCTTTTTATGTCCTATTGGTTTTCATTTATGCGAAATCAATGTTTCTAAAGATAAAACAGTTATACCTCCAAATTTAATAATTAATATTTAAGCCTTTGAGCTTTTCCTAAATTAAAATTAAAGAACCAGAAGCCCTTAGACATATTCCTCTCACCACAGAATCTAGGATATGCTTACATTGAGAAAAAGCTCAAAATACCTAAAGTTAATGTGAATGGGCACTTCACTAAATAACAAGTTTTTTCTTTTTAGCCATAACTGAACATTTCATGCTGAACTGATGTGAACATTGATACAAAAGGGGAGAAACTGTTGTATCACAGAAATACTCTAACTTTACA
The DNA here is from genome assembly GCF_014824575.4 of Sturnira hondurensis. NCBI lineage: Eukaryota > Metazoa > Chordata > Mammalia > Chiroptera > Phyllostomidae > Sturnira > Sturnira hondurensis. The sequence goes on along the minus strand of NW_028079044.1, from coordinate 11,966,109 downwards.
ACTTTTCAAGTGATTATTTTTATCCTTCAGTGGGTACATCTGCCTCTTGTACTATCACTGCTGTAGCTCAAGTTAATTATTCCTTTATGCTTACTTCCCAAGAGGTATTTAGCAAGCTGTAATAATGAATTCAACATGAAAAATTATTGAAGACAAATTATACGAGTTTTGTATAATTTGTCCTAAATATATCCTAAATTAACATATATAGGATATATTTCTTTTCTGTAAAAATGAAAGGACAGTTCTATTAAGCGATATAAATCTTTGCCGCTTAAATAAAAATACATTTATTAAATCATGTTTGCATCTTCTTACCATATTTAAAATATTGCTACAGTGATTACTTTTGGTTAAAAATATTTCACTGGTGATGCGTATGGACTTTTGATGACAGGTATTTCTAATACCCATAGAACAGTATTTAGGGACAACACCCCTCAAACTGAGGAAGAGTAGTTTGGCGGACTTCAGCTGACTGTACTTCCTGACAGGCTATCAATAAATACACACACACACATACATATTCCTAAACAATACTTTCCACTTTCTGTATTTTATAGAATCACTCGTAATATTTCTTTTAACTAAGCATATTATTTACTAATTTTTCCCTAGTTCTGTTGTAATAAGCCTCACGTATCCTCAATATTCCCAAGTGATGTACTTGGCTTCCTGGAACCGAAGTTAGAAAAAAAAACACATCACTCAGACTATTCCCCAGCCCTCCTAAATAATCATTTTCATCATTTCCTCTCAACACATTTCTGTAATTGCTTCAATTGTGTGTTTAGGTGATTACATGTGCCTGTCTTGCTCCTATCTGACTTTAAGGTTCTCCAGAGGCTTCCTAGTATTCATGAAGCATTTACTGGGATGGTAAGGAGGCAAGGAAACAGAATATTATGAATAAAAGAATCATGAAGGCAGACATATCCATGTTTGAATCTGGTTCCTCTTTTTCTGGTTGTATCATCTAAACCTCAAGAGGTTCCTCATCTGTAAAATTAGAACCTCATAGGATCAATACATAAATCAGTTAAGATGATTTAAGAAAAATGCTTATTTAGTTCAGTGCCTTTCAGCAAATTCTCAAATAATGTTAGTGACCATCCCTTGGGTAGGCACAGAGCTTCCAAACAGCTTCATACAGTCACCCTCTTAAATGTCAATAGACCAGAAGGACCACATGAGGAAAGCTTCTAATATAAAAGACAAGTGGCTGAAAGAGAAAAAAAGAATTTGAAAGGTCAAAGACATTATCACTAATATTAGCACAAATATAAAAGCTATTGTACCAATGAAAACATAAAAGGAATACTTAAAGAACAAGAAAGCATTCTGGAAATTGTAATTTTTTTAATTTAGAAAAGCAAAAATTGAAAAGTTGGAAGATAAAGTTGAGGAAATTTTCCAAATCTAAAAAAAAGGAACAGCCCAGTGTGGCTCAGTTGGTTGGAGCATCTTCCCATAGATCCAAGGGTCACAGGTTGAATTCCCAGTCAGGGCACATACTCAGGTTGCAGGTTCAATTCCAGATAGGGGTGCAAGAGTGAAGGCAACAGATCAATGTTTCTCACTCACACAGATGTCTCTTTCATCCCTGTCCCTCTTCCTCCCTCTCACTCCCCCACTCTCTCTCTATAAAAAGTGATAGAAAAAATGCCCTCCGTGGAAGATAAAAAATAAAAATAAATAATAGAGATATTCAAAGGGAGAGAAAAGGCAAGAAATTAAGAACTATCCAAAGATTAGTCAGAACTACCTGACCAAGATGACAGTAAAAAGAAAAGTCTCAATATGTCACCTACACTGCAGGCCTGGAAGGAAACCATTCCAAGGTGGAGCAGGACCCCGAGGGCTCCATGGGTAACAGGAACTGATGAATCACCAGTGTTTAACTGTATAGAGAAGATTATCGGAGGCTAAGAAAAAAATTAAGAAGAAGAATAATAGACAAATAGAAAAGGCAAAAAAATAAAATAGCAATTAACACAAAAAAGTCAAAGGGAAAGAAATATCATCATAATACTACAGGGCTCAGCTGCAAATAATGCTAAGTCATAACGAATTCTGATCTAACTCTGATTAAAGAATGGGAAGAATGAGAAAAGGGAATGAGGTAAGTGTGTTTTAGGGAAGTTGTTACAACAGCTGAATTCTCATCTACTATACCAATAAGACAGTAGATAAAGTCTAAAATTACAAAGGCTTTAAAAAAACAAGTGAAAAGTATGTTATTGAACAATAAAATGCCATCAACACAGAATATATATTGACAAAGATATGAAATTAGTGCTGGTGGGATTATAAAATGGTATAGCTGCCGTGGCAAACAGTCTGGCAGTTCCTCTAAAGTTAAGCATAGAGTTACCATGTGATCCAGTAATTTCACTCCTAGGTATACACCCAAAAACTTCATGTATACATAAATGTTCAAAGCATTATCCATAATAACCAAAAGAATAAAAACAAGTGGAATGTCCATCAACTGATGAAGGAATAACCAATGTGGTATGACCATAAAAGGAATATTATACAGTCACAAAAAGAAATGACCTACTGGTATATGTTACAACATGGATGAACCTAGAAATCATATGTGAAGTGAAAAAAACCAGATAAAGAAGGCCATTATTATATAATATCCTTTACATGAAATGCCCATGATAGACAAATCCACAGAAACAAAAGTAGATTGGAGTTGCCCTAGGTTGCCCAAGGCTTGGAGTGGGGGAAGCAAAGGTAGAAAACGACTCCTAATAGAAACAGGATTTCTGGAGTTCTGGCCAAGATGGAGGCATAGGTAGAAACACTTCACTTCTTTAAACAACTGAAAAAAAAGGATAATAACCAATTTAAAAACAAAAAAACAACAGAACTGACAAAATCAAACTGCATGGAACTCCAACAACAATGGAGTTAAAGAAACATTCATCCAGACTGGTAGGAGGGGCAGAGAGGACTTCGCACTGCGCAGGTGAGATGGGGCCTGGCTAACCAGGGATCCCACATTTGTGCACACACAAGCCAGGTAGAACAACATGAGCAAGACCATGAAATCCGGGCTTTCAGCGTGGAAAACTAGACTCAAAACCTCTAGCTGTAAAATATCTGTGGGAGTTGCAGTAGAGGAGAAACTCCCAGTCTCAAAGGAGAGTCCTTTGGAGAGGACCAAGGAGTCCCAGAATGTACACAAACCCACCCACCTGGGAATCAACACCTGAAAGGGCACAATCTGCTTGTGGAAGTGAAGGAAGTAACAGAAAGCAGTGGGGGAGCCCAGCAACCAGCACTGCTCCCTCCCTCTCTGATCTCTCCCCCAAAGACAATGCCACACACAGGGCAGAGGATTGCCCCACCCTGATAAATACCTAAGGCAATACCTAAGTGTTTGAAACAATGAAAAAAAAAAGGAACCATGACACACTGTTGTTGGTAATAAACTGGTATAGGCACTATAGAAACTACAATATGGAAGTTTCTTCACAATTAAAAAAATATAACTACCATACCATACATATTCCATTTCTGAATATATACCCAAAGGAAACAAAATTACTACCTTGAAAAGATATCTGCAACCCCACTCCTGCCATGTTCGCTGCAGCATTATTTACAGTAGTTAAGACATGGAAACAACCTAAAGAGCCCACCAACAGATACATGGATTTTTAAAAATGTGATATATTTATACAATGGTATATTACTCATTCATTAAAAAGTAAATCCTGCCATTTGTGACAACATAAATGGGGCCTAAGGGCATTATGCTAAGTGAAAAAAGTCAGAGAAAGACAAATATCGTATGTATGATCTCACTTATATGTGGAATCTTAAAAAAACAAACTCAAATACAGAGCAGATTGATGATAGCTGTCAGAAGCAGAGGGTTGGGGATGGATAAAGGTAATCAAAGGTACAAACTTCCAGTTATAAGATAAATAAGTTCTGGGGAACTTATTTATCTTATAAATAAGTACAGCATGGTGACTATAGTTAACAATACTATATTGTATATTTGAAAGTTGTGACAAGAGGCACAGGCTAAATAGCTCAGTTGGCTAGAGCGTCATCCCAATACACTAAGGCTATGAGTTTGACCTCCAGTCAGAGCAACCAATAAATGCATAAATAAGTGGAACAACAAATCAAAGTGCCTGTCTTTTGGTCTACCTGTGTGTCTGTCTGTCTCTACCCCCTCCCTTCTCTCTAAAATCAATAAATTTCTTTTATTTTATTTATTTATTTTTTTTAAAAGATTTAATTTACTTATTTATTTTTAGAGGGGAAGGAGCAAGGGAGAGAAACATCAATGTATGGTTGCCTTTTGTGCGTCCCCTGCTGGTAGTTAGCCTGCAAGGAACCGGCCTGCAACTCAGGCATGTGCCCTGACTGGGAATCGAACCGCGATTGTGTGGTTTGTAGGCTCGTGCTCAATCCACTGAGCTATGCCAGCCAGGGCCCAATAAATTTTTTTTAAAAAGAAAGTAATTTTCATCACAAGAAAAAATGGAACTGTGAGGTGGATGGATGTTAACCCAACATTGTAATCATTGTGCAATAGATATACATAGCAAATCATTATGTTGTATACCTTAAACTAATACAATATTATATGCCAATAAAAAATTTTAAAGAAGAAAATTGGGCAACTATTTGAAGAATTAAAATGTTTAAAGGTTCTCAGCAGTTAAGGAAAAACTTTTCCATTAGTAAAAAGAAATGTGAAAATCCAGAGTAAAGGTAAAAATGTACATCTAGTGGGTTAGAAAAGAACATGACATAACACAGAGAAATACAGTTTTTTAAAGTCATGATCTTTATCTTTAACTCTTAATTGCATCTTTATATATTTAAAGAACTGATCAGTCACAAAAGACTCATTAGCAAATATTTTTAAGAGTTTACGTAAGACTACTAAGAATGAAGGTGAGAAAGGACTGAATGGCAACAAATTATAAATTACAAAAAAATGCAGTCATTATTTTGAAAACCATATATTTCACTTAAGACCAACAATATTACTACTGGTTTGGCCTGCCATATTCATCAAGGTTGCAATTTAACTCGACCATTCCCAAGGACAACTCATCCTCGAAAGACTAACCATCATTGAGGGGTTTTTTAAAAGAAGAGTAGCAAATACTTGCATGGCATATACTATATGTAAGACACTTAAAACAGTGTCTTACATATACTGTCTTTTCAGTGTCTTGCATGTACTGTTTTAAAGTTCACAGAAACCCCTCAAGTAGATAATGTGCTGTTGCACTGCCCACAACACTAGGTGCCATTCTCATCTTATATGCCCCGGTTCACGCTCTGATTAGATAAAATGATCCCTATTTCACAAATGAAGAAACTGAGGCATAGAGAGGTTAAGAAGCTTTTTACAAAGGTGACTCAAGTGGGAAGTGGGGAGTGAGATGCAAAATGAGACAGTTTGGCACCAGAGTCCATGCTCCTAACCCACTACTCTATATTAAAGAATGTACTGCAGCCCTGGATGGTGTGGCTCAGTGGACTGAACACCAGACTGCGAACCAAAGGGTCACTGGTTCAATTCCCCGCCAGGGAACATGCCTGGGTTGAGGGCCAGGTCCCCAGAAGGGGGCATGTGAAAGGCAACCACACATTGATGTTTCTCTCCTTCCTTCCCTTTCCCTCTCTCTAAAAATAAATAAAATCTAAAAAAAAAAAAAGAATGTACTGCTGCCTCCATAGGGAATCCCAAACATTTCCAAGTAGCACTAATATTCTTGACAGGTTACGCTTAGAACCATATTTATTTATAAGCATAGATTTAGATTTTAGCCTGTTTTTAAAAATTGGTTACCTAAAAATTAGTTACACGTACTTCATATTATGTCTATAATATCCAACCTATGACATTTTCCAGCCATTTAAGTTAAATTTGTTTTTAACACCAATATCTGACCTCTCACAAGGAATACATGTGCATATTATCATTTGGTTTGTGATTCTATCTTTGGTACTCAGATTGCCTCAAGTTTTAGTTCAACTTATATTACCATTTTCAGCTACTGTAAAATTAATTGATCTGCCTCTCTATAAAGCTATTCTTGGGTTATCTTGGTATCATTTCTTTAAAAAGGAAGAAACTGCCTATGCATATCCTTATATTCTTTCACTAATTATTTTATTACATGAACAAAGTGCTGTTTAGAGAAGACACGTGAGCATGAAATAAATTCAACCAATATTAATTTTAAATTCTTAGACAGGTCTACCAAGAGGATATATTTAAATAGATTAAGTAATAATTAACTGATTAAATATTCTTGGAAATGATTTTTCAGTTGCAGCAAGAATGTCACTTTAAGCAAGCTATTTATTTAAAAAATTATAAAATACAGTAAAAAATTACCTTGTATAAATACAAATATGCATGTGATGGCTGAAAAAATGTTTTAATGTTGTATTATTTAATGTTGCCTATTTATAGCTTGTGGTAATGTTTCCAATGACACTACAATGATTAATCAGAATTAGAGTGCTGTATCTTAAAGAAAGAGAAGTGAAATGATAACCTCTGAAAAATTAGGCTAGATGATTCAAAAAATACCTCTAGTGAGGATGAAGATACTGATGTCAAAGATAAATGTAGAGTTTGAAAAGACAAATCGCTTTAAGAAAAGCATGACAATTAAATTAATATATGCTCCTAATTAAAATCTTGCACCAGAAAAATTTTTCTTTTAATATAAAGGACATTATTTGGACTCCGAATAAGGTCTAGTAGACAATGTCACTGTACCAACGTTAATTTCCTGATTTTGATGACTGTGTGGTGTTTATGTAAGATATTTAGAGTTATCATTCTTACAGTGTATTCTCAAATGAGTCAGCATAAAATATATGTATATGCATACACACATATATATTCACACACACACACAGAGAATGATAAAGCAAATGGGAAATCCAGGAGAAGAGTATATGGTAGTTCTTTGCACTACCTTTATAACTTTTATATATCTGAAATTATAAAAATCAAATATAAATATCTTTAAAAAACTGTCTTTAAGAAATTTGGTGGAATTTACTAGATTTTTATATAGCTAATTTTACTTTGTATACTGTGACTTCAAATATGTATAGTTAAATTATTATATCAAACATAAGTAACCATTTCACTACTTCACCTCTATCCCTATTAGTTAGCAAAAAAAGTTTTCAATGGACCTTCAATTGGTAAAATGCTAGTGGTGGAGAATAATTTTATGTTCAGAATCATCTTACACTGAGGCATACAAAGTAACGAGCTTCCGGACAAATAGCCCCAAGGCTGAGGAAAACACCCAGAACTAGTTTCTGCATAGTAAAACAGAAGTATTATAATAGCACTTTTTGATGACTTTCAGGCACATAAATAACACCTATCGATCAGCAGTCTGGCCCTTAGTTTAAAACAACCCTGGTTCAATACAGTCTACTCATGGCCAAAGAAAAACAGGGGTGAGCTATTTTTGACTATAGCCCCAGCAAGAAGCTGAGTACACTACATACATTCAACAGTCAAGAGATGTACATTTACTTCTAGGATCAAAGATTAACCACAATTAGGAACAAAAAGTTCCCCTAGAACTAATGACCTACATCATACCTTGCTCAATTTTCCAAATACAAAGACAGACTCTCTGTTGAATATTATACTCCTCAATGAAAGAATTATTATTTTATTATCCTTTTTATGCCTTACTGCTACCTAGAGAATAAAGTTCAAACTCAAAGCCCTCCTCAATTTGACCTCTACCAATCTTCTAATATAACCTCCTACACTGTACGCTGCATACAAATTAGAAGTCAATGTTCCAAGAACATGACCTGTGCTTTTCATTCTGTCTCCTCCATGTTGCTAAACGTGATAAACATTTTTTTGAATCCTCATTTTACTTGACTTTTTAACAACATTGACACTTGTCAGTTTCTTCCTTTTTGCAGGCTCATCCTCTTCTACCTAGCCAGATACTGGGAAGTCCTCAAAAATTGAGGACTTTTTACCTCACACCATATAAAAAATTAATTCAAAATGGATATAAAAAATCTGAAAATCTAAACATGAGAGCTAAAACTATAAAACTCTTAGAAGAAAAAATAGGGCAAAAACTTCATGACATTAGACTTGGCAATGACTTCTTGGATATGACCAAAAGGCAGCAACAAAAGAAAAAGTACATGAACTGTACTTCATTAAAATGTAAAACTTTGTATATCAAGAAGCACTATTAACAGAGTAGAAAGGCAACCCAAAGAATGAGAGAAAAGATAACAAAAATCTGATAAGGGGGATATATAAAGAACTACAACTCAACAAGAAGAACAATAAGATTTCCGCCAAGATGGAGGCATAGGTGGAAACACTGTGCCTTCTCCCACAACCAAGTTTGAATACAACAAAGGTTTGGAGAACACAGACACAGCCAAAAAACCAGAAAATTGAATTATATGGAAGTCCGACAACCACTAACCGTTCAACGGGGACGGTAAGAGGGGCAGAGCCAGCAGCTGAGCAGGGTTGGGCAGGAAAGATCTTAAGACCTAGGCGCACAAGTGGCCCGGACCCAGTCAGGGTGTGGGGCAGACTGACCACGGTCGCACATTCGAGCACAGTGAGATGGGCCACGCAGGCCCCAGGGGGCAAGGGCTGATGGCAGTGGCACACTCCATCAGTGGCAGTGACTGAGTTGCCCTGCTCTGGTGAAGTCCTAGGGCTCTGATTCTGCTACATAACAGGCACGAACAGCTCAAAAGATGGCTCAAGAAGAACTCAAAGTCCCAGAGCCGATAACTCTCATCAACCGAGAAATTGCCAGCCTCTCAGAAGCACAGTTCAAAACACTGGTGATCAGGATGCTAGCAGAACTGGTTGATTGTGGTCACAAATTAGAGGAACATATGAAGGCTAAACTAATTGAAATGAAGGGAGATGTCCAGGAAACCAATAGCGATGGAAAGGAAACTGGGACTCAAATCAATGGAATGGACCAGAAGGAAGAACAAAACATCCAACCAGAAAGGAATGAAGAAATGAGAATTCAAAAAAATGAGGAGAGGCTTAGGAACCTCCAGGACATCTTTAAACGTTCCAACATCCAGATTATAGGGGTACCAGAAGGGGGAAAGAAACAGCCACGAGTGGAAAACTTATTTGAACAAATAATAAAGGAGAACTTCCCCAGTCTGGCAAAGGAAATAGACTTCCAGGAAATCCAGGAAGCTCAGAGAGTCCCAAAGAAGTTGGACCCAAGAAGGAACACACCAAGGCACATCATAATTACATTAGCCAAGACTAAAATGAAGGAGAGAATCCTAGAAGCAGCAAGGGATAAGGGGACAGTCACCTACAAAGGAGTACCCATCAGACTGTCAGCGGATTTCTCAAAAGAGACCTTACAGGCAAGAAGGGGCTGGAAAGAAGTATTCCAAGTCATGAAATCCAAAGACCTACAGCCAAGATTGCTTTATCCAGCAAAACTTTCATTTAGAATGGAAGGACAGATAAAGTGCTTCTCAGATAAGGTCAAGTTCAAGGAGTTCATCATCACCAAGCCCTTATTATATGAAATGCTAAAGGGACTTATATAAGAAAAAGAAGATGAAAAATATGAACAGTGAAAGGACAGCAAACTCAGCTATTAACAACCACACCTAAAACAAAAGCAAACTAAGAGGACAGCTAGATCAGGAGCGGAACTATAGAAATGAAGATCACATGGAGGGTTAGCAACAGGAGAGTGGGAGGAGGAGAAGGGGGGAGATGGTACAGAAAATAGCATAGACGGTAGGTAGGAAATAGATAAGGGGGAGGGCAAGAATAGTAGGGGAAATATAGAATCTAAAGAACTTGAGACACGTGGTTATAAACTAAGGGGGGGAGAATGGTGGGGGAGGGAGTGTGTGGGTGGAGGGGAATGAAGGGGGGGAATAGAACAACTGTAATGGTATAATCAATAAAATATACTTAAAAAAATAAATAAAGTAAAATGCAAAAAAAGAACAATAAAAACTCAATCAATTAAACAATGGACAATGGACTTGAATAGACATTTCTCCAAAGAAGATATACAGTTGGCCAATGAGCACATGAAGAGATGCTCACACCACTAACTTTTAGAGAAATGAATTCAAGACCTAAATGAGATACTACTCTTCATACCCAAAAGGATAGCTATCATAAAAAAAAAGAAAGAAAAAGAAAAAACAGAAAGAAAAGAACAAGTGTTAGCAAGGACACAGAAAAACTGGAACCCTTGTGCATTGTTGGTGAGAATGTAAAATTATGCAGGCACTGAGAAAAAGTTTGGTGGTTACCCAGAAAGTGAAACACCATGTTCATAGCAGCATTACTCATAATAGCAAAAAAATGGAAACCACCCAAATGCCCATCAATGGATGAATAGATAAACCTTATTTACATACAGTGGTGATCCCTACCCTGAAATGGATGCAAGTAGTATATAGTTACAATGGAATATATTCAGCTTTAAAAGGGATAAAATTCTGACACATACTACAACACTGATGAATCTTGAAGACTTTATGTTAAGAGAAAGAAGCCAGAAAAAAAAGAGGATTCTTTGATTCCACTTACATGATATAAAAGGGGTAGGAAATTCCTTTCCTCTTTTCCTCCTGCCTGCTCCACGGTAGAAACTAATAGCAAGTCAGGCACTTAATACAGTCTGAGAAATATACTCTGCATAGTCCCAGCCCCAGCATCAGAGTAAAATATAAAAAAGTATATTTAGAGCTAAAAGAATGATAAAGAATCAGTGTAGTACTTAATTTTAAAGCATGGATGGATAGAGAATTCTATACTCAAAATCACTTTCCCTTATAATTTTGAAGTCATCTGCTCCTTTTCCTTCTATCATCCAGTATTATTCACTGTAAGTCTAATTCTTGCTACGGTCCATTAGATACTTCTATGTTTCACTACCTACACAGACCAATCTAAAAACGCACAATTTACTCTCTTTTTCTTATCACTAAAATAGTAAATGATTTAGTAGTTAATATATAATATAAAATATTCTTTAAGAAAAATAAGATCATATTGTAGTACTACTTTGCAATTAATTGTCTTTTATCCATCAAATGTTCCATGAACTTTTTTAGCATAGTAAGTATTCTTTCACACTTTAATGACCACGAAGTGTTCCTTCATATGGATGGCAGGATTTAACCAATCTCCCAAATGTGGACACTATTATCATTCAAGCATTTTATGATTATGGATAACACAAAATAAACTTCCTTATAGATGAATATTTGCACAAGCCCATGAGTATATTTTTAGGATAAATTTCTAGAAATAGAATTACAGGGTCAAAGCACATTTTTAGGTTTTTAAGACATACTGCCATCTCACCTTTATTTTTTTTTATTTTATTTATTTTTTTTTAAGATTTTATTTATTTATCTTTAGAGGGGAAGGGAAGGAGAGAGGGAGAGAAACATCAATGTATGGTTGCCTTTCGTGCGTCCCCTGCTGGGAGTTGGCCTGCAGGGAACTGGCCTGCAACCCAGGCATGTGCCCTGACTGGGAATCGAACCGGGATCCTCTGATTCGCAGGCCCGCACTGAATCCACTGACCTACACCAGCCAGGGCCCATCTCACCTTTAACAGGAACCTAAACAACAAAACAAACAAGCAAGCAAAATATAACCAAAGACACTGAAACAGAGAACAGGCTGACAGGGACCACAGGGGAGAGGTGAGGGAATTTCAGGGGAAAAGGGAAAGGGTTTACAGGAACAAGTATAAAGGACACATGGACAAAAACTAAGGTCGGGGGGAGGAAATGGGAGGGAGGTGGGGAGCATTGGGGCGGGGCTGGGATGGGAGTAAAAGACAGGACTATACTTAAACAATTAAAATAAAATTTAAAAAATCAATACATAATGAGCTAAATGCAAGAATGACCATCTATAAGTTAATAGTGGTTATCTTTAGGTAATTTTAAATTTTTCCTTATACTATTATATAAGGAAAAATATAATGAATGTTTGAATTTTTATAATGAGTATGCATTATTTATGTAATTATATAAATAATGCATACTCATTATTTAGCCATTTCTATTCCCTCTTTTATGAAAACCTTCTCATGTCCTTTGCCTGTTTTTGACTAGTATGGTAATCTCTCTATTAACATATTTTCTTCAGTTTTCTGATTCCCTTTCAATATTGTTTATAATGTTTTTAATACTAGTAATCTTTAAATTAGTTAAATATATCAATATTTTACTTTATAATTTCTACTCTGATGAATTTTAAACTTCATTTTCTCTTTTCCCTCATATTCTTGCTTTTTAACATCATAAAAGCAATAATATGAAAAATGTTAGAAAAGAAATAGTTCATAATGTTCTCCATTGTCATTCTCTGCTAGACCACTTGTTCTCCAGGTCTCCTTCAATTCCTGCTCATTTGTGGCTCATTAACTACATGCTGACAGATTATTTTTGTGGACCTAAAAATGTTCATATACTGTGCAATTAAAGTAAATTTACATTTGCAATCATGAAGTAACTCAAGAACCATTAAATTAATCTGGATCAGCACACGGTTCTCACTACCAAGTTGATTAATTAGGCATCCTCATAAACAGTATCACAGATAAGCAGGAGGTCAGACTCAAAAATCATCAGACAGCTAGGCTTCTACTTATAGAAAGATTGAGTAGACATAATTCTCCCTATTCCTCCCACTAAAGACAACTAAAAACACTAGAAATTATTTATTAAAAAAAAACAAAAAATGACTCTGAAGGATGGAGAGAAAAGGCAGACCAGCTTGGTAACTCAGCTTCAAATATCACAAACTTGGAGCTAAAGAAACTAGCAACCCCAAAATGCCAATGAGTATACATATATGAAGCACCAAGTGAAATTAAAGAACCAAGAAAGGGGCAGTCTGGCAAGATCAAAAGCTCTTAGAAAGTAATTACTCACTATTAGCTGAACACCACAGAAAATCTGTGACACACCCGCCCTGTCCCCTTACCCATGCCAGCAAAGGCTGAGTGAGGTACCTAGATTCCCACTTTTGTGAGACTGTTAACAAGGTGCCCACGGGGGTGGTGTTGACAGGCTAGGTAGACAGCTAGGATTTTCATCTCTGCCAGACAGTAACAAAGATTCTCATACCTGTGGTGTCAGAGGAGACCACGTGGGAAACCTGGACTCTCACTACCACCCAGCAGTAATGAAGTTCTCCACTGAACTCTGCTGACACCTGAGCGAGGCAAGCATGCTGCTCCCTGTTGCTGGGAAAGGTTGTGAGTTCTCAATACTACTGGGTAATGATGAAAGTTCTGACTCTTCACTTGGCCTGCTCTGACACCAACCCAGAGGGGAGGGGAAGCAGCATCTCACTGCTGGGTGGGGATGATAAATTATGTATATATAATGTAATAACTAGAGTAGCCACTAAAAAAAGCTGTAACAGAGATAAACTCAAAACACTATAACTTAAATAGATTCCAAATATTATTCAAGAAACCCATAGTAAAAAAGGGAAAAGAAAATACAGAACTAAAAAACAAAACTAACATGTCAGATATCAGCCCTAACATACCACTACTTATATTAAATGTAAGTAGTTTAAATACAAAACCTAAAAGATAGGCATTGGCAGAGTAGATTAAAAAAACAACCCAATTATAGGCTGTCTACAAGAAACTCACTTCAAATGTAACAATATAAGCAAACTAAAAGTAAAAATATAAAAAGATTTATAAAGCAAATATTAATTAAAGGAATGGATAAATTAATATCAGAAAAGGAGATTTCAGAGCACAGAAAATTATCAGACACAGAAAGAAACATTACATATAATAATTAAAAAGTAGACACATCAAAGAGACGTAATTTTAAATGTGCATACACCAAAAAACCAAGCTGCTAAATAGAAGACAAAAAATGACAGAACAGAAAAGAAAAATACATAACTACAATTACATTGAAGACACCAACATCCATCTATGAAAAATAGATAAATTAGAAAATCAGTAAGGGTGTAGAAGAAATCAACAATACCATCAACCAACAAGAGCTAAACAACAGGTACAGAATACAAAACAAGAATAGAATATGCATTCTTCTCAGGTGCCATATATATTCTTCTTAAGAATGTATGTAAAGATAGACCATATCCTGAGCCACAACATAAATCTCAACAAACTTAAAAAATTTGTGGGACATAGCTAAAGCAGTGCTAAGGATAAAAATAACACTAAATGTATACATCAGAAAAGAGGAAAAGTCTCAAATCAACAATTTTAATTTCCTCTCAAGCACATGGGAGGCCCTGGCTAGGTAGCTCAGTTGGTTAGAGTGTCATCCTGATACACCAAGGTTCTGCCTAGTCAGGGCACATGTCAGGAGCAACCAATGAACGCATCAATAAGTGAAACAACAAATTGATGTTTCCCTCCTTTCCTCTCGCCCTCCCTCTCTCTCTAAAATCAATAAATAATTTCTTTTACAAAAGAGTCGGGGATAGAGTAAAATAAACTAAAAAGCAAGCAGAAAGAAGGGAATAACAAAAAGCAGAAATAGATGAAACTGAATAAAGCAATACAGAAAAATCAATGAAACAAAGCACTAGTTCTTTTAAAAGATCATTAAGATTAACAAAACTATACCATGACTGACATATCTTGTTCATGGACTGGAAGACTCAAGATAGTAATCACGGTTTTCAATGGGTAAATGGTTAAACAAATGGCAGTACGCCTAACCACAGAATTCTACTCTGCAATAAAAAGGAATGAACTACTGACATACTCAACAGCCTGTATGAATCTCCAGAGAAGTACACTAAACAAAAACAAAAAAAGCCAATCCCAAAAAGGTTACATACTATTAATATTCCACTTTCACATTACCAGAATGACAAAATTATAACAATGAAGAACAGATTAGTGTTTGCCCAGGGTTATGGAGGGGTGAATGGGAAAGAAATGGGTATGACTACAAAAACACACGAGGGATCCTTGTCGTGATGGAAATGTTCTATATTGTCTATATCGATGTCAACATGCTGGTTGTGATATTGTCCTGTAGTTTTTCAAAATATTACTACACCCCTGACTGGTATGGCTCAGTTGGCTGGATGTAATCCTGCAAAGAGGAGGGTTGCCAGTTTGATTCCCTGTCAGGGCAGCTGCCTGGGCTGCCGGTTCAGTTCCCAGTCGGGGTGCATACAAGAGGCAACCAATTGATGTTTCTCTCCCTCTCTTTCTCCTTCCCTTCCCCTCTCTCTAAAAATACATAAATTTTTTAAAATTGCAAAAAAATGTCCACAGGGAAGGATAAAAAGAAGTAACTTCAAAAAATGTTACCATAAAAAGGAACAGTAAAGAATATCCAGGATCTGTATTATTGCCTACAAATTCATGTGAAATAGCTCAAAATAAAAAGTTTGATAGTCCTGGCCAGGTAACTCAGTTGATTAGAGCATCATCCTCACATGCCAAGGTTGTGGGTTCAATCCCTGGTCAAGGTACAAACAAGAAACAAGCATAAATAAAGAGGAACAACAAATCAATGTCTCTCTCCCTCACTCTCTAAAGTCAATTTTAAAACAGTCTAATAATTTTTTAAAAAGTTTTCCAAAATACACACTATGGTAGTTCCTTTCCTTATTGTATGTGCATGCCATTCCTTCATGGACAAGTAGAACCTCGTCCCTCCCTCGCTTTGTATCTGAGCTAGTCTTAGTGATTTAATTAACTTATAAAACTTTGGGGGCTAGGTCACAACCTTTCAGCTTCCACCACTCTCTGGAAAAACTTGCTCTGGTAGAAGCCAGATGTCACATCAGAAATGTGGTAAGCATGAGATGGCTATGCATGGAGTAAGTAATGCTAGCCAGCCCCTAATCCAGGCACCATATGTGTGAGTGAAGTAGCTATCTTGGACATTCCAGCCCCAATGGATTTTTGAAAAAGAATCAAGGACCCAGATATTTGGTCCCCGTCAAGCTTTCCCAGCTATCTTCATTCTTTCAAACCATACCATCTGATGCCCCAAACATTATGGAACAGACATAAATCACCCAAACTACTGACCCAGAGGTTTGTAAGCATGATACCTGGTTGTTGATATACACCAGGAATGGCAAACGTTTTCAGTAAAGGAACAGAGAGCAACTTTTTAGGCTTTGACAGCTACACAGATTCTGCCACAACTACCACACTCTGGTATACTAGCACAAAAGCAACCATAGACAGTATGTGAATAAATGAGCATGGCTGTGCTCCCAAATTTTATTTATGGATATGGAAGTCTGAATTTCATATAATTTTCATGTATCGCAATATATTCTTCAGCTTATTAAAAACCTTTTAAAATGTAAAACTTTTTACATTTTTCTTTGTGAGCTACACAAAAATAGGTGGAAGGTTAGATTTGGCCCTGTGGGCAGTAGTTTTCTAACCTGTAGTTTACATCGTTAGTTTAGAGACAGTTCATACGACAATGGATATCTGGAATACACAATAACTTACTTAAGGTAAAGAAAAATCATTCTGAAACTTATTCTCAAATTGTTACAAAAGAAAACTAATACATGTATGAGAAATAGAAAAGCCAATGATAAAGCAAATGTGGCAAAATGTTAATATTTGATGAAACTGAGTGAAAGCTATAGAGAGATTTTTAACCCCCCATCCCCACCCCATAACCAGTATTAACATTTTTCTAGCCTAGTACCAAATTAAACATAATTGTTCATTTCACCTTAGGTGAACACCAAAACAGCCCACCAAGTCTTTTAGCAACAAACTACCCTTTCTACAGTAAACACTTAATCACTTCTGCTACTCAACATTAATTCTAACAAAGTTACACGTTTAAGCATACCTAAACTTCATTTTGTTAACCAGTGTCACCCCAATAAATTCTGTAAAAAGGCAAAACTGTTCAAATAAATAAATAAATATTCATTTAAGCTTTAAAGAAAAAGTTGTGTGTGGGGGGGAGTATGAATGCTAGGGGTAGGAATGATACCTACTGAAAAATAAAAACTCTGTAAAAGTAGAAAGGTTAATTTTTACTCTAGTTGTGAGTAATAGCAAATTATGCTTGCTTGCCTTCAGTAATAACTATACTGTGTGATGATTTTAAGGAGGTTGAAGATTGGGTTTGTCATTTCAAAATAAATATATTTTTAATTTTAAAATGAGGCTTAGAGAAAAAAACATCAATTACTGTTATTATCTAATTTTTAAAACAATTTTATCAGTTTAGAGAGAGAAGTAAGTGAAGGGAATACAGAAGTCAAACAGAAACAAACATAAGTGGACACACAAAGAGACTGCAAAAGGTTTCAACATACATTTTTGTATCTATCGTCTAACAGAAGATATTACCCTAGTAAAGAACTCTAGGAGATAAAAATGGTTTAATGTCATAAAGAAAAATACATCACTATTTATTACGACAAGATATGAGCAGAATACATGTGTAGCTGCTTATGCTACAACTGCAACAAAGATTGTTGGGGGTGTTTTGTTTTTATTCAAACTTCCACCTCATGCTGACCTTTCTATCAATCAACTTTCACTGGATCATGAGCTTCAATTTTCTGAAAGTCATAACTACATGGAAACTAACATGATAAATAATATAAAGCCCATATGACTTTAATCTGTGAAAAATTGAGTAGTAAAAGCATTAATATCCAAAGAAAATAAAATATGCAAGTATTCCCACACAATCAATGTAATTAATATCACAGCTACTACCACATACATTCTCACATCAAAAGAAGTATTTAAAATTTTGCCTTTTAAAATGTGTAGATGTCTTAATGTGTTTCAACTTATTTAAAATTCTTTATGCCAAAACTGTAGTTATAAATAAAAATATAGGCTTTCGAAACTTGAAGAATTTAACTAAAAGCTCTAAAAGTCCAGAGATTCTAAGTCAGTAGAGGTTCTGAATTACAGCAAGCTAAAGGGAAAATGACCTTAAAAAAGAAAGAAAAGAACCTATCATTTTATTTCAATGAAAGGAGAATGTCCTATCTCTTATGACAAAACCCTTGCAAAGATCAGACAATGGAGTCAGTGAGAACTGGTATTCTGGTCTCTGTCCTTTCCACATAACCTTTGTACAGCCTTTTCAATTCCTACCCTGATTTCTCCCAGTTTGCTCACAGCAGGCCATGCAAACATCACTGAATTTGGAGCTTTACCAAACCAACTGCCAATCCTCCTTCCTCTTCCTAAAGCGCTGGGCTACAAAAGTCATACCAGTAATAGAGTTTTTGAGAGGTGCAATTCAACTTGTAGGTCTAGTATGATCTTTTAATTTCACAGTTGTGTTCAGGTGCTCAAGAACAGAGCCAGACTAGGAACCACGCATTCTGACTTTAAACATCCTTCCACTTTGCAAAGCTTGCTTACTCAAGAAATAAGAGCATATGCCAGGCTGCCTCTATCATTTAACTGAATCCTAAGACCTCAGTTTTGGAAAGAATGTTAAAGATCATCTATATAGTCTAAACACCTACTTAGTCTAGATACATGAATCCACTCTGTTATGCCTGCCAAGCAGTTATTCAGATTCTGGCAATAGGGAAATCATTAGTTCCACCCACATTGCCCAGGCTACCTTCAGTCAACCCTGATGGTTCTTTTCTTCACTGAGGCAAACCTGTTTCCCTAAATCTTCTATCCAACTATCCAATGCTGCCACTTATTGCCAAGTAGAATACACCTACTTCCATTTCCAAGAACAGCCTTTCAGATACTTCTTCACACAACCACTCTATACCCTGGAATATTTTCTCTTCTGTAAGCTAAATATCCTCCTTAAACTTAGCCTTGTGTAACTGTGACTGCCCTCCCTGACCCTAGTCACTTTCCTACGAGTTAATTCCAACTTGCTTATAACTTTCTTAAACTAAGATGCCCAGACCTGAAGTTAATAATACTTCAAATGTTGTCTGACTAAAGAACCATCTACTCCCTTTCTTAGAGACCTCCATTAATGCAGTATACAGATATGTTCTTAACAGCTGTATCACATCAGACTCGTAGTAAGCTTACCAACTAAAATCTTTTACTTACTTGTGGAGTCAAATATCTTCCACTAGACACTTACGTAACAGGAATATTTAGATTCAGTTATTAGATTCAAAATCTTTAAACATAAAAAGTGAACAGTTTTATGTTTATCACATTTAATGCAATCTTGTTAAATTCAGTCCACAATTCTAGCCAACTAAGTTATCTTGTGATCCTGGTTCTTAATTCACATATCTACTATCCTCATAGCTCCCCATGAGCTGCAAATTCAAAACCTATGTCTTCTATGTTGCATGAAAGTAAAATAATTGATCAAAATAAACAGAACCCTGACCGCTGTGGCTCACTGGTTGGGCATCGTCCCACAAAGCAAAAGGTCGCCAGTCCCATTTCTGGTCAGGGAGAGTATGAGAGGCAACTGATCGTTGATGTTTCTCACATCAATGTTTCTCTCCCTTTCTCCCTCCCTTCCCCTCTCTCTAAAATTAAATAAATAAAATATTTCAACCAATAAGTAAATAAACAAACAGAATAGAGATAAGCACTAAGTCTTGTGGTAAGGATATAGAAATGTTTCTTTGGATTTAAAATAAATTATCCAGTTTCCAGAACCTACTTTTTATTTTTTCTTCTTGATATCACATTGGAATTTAGGAAACCCTTTACTGAACTACAAATATGGCATGTTTATTACATGTGCTTCATCTTTTAAAGAAGCACCTCTTTCAAAAAATTAACTCGGGTTACTCTAACAGGACTTTTTCTTAGTGATACCATAGTGGGTTCGGCTCTTTCATTATTAACCACGTACAAATAAACCATAGTTTTCTGTCATGTTTTTTATTCTTCCTAAGACTCAGTGTTCCTTTTTATTCTATAGCTTGAAGAAAAACAAGGAAATAACAGCAGCAACAAAATTACCCTTGCCCATCTCAAGGTTTCTTCTCTAGATCTCACCTAATCTCTCTTGGTTAAAAATCACCAGGGGAGCCCGGGCTGGTGTAGCTCAGTGGATTGAGCGTGGGCCTGCAAACCAGACAATTGCAGTTCGATTCCCAGTCAGGGCACATGCCTGGGTTGCAGGCCAGTTCCCAGCAGGGGACACACCAGAGGCAACCATACATTGATATTTCTCTCTCTCTCTCTCTCTCCTTCCCTTTCCCTCTAAAGATAAATAAAATCTTAGAAAAAAAATCACCAGGGGAAATGCAGATTTTTCTCTTCCTTCCCTTCAATTTCTAGTGAAGTGATATGTCTTTTTATTTTTAAGTCTACCTTTCATATGATTTTTATTAAATAATCTGCTTATCCAATTTCATTTTAAAGCTGTAAATTTTTGTAGCCCTTAGTCTGGTACCAATGGGAACTGTAGTGGTATTTTGACTGATATCCAATTACTTTTTCAATGTTTGGCTGGTTTGTATTTTAAATAGGTTACCTTAACTCTTGGTGCTAATGCTCAGTATCTCAAAATCTGCTTGTATGTACAGGCAAATATCACATTTACTTGTCTGCAATAAAATATCAGTTTCACTGCTAACAACAGAAGTATACTCTGATTTCCATCTTACTATCTTTGATCACACACATTAAGAATAGATACCCATGATGGAACAACTGGATAGCTATACGGGAAAAAACAAACCCCAGCCTTTACCTCACATCATACACAAGTATTAATTTGAAATGAATCATAGACAGACCTAAATGTAAATGCTAAATCTATAAAACATGGAGGAAAAAACACAGGAGAAAATTTTCATGACCTTTCAGTAGGCAAAGATTTCTTAGATAAGACACAAGTCACAGGAGAAAGTATTAATTTGGATTTCATCAAAATTAAAAATTGTTCTTAAAATTATTATAAACATGAAAAGGAAAATACAGAAGTGGTGAAAATAGCAGTAATGATTTTATTTGCCAAAGTGTTAGTACCTAGAATTGTAAGGAATTCTTATAAATTAATAAAAATAAGGCAAACAACCCAATTTCTTTAAAAAACAGGTAAAACATTTGAAAGGACAATTCAAAAATAAGATATAAAAATGGCCAAAAGGTATGAAAAGATAACAGAATTAGTCATCAAGAAAAATGTAAATTAAAATAAGATATCACTATATACTTACCAAATTGCTTGAATTTTAATTAAAAATTTTGATACATAAATTGATTATAGACCATCTTAATAACAAATAGGCAAATTTCAAGACTGACAGTTACATTTTCACTGACATTTCTAAGAAAACAAAATTTATATAAAGTTCAACTCAGTATTTAAAATATATTCATATCTAACCATTTGCTTAATGTATCAATTAAATGTGACCTAATTTATCTACTCATTTAAATATAATTAGGAGTATCATATGCAATTGGGAAAACCTGTAGTAGAATTTTTTCTCCCTCTGACCTGTAAAAATGAACTATTTATGACCTCAGGCATTTCCTTTAGTAAAAAGTGAAATTTTCAATAATTCAAATTTAAAGTTAAAATGCATTCTATCCCCATCAATGTGTGAAACAGTCATTAAGTGCTACTCCACATATCAGGTACCTGCTTGATTAGTAATATTATTTTTCTAAAAACATTTCAGTTAAAAGGAGGGAAAAAAGATGATGTACACAAAAGAATCAAATATTGGAACTCAAATCCCACTGTGCTAAACATGTTCAAACTCCTTCCCCAACAAAGTCCGTTGCCCCGGCTCATATTCTCTCTTTTTCTCCTTTCCAACCCTCGCTCTCCCTTTTAATTTTTCATGATAGGCTTTTAATTATATTTGTTACTATAGGAAAGAGAAGACAGTCAAATTACAACACAAATTGTTTTGTGTAAAAAGGAGGTTATGAATAGTCTTTGAGACCCAATGAAACTTCTGTCACATTTATATCCATAACCCACTTTCTTTCAGGCAATTTGTCATCTCCAGTATAGTTGACACATCCAGAGAGTTAATGTCTCAACAAATATTTTACACATTTGAGTAATTAATGGCTTGCCAAAGAGATTACATTTTTGAGATTGCTTCAGAGACCTCATTCCTTAATTTCATGTAGAAGTTTTTCTAAAATGCAATAAATTTCTGTGAAATGGGAAATACAGGATCTTATACACAATAGGCATATAATATAATATTCTTCATAAATTTAAACAATTTGACAAATGAAGACCTGAATGACAATTTAAATTGAGGGTCTTGAGTGGCAGGTTATTACAGGATACCTAACACAGAGCCAGTAGCGATTACCTTATTTGCTTCAGTAAAGCACTACTGAAGTTGTCTGGCTCTATTTCGTATAGGTCAATTCCCTGCCTATTAAAAAACATTTAGTCTCCATTCTTCTTAGACAATACCCACAATTTCTGTCAAAAATCCCACAAAGAATCAGGAATAGGAATGCCACACCATAAGCCCAGTCCTACCAGAACAACAATTTAAAGTCATTACATAATTAAGATTGAATAAATCTCTGGAGATTAAAAATAAAAAGTGGGGGGAACGTTGAAGAACTGTCACAGACAACTAAATGCAATGTGGTATCCTGAACTGGATCCTGGAACAGAAAGGGGCATTAATTTAAAAACTAATGAAATCTGAATAAAGTCTAAAGTTTATGGTTAACAGTAGTTTGCCAATGTTTCTTTCTTAGTTTTGACAAACATACCACAGACATGTAAGATGAAAACACTGTGGAAGCTGAAGCTAAATGAAGGATATACAGAAAAGCTCTGCATGGCCTCTGTAACTTTTCTGTAAACCTAAAATTATCCAGCAACAATAACAACAAAAACCTCCACAAAAAAATATTAAAAGGAGTTGGGTGTAGAATAAACCTTTTTAAATCTGAAAAAGAAATACAACACCCATATCAACAGTAAAAAAACAAAGACGCCCAGTCAGTAGAGATAATTCAGTTTTAAAAAAGGAAAGACAACTAGTTAACAATGAAAATACTGAATTTACAAAAATAAAAACAAAGTAAAACAATTTTTAATGTATCAAATTAGCAACTTAAAAATTATATTATTGGTAAAAGAATAGTGAGTCTGGGACTGCCATACATTAATAATTAAAGGGTACACTAAGATAATTTTTATAAAGCAATTTGGCATATCACAAGCCAAAAAAACAGACTTAGTAATCCAAATTTTGGAAAAATAAACCAAGAAAATAATCTGGAACATAACAGCCTTTATAAAAATATGCTCACTAAAGTATTTTAGTGATGTTTAATTTTTCTTGAAACAACCTATAAGACATTCACCATAGGAAGACAGTTAACTATGGCACATTCCCTGAATAGGAAGTTATTAAAAACATTCACAGAGTTTATAATAAACCTGAGCAATTCAAATTCAGAACTGTATAAACAAAGCATCATAACTAGGTAAAATAAATGAACAAAACTCACGCTTGTAAAAGAGAATAGAAGAAAGTACATGAAAATATGAATAATAGTTACCTCTGGGTAATCGAATTATGAAGTGATATTTTTCTCCCTATTTTTCTACATTTTATGATTTTATTGTAAATTAGTTGCTTTTTTTTT
This sequence comes from Sturnira hondurensis, assembly GCF_014824575.4. NCBI lineage: Eukaryota > Metazoa > Chordata > Mammalia > Chiroptera > Phyllostomidae > Sturnira > Sturnira hondurensis. The sequence goes on along the minus strand of NW_028079044.1, from coordinate 11,942,488 downwards.
CAAAATGACATTTTTATTGAGTCTTTACAAGGGATTAAGTTTAGTTCTTATAGGTGTCATTTTTTTCTTTTTACATTTATATATCTTTGGTTTTAAATTTGACTTATACTTTGGCAATTATTTATGATACAATAAAATGGAAATGTATTATTTAAGAACGTTTCATCAAAATAGTATTTATAATATAACAAAAATTAACATTTTATTAAATAACTATACTAATAAGCACAGCTGACTCACATAATTAGGGGAATGCATATATAACAGTCAGAAGCTTACAACTATCTGGGAGAGTAGAATATTAGGAGGCATGAGAAAGAGGCCTCAATGCAAGATTTCTCTAATCGTGAACATCAGAGAGAATGAGGAGGTAAGTAAATACCCATTAAGAAGCCACCACTGTGACTGAATTTAGGGGAAGTATTTTATGGAGCAATATTGAAGTTTTATATATCACCCTCATGCCCATACTTAACAGTCCTGAATATCTGAAACCCAGGGCAACTAATTTTCCAGAGTTATACTAGTACATTTCATTAATATTAAATGAAATTATTCTAGATCTTGGTAGATGAAGGTCAATACTATGACTGCTAAGTCTGTATTTTCTTAGGCATCTTGGGTTTACTCTCTGTGTCTATACCCTTACACACCTCCCTAATACCCATCTGTCACTCCTACTCACTGTCTCATGACCCCACATTCTGATCTTTTTATATTTTTATATATTTTTTTAAATTGTTGTTCAAGTACAGTTGTCTCCATTTTAATTTCACCACTCCCCTCCACCCCAGTCATCCCCATTTCCTCCTTATTTTTCTATATTTTATACTTTTATTGTAAAGGAGTTGCTTTTATAATGGGAAAAACTATATTTTTAAGAAACTGAAATGGAAGAAGCACAATTTAAAATATGTATTTGGATGGTCTTAATTTAGAGATGATTATCAAAAAGATTTTGTACATACTAAAAAACCATTAAAATTATTTAAAGACATATGTTGTAATCATTAGCAAACTTCCTGTATAATATTCTGGTACTCCTCAAAAACTATTAGCATGCATTTTGGCTCATATTAGAAATAAGTTCCTACTCTCCATGAGTTTACCATCTAGTGAGAACGAAGATTAAGTTACAAGAACAAGAATAAAAGAACACCAAAAGAAATTAAATATACAAGCAATGTGGTTAAGTATGGATACGACAAATGGTTGGGTTTAATAATTGTGTATCCAAAGACCTACAGCCAAGATTACTCTATCCAGCAAAGCTTTCATTTAGCAGATAAACTGCTTCTCAGATAAGGTCAAATTCTAGTTCATCATCACCAAGCCCCTATGATATGAAATGTTAAAGGGACTTTTCTAAGAAAAAGAAGATTAAAAAGATGAACAATGAAAGGACAGAAAACTCACAATTATTAACAACCACACCTAAAACAAAAGCAAACTAAGAGGACAGCTAGATCGGGAGTGGAACCATAGAAATGGAGATCACATGAAGGGTTAGCAACAGGGGAGTGGGAGGAGGAGAAGGGGGGAGAAGGTACAGAGAATAAGTAGCATAGATGGTAGATAGAAAATAGACAGAGGGGAGAGCAAGAATAGTACGGGAAATATAGACTCTAAAGAACTTGTGACACATGGACATGAACTAAAGGGGGAAGGGGTGTGCAGGATGGAGGGGAATGAAAGGGGGGAAATGGGACAACTGTAATGGCATAATCAATAAAACATTAAAAAAAAAGAATGTATGTGCCCTATGTTCACTATAGTGTTATTGACAATAACCAAGCTATGGAAATAACCCAAGTACCCATCAATATACAAGTAGATAAAATAGCTGTGGTACATAAATGAAATGAAATATTACTCAGCCATTAAAAAGCAGGCTTACCATTTGTGGCAAAATGGATGGACCTAGAGGATATTATTCTAAGTGAAATAAGTCAGAAAAAGACAAATACCATATGATTTCATTTACATGTGGAATATAAAGAACACTACAAACAAACAAAATAGAAACAAATTCAGAGACACAGAGAACAAACTGATGGTTGCCAGAGGGTAGGAGGGATTGGGCACTGGGTATAAGAGGTGAAGAGATTGAGAAGTACACATTGGTACTTATAAAAAAGTCATGGGTATGTAAAGTACAGCACAGGAAACAGTCAATAATATTGTAATAACTATATATGGGGACAGTTGGGTACTGAAAATACTGGGTGGAACACTATACACCTGAAACTAATACAAAATAATACTGAATGTAAGCTGTAATTGAAAAAATAAATAAATTTTTATTAAAAAGAAAAATAAGTAAGCAGAGGAAAGAAATTGATAAAAATTAGAGCAGAAATCAATGAGATTAAAAACAGGAAATCAGGCAAAACCAAAAGTGGGTTCTTTGAAAGGATCAATAAAACAGATAAATTTTTAGCCAGGTTAACAAGAAAAATAAACAAAAGAAAAAACAGATCACTAATACGAGAAACGAAAGTGAAGCCATCTCTATTGATTCTGTGAACATTGAAAAGATAATAAAAGAATATTATGAACAATTCTATACCCACAAATTTTACAGATGACATGAAATGGACCCATTCCTTGAAAAACAGAAAGACACAATCCACCAAACCCCATACAATGAGAAATAACATGAGTAGTCCTATATCTATTGAAAAAATTGAGTTAACAATCAACAGTCTTCTAAAACAGAGAGCACCAGGCCCAAATAAGTTCACTGGTGAGTTCCACCAAATATTTAAGAAGAAATTATATTAATCATCTAGACAATCGCTTCCCAAAAACAGACCTATATCTATCATGAACATAAATGCAAAATCCTCAAGAAATATTAATAAATCAAATCCAGCAATGCATTTTTAAAAAACTATATACTACAACCAAGTGGGATTTATTCCAGGCATGTAAGTCTGGTTCAGCATTAGAATATCAATTAATGTAATCCATATCACATCAACAGATTATTAAAGAAAATTACATAATCGCATCATTAAATACAGAAAAAGCATCTAACAAAATACAGCACTCATTCATGATAAAAATTCTGAACCAATTAGGAATAGAGGGAAGTTTCCTCAACTTTGTGAAGACATCTACAAAATATTAATGCTAACACCATTCTTTTTTTTTAACACCACTCTTAATAGTGAAAATTAGATGCTTTCCCACTAAGATAGGGAGCAAGGCAAGGATGTCTGTTCTCAGCATTCCTATTCAAATCATACCAGAAGTCCTAGTTAATGTAGTTAAGATAAGAAAGGGAAATAAAAGGTATACAGTTTAGAAAGGGAGAAATCAAACTGTCTTTCTTTACACGTGACATGATTGTTTATGTAGAAAATACCAAAGAATTGACCAAAAAAGCCTGTAATAAGCAGTCATAGCAAGGTTGCAGGGTACATGGTTAACACATAAACGTCAATTGCTTTATTACTTTATTATATACCAGCAATGAACAAGTGGAATTGAAACACATTAGCATTTACATTAGCACTANGAGAAATCAAACTGTCTTTCTTTACACGTGACATGATTGTTTATGTAGAAAATACCAAAGAATTGACCAAAAAAAGCCTGTAATAAGCAGTCATAGCAAGGTTGCAGGGTACATGGTTAACACATAAACGTCAATTGCTTTATTACTTTATTATATACCAGCAATGAACAAGTGGAATTGAAACACATTAGCATTTACATTAGCACTAAAAAATGGTACATACTTAGATATAAATCTTACAAAATATATGTAAGATCCATATGAGGAGAACTACAAAACTCTTATGAAATAAATAAAAGATCTAGAATGGATAATGTACCTTGATAAGACTCAATATTGCTAAGACATCAGATCTTCCTAAATACATATACACACACACACAATGCCAATTAAAACCCAAGGAAGTCATTTGGTTCTGAAAAACTGATCCTAAAATACATAGAGAGAGGCAAAGGACCCCAAACTATGGTGAAGGAGAACAAAGTTAGAAGACTGACCCTACCCAACTCCAAGATGCATCATAAAACAAACAGTAAAGGCAGTGTAGTTACTGGTGAACAAACAAAGAAATGAACTGGAATAAAGAGCCCAGAAATGAACCCCCACAAATCGAATCAACTTGTCTTTGGCAGAGGAACAAAGGCTCTTCAATGAAGAAAGGATGGTCTTTTCAACACACTGTGCTGGAATGAATCTGGATACAGACTTCACAACTTTCACAACACCAAAGCATACTCCATTTAAAAAAAAGTTGGTACGTTGGACTTTATTAAAATTACCACTTATGTGTAATTTTATGCTGTGTAAAAGATGCTGTTTAGAAAAAGAAAAGGCAAGCCACAAACTGGGAGAAAATATTTGCAACACATGTATCTAGCAAAGGACCGGTATCCTAAATATACAAAGAATCCTTAAAACTCAACACGAAGAAAATAACCCAATTTTAAAAATGGGCAACTGATCTAGACACTTCATCAAAGAAGATATATATACAGATAGCAAATAGACATATAAAAATATGTTCAGAATCATATGTTACCAGGTAACTGCAAATCAAAATGAGATTTTTGATTTTCCACTACACATCTACTAGAATGGCAAAAATTCAAAGCACTGGCAATCTCAAAATTAGACGAGAGCATGGAGCAAAAGGAACTCTCATTTATTGCTGGTGGAAATACAAAATGATACAGGCATTCTGAAAGACAGTTTCACAACTTCTTAGGAAACTAACATGCTTACCATATGATACAGAAATTGTGCTCCTTGGTATTTACCCAGATGAGTTGAAAACTTTTGTGTTCTACACAAAACCTGTACACAAATGTTTACAGCAGCTTTATTCATAATTACCAAAACTTGGAAGCAACAAACAACGAAGATGTCCTTCAATAGATGAATGGATAAACAAACTGTGGTATATCCATACAATGTAATACTACTCAGTGCTCGAAATTAGCTATCAAGCCACAAAAAGATATGGTGGAACTTCCAATGCATATTACTAAGTGAAAGAACCCAATCTGAAATGGCCATATATTATATAATTCCAAATATATTACTTTCTGGAAAAGGCAAAACTATCAAGACAATAAAAGATCAGTGGTTGCAAAGGATTCAGAAAAGGAGGAAAGGAATAAACAGGTGGAATACAGGGAATTTTTAGGGCCATTGAAACTATTCTGTATGATACTATTATGGAATCATGTCATTATATATTTGTTAAAACCAAGAGGTGCACAACAAAAAGGTGAACCCTAATGCAAACTATGGGCTTTAGGTAATAATAATTTATCTCTATTAGATGATCATGATCTCTGTGAAATGATATGGAATGATTCCAGGATGTATTGTTAAGGAAAAAGCAAAGTGAAGCTGAGTAACCATAGTATTCCCATACCCATTTTGTGTAAAAAGGAAGAAATAAGGGTAAAAAGTACACAAACCCACTCATTTGTGCAAAAAGAAACAAGAAAATATACCCAGACTCAACAAATGGTGCTAGAACTGGATATTCACATGCAACAAAAAATGAGGTTGGACCCCTTCCTTATACTATACACAAAAATTAACTCAAAATACCAGTAGTCTTATACCCAACACTAAGGCATAATTAATAAAATTTTAAAAATAGATATAATAAACTTAATTAAATTTAAAACTTTTGAGCATCAAAACACACCACCAAGAAAGTAAAAAGATAAGTCACTGAGTTAAAATATTTATAAATCACTTATCTGGTAAGTGTCTAGTATCTAAAATATATTTTTAAAAGTCTTACAATGCAATGCCAAAAATATAAATAACCCAATTTAAAAATGTGCATATGATCAGAATACTCATTTCTCAAAAATAAAATACAAATGACCAATAAACACAAGAAAAGATTGTGACTAAACATCATCCAGTGACTGGAGAAATGTAAATCAAAACCCCCGTGATACACTGCCTTACACCCACTAGCACAGCTAAAATAAAGCAGACAATAAGGTATGCTGGTGAGAATGTGAAGAAACCACATACATCACTAGTGGGCATCTAAAACGATGCAGCCACTCCAGAAAAGGGTTTGGCAGTTCCTCAAAAAGATAAAATTACCACATGACCCAGCAGTTCCACTTCTATACTATCTTGGCAACTCTTCTGTAAGCCTAAAATAATTTCAATAAAAAGTTTTAAAAATGAAAGAATCACATTCTAAAACACTATTTTGTATATTAGAGTACTCTTCAAATTAAAACTGAACCATTAAACTCATTTCTAAACCCACTTACTGTAGGAATAAATTTAGTTTCAATTAAGTTACTCTGAGATAGAATGTTACTACATTCTCTTTGCATTGAATGATTTTTGGAAGGGGATACAGAGGAAAGATCATTTTCAGGGAAACAAGATTTTGGAAACTTAGCAGGGATTGTTGGAAGAAGACTAGTAAAACAGAATATAGACTGTAAAGATTCAAATTACTACATTAACAGTACCTATAAACAAGGGGGACTCTGGAGGTTCATTATGGAAGGATAGCTGTGGCGGTAACATAGACAAAGGGCCAGAAAGGGCTAGGAAAGTGTTGAAGACTATCACAAAACCCTACACCAGAGAGTCGCAATCTTTCTGGGTTTGTAAGACCCATAACATGTCAGTAATTTTTTCACAGGCCAAAAAGACATACCTAACCATTCTGTTTATTAAGTAGTCAGGTTCAAACAGATTGAGAAAGATGTATGTCCTAACTTAACAACTGTGTCAGGTAGGCAATGCACAGCTTCTCAAACCTTAGAATCGGATTGGACACTGCCTTCCTCTTTTTTTACTTCCATACGGATTTTCACATAGTACTTGCTTTCTGTCATAGCACCTACTAAAAACTCCGCTTCGTAAAAATATGGTAGCATTGAAAGGAATGTAGGAATCTAATTTTGAAAATAAACCACCCTCAAGTTAGTAGTTTGTGTGGTTTCCAACAGATGTCGTGGCTCTTTCCCTCAAAATGTTTAAGAATCTCTTGGCACATCTGTGAGTTCTCTGCAGTGCCTGCCCAGCTCCAAAGTACAGTTTGGGAACCATGGGCCTTGGCAAAAGATGACAAAAGATGCCACCAAGGCAGTGGCAATAGAAAACTTGGAGTAATAATTAAGGCATTCTTTAGAGGAAAAAGAAAATCAGTAGATCCAGATATGTTGCCTGGAAGTATAATAACAGCGCAAATATTTGAGAATTTTCAAAACTTTGCTTTAAAAAATTATTCTATCTTTATTGACTCTCACCCCCAATAGGCCCGGCTTCTACGGAAGACAATCTTTTTTTTTTAATGAATAAATGAAGCTGTTAAATTGCTTATAGTAATTTGTAATCTTTACATGTGACATACTGAAGTATACTGCTCTCACTTCTAATACACACACACACTACAAAACAACTGAACCAAAGGAAGAAAATTATATTCAAATTTTTGACTCAATGAACGTGTCTGGAGTACCAACAGGAATTATCATTCAGGATCTACCAAAGCTTTACTTCTGATAGATTATTGAGAAAGAAACAAATATGGCAGTTCTAAAACCTGGCTTGCTGATATTAAGCAATAGGGGAATTTCTAAAATGACAGATTTGCCAACACCATTCCAGACCTACCAAAATTAGGGCTTTCTAATGGGCATAGAATTCTCCATATTTGCAAAGTGCCATGGTGATTCTTAAATCAGTCAGTTTGAGAGGAAATAGCTAAAACAACACTGTCCAGTAAAACTTTTTGTGATGATGGAACTGTTCCACATTTGCACTGTCCAATATGCTAGCCCCCTAGTTGTATGTGGCTAGTGAGCACTTGAAATGTGGCTAATGTGCCTGAAGAACTGAATTTTTAATTTAACTTAAGTTCATTTAAATTTAGATGTAAATTGCCAGATGTGGTTAGTTGTTTCCAAACTGGAGAGCACAGAACTTGATTTATGTTACATACCCATCCTTCTAAAATAAGTTGTACCCTTAATTTAAATTAGATAAACAGAAAATGAGGTTGCTCAACCATATTCTCTCATACAGGGTCTTTCTTAAAATTACATATCATAGCAACATAAACACTATTCAGTTTAGCAGTCTGAGTCTTTTGTAGGTAGAGACTTTACCTCAAATGTCATACATTTTTTTCATAATAAAAATCATCTCTGAATTAAGTTCTAAGAAAAGTCATTGCAAATGAGTTCGGGTATTTTCTTTAGCCAAAGGGAATATTATGTGAGCCAACACGTCTCAGCTGCCAGTAAACTCAGAACCAAACCCACTACCCAATGGTAACTCCTGTTAAGTGCCTGGTAACACGCACTCTAGCTCCTCTAATACTATCTGTTCTATTTATATCACCAAATTAGTCAGCAGAGTGTTATTCCAAATTCTGAAGCTGACAAACTCTTTTGGATATAGGAAGAGTACCAATTTTTAAAGTGATAACTTCAATGCATTAAAGTCAATCTTTTTTATTGTTACTGAGGTATAAGAGTCATGTTTAAGTGTTTTTATTTAAAGAGTATTTTAAAAATAACACCAGGAAACATTTTAATATCTCCAATTTATCAAGGAAAATCTTGAGGCATCTATTACCAAAGCTGTCTAAAAATATCACTATAACAGTGAGAAATAAGACAAAGGTGCAGCCTGTAGTAATTTCACTGCCTCCATTTCACACACACAGTCCCTACTCCTTTTAAAAAATACGCAAAAGTCCTTGTGCAGAATATGAACATCCCCATTGAGCATTCAGTTCAAAATGCTTGAACAATTTTTCCTTTAGCACACTGGACTATTTTTATATCATGCAATGAACTACTTCAGTGACTCTCTTGTTACAATTTTCCACAAAATTAGAAGGAACGTATTTGATGCATCAATAGTACATTTAAAGTTCTCTGAGCATCTAATTGCACAACTAATGTGAAATAAAACTATAAAAGTGGAATTTCTTCGCATAAACACTTAATATTTCATTTTAAAAATCAACTTTTAAAATACATAAGCCAAGATCTGATACCAAAATAAGGTTAAGGGAATGACACACTATCAAAAGATACAATTTACTCCATAGGTTCATTTTAAAAATCATGACAGGAAAAAAACTTTTATATAAAACCTGTCATAAAGAAATATATCCTAAACAGTACAGTCACCACAGTGCATATGCACATGTGTGCACACAAACACATACATACATGCTGGCAAATTAATTCTACTTCATGATTTCCAGAGTACATTGTTCTAGGTTCTCTGTTAAGGACCTAAAATCCTATACAAGGACACAGGTTCACAGAAGCTACCTCTACAAGTATGAAGTGCCACTACCACTTTAGTAAAAAAGCCTTCTTGGAGTGTGGAGCCAGTCTATCTGTGTACTTTGGAAATACTGTCAGGTTGTAATGCATAAATAAATTTTATTTCTTCCATCGATTCAATGCCAGACAGAGCCCTTTGTACCACATAGGGTCAATGGAGCCAAAAACAAATTTCCAAGTCAAAATATTGAGTCCTCAGTTCTACACCCCCTCCATATTAAGCATCCTCTTATTCTGATGAATACTACAAAGTTCCTTGATCAGACCACTTCTCCAACATGTGACAGGCCAAACCAAATTGTCATGACAACCCCTATGATCCTTTACCTTTCCATCTTAATTTCTTATTCCTACTGATCTGCAGACCACCTTTCACTCTCTCCTGAGAGCCACTATTATGATGATCTATACCGTACTCAGACTGTTTATCCTCAATATTTCCAATCAATCCAGCCTACATCTCTCCCCTATCTATGTAGCACCATTGACAGCTTCGATGTTCTATTCTTGACCCTGTCAGAAGGAAGCAAGGGGGGAGGGCTTGTGGAACAATGTTTATAAAGTCTAAAGTAGTACCCTACACCTTCACACTCTCAGCACTCACTGACTCACCCAGAGTAATTTCCAATCCTGCAAGCTCCATTCATAGTAAGTGTCTTATACAGGAGAACCATTTATCTTTTATACCATATTTCCAATGTATCTTTTCTATGTTTAGCTACATTGAGGTACACAAATACTTACCATTGTGTTTTAATTGCCAAGTATTCAGTACAGTAACATGCTGTTCAGGTTTGTAGCCTAGGAGCAACAGACTATACTATCATATAGCCCTGGTGTATGGTGGAGGCTATAATAACTAGGTTAGTGTACATGCACTCTATGATGTTCACACAACATCACCTAATGATGCATTTCTCAGAAAGTGTCCCCATAGTTAAGCGATGTGTGACTATACTAAGTGACTACAGCCTCTTCTCTCCCCTGAGCTCAAGACTCATTACTGCTCAATTAAGGCCTCCATCTGGATGTCCCAAACTTTAAGAAAAGCAAAACCAATTCTTCATTTCTCCTTCATGGCAAACCTTGTCCTTCCCAAGTGTTCCCCATCTCTATAGCCTGGTTGCTCAGGCTTAACAACTTATTACATTCACCTGGTTGCTCAGGCTTAACAACTATAGTCACTGTTGATCCATCTCCCACTTTGTATCATATCTAGTCCACTACTGTCCTGTCAACTATATATTCAAAAAAAGTCACTTCCAGTTACACAGGTTTATAATTTGTCAAAACTTATTAAACTGTATGCTTAAAATGGATGTATTTTTGCATATAAATGTGTAAGTTATACCCCAGTAAAGTGTGCTGGTAGCATCTATCACCTACGTACATCATACCATTTCTTACCACTTCCACCATCACCTCTTTGCTACTTAGACTACTGCAATAGCCTCCTAACTGCTATCCCTACCATTTTTACTGACAATAGTCCACAAAGTATCCAGAATAATCTTCTTAAAATGTAAATCATATTATATCATACCTCTCCAATGGCTTTCTATCACACTTAAAATCCAAAAGCCCTTACCATGTTCTCAAGGCCATACATGATCTGACCCCCACCACCCCCTACCTCTCCCACCTCACCTATCATTTTACCCCTTACTCTACTTGGTTCCAGACACATTGATCTTCCAGAAACTCCTAAAACACATCAAGCCTATTTCCAATTAATTATTTTTTCTTTTTAAAAAAATGTATTTCAAACATAGGTTCTTCATATCAAAATTGATATACCTCTATCACAGTCAACAAAGATGACCAACAAAGATGGTCAACAAAGAAGTGCTTGTTTAATCCATGTGAAGAAATGGATCTGAATAAGTAATTATTAATGTAATTTGGACTTCACAAATTCAAGTTAATACTTAAAGTACATGTAGTATTCTGATGTTCAACTGGAAAACTAAATTGGGTTCAGTTACAGAGAGCCCAGAACATCAGATTAAGGAGTTTATATTTTATCTAACAGGCCAGTGTCACAAACTTAAGCACTGAAAACAGCTACTTTATTTATTTTTCAAATCCTGAGGTCAGAAGGTTTGCAAAGGGGTGGAATAATGGGAAAAATGAGGAGTTACTTTCAGGGATATTTATACACATTTTTATATCTCTAGAATTTTGAGCCATGTGATTGTATTATCTATTTTTAAAGTAAATTAATTAAAGCTTAATTAAGTTTTAGTTAAATTAAAACTATATTTAAAAACAAGAATTCTTATGACAAAAAGTCAAAAACATATATATTTATGCCTTTTTAAAGAAAAATGTATCATATTGTAAATACTTTTTGAATACCATAACTAAAACTTATATGGAACATAAAAAAAAAATATGTTCATATATTTAGGTGAGACAGACATACACAGAATACTAAAATACATACTGGTAGATAATGGTTCTTATCATATATTAGGGAGGTCCTATCAGAACTGAATTCTGCAACCTAAATTATCATAACCACAACTTGCCAACTTTCATGGCTGAACAGCCATTAAGGGCTCATATAGTAATGACTTCCCTCAGAAATCTAAAGGCCTGCAGGTGATAAATGAATAGGATAAGAAATAAACTAAGATACAAAAGAACACTGTCTCTTTCTCTTGAACTCATCCCCAGTGGCCAGTCTCACCACTTGCCAACAGCTACGTGAGTTAAATGAGATTAATAATTAAATGACTTGGGGACAACAATATGAGCAGTGGATATAAACTCTTATTAACTCCAAATTTGCCAGAGCCTTTTTACCTGACAATCAAGAAGTAATGAGGAAAAGGACCTCAAAGTACAGGGTCCTTCTCTCAGATGAGTAAAAGTCATTCTGGCTTTTGTTCCTGACCCAAATTCTAGAACCACTACACCATGAAAGAATCAGAAAGTGGACCCTGTTGAACTAAGGGAACTCACACTGCATCAACCAGAACAAAAGCAAAATACTATAAATGGCAACAAAGAGAAAGCAGAAATCCCAAACCCTCTAATGTATAGAATCCATCGTTTGATCAAGAAGCAAAATACTGTGAGTTTACTCATGGCCTACATCTCAAAAGATGACCTCCACAAACCCTTATCTTCATCCTGTTACATGTCTTATCTAGGCTCATAGCCTATGGCCCTGACAAAAGAAAATGGGGAAAAGTTTCTCCTCTCCATAATCACAGAAATAACATATTCTCCACTGGAAAATATGCCCTGATTCTCATTTCCCTATTCCATCAACATACTATGCCTTTTCTGAATCCCTTGAGTTTCATCTTCATTCTTTTGAGTTTCAAATTCATGCAGAAGTCAGTGTATTTTAAATACACTTTATCTTGAAGTAATGAATGGGCACTTGGTAAGGTTTAAAACATCACTTTAAAATACTTTCTTAAACTTTAATATGCATACTGTGAATCTTATTAAAAAGCAGTTTCTGATTCAGTAAGTCTAGAGCAAGGCCTGGCATGAGAGCAGTTCTAACAGGTCCTGGGTGTTACAGCAAATGTTGTGCATCTCAGAAGAGATGTTAAGAGGTTCCAGCCCTAGTTAATGTGGCTCATTTACATTTTGGTCCTGTGGACCAAAAGTTTACAGGTTCAATCCCTAGTTGGGGCACACAGGAGAAGGCAGCCAATCAATTCTTTCCCCTCCCTCCCACTTCCTCTCTGTCTGAAAGCAATGAAAAAATGTCCTCAGGTGAGGATTAGAAGAAGAAGAAGGAGAAGCACCAACAGCAGGCTCTAAAAGGCAATGACACAGGCTACCTCCAAAGGCACAACCCCAATAGAATGCTGACTATTCTTTTTTTATAGTTTATTCCTTCTCTAATTTGTAACAAATGTATTTTCATATCCTCTTAATACTCGCAATTTATCTTCAATGCTATTACTGACATCTCTTTCTTTCATTCAACTGGCATCTCTAAATTTCCTTCTTCACCTTTTATTCTTCCATACCCCTCAAAATAGTACCTAAATATAAAAGTAACTGATAAAAATTTTTCTTACTATGTGCCCAAGTCTATTTTTTCTTATGTCCTTTAAACAGTTTCCAATTCAGCAAACATACTTCCAGCAATTTAAGACTTCTTGCAAAGATCAAAATGAGGAATGGAAAAAAAGAAAGAAATAGAAGAAAGTAAACTACAGGATAAAAGTGCAGAAATTTGGCCTAATCTGTATCTATCACAAGACCCTATGCAAAGTAAGGCAAAAGAAATAAAAGTCACTACAACAAATTTTTATATATTAAAAAGATTTTAAAGCTCTATTTAAGCATCCACTTATAAATAAAATTCTAGTACATCAAACAAATGTTATTGAGTCACCTTGTTAGCATTAAACTATACTGCTAAATGAGAGAGGAAAAAACCAAAATATTTAGAACTAATCTCTGAATATTCTAGAACATCCCAATGTTTGTAGTGTTAAGGTCAGATCCTATCATCATAAGGATCTAATTTAACAGGTGTGCCATAATGGCAACCCCTAAAAATGATCAAGCCATATATTCAATTGTAATCAAGTTTAATTTTCACCTTGAGTCACATTAACAATAACAATACTTCTCAAGGAAAAAATCCTGGGATGCTGCAAACTGGAGGGAAGAAACTGATTTTGTGGCTGAAGAATCACCTGATATGTTGTATTTCACTTAGGAAAAGGGATTTTAGTTTAACCACCTTTAAATTGATATCCCCAGTATACCAGCAAATTAAGAAATACTAGTAATCTGGATTTTCCTCATGTATCCTCTAGCTTGGTTAGTAGTACACCCAGTCATCCAAACCAGAAACTTGGGTGTCAACTTGGACCTTTCCCTCTCCCTTAACCCCATCCTTTTCAGACTTTTGACTGAAATGACCACCAAGTCTTATCCATTTTATGTCCTAAGTGTTCCCTGGGCCTAATTCTCTCCATTTGCTCTGTCAATGCCATAAGTCTAACCCTTTTTCCTCATCTTATCAATTGCAACAGCTACCCTAATATCACTGCTTCCAGTCACCCTTTCCCCTATGATACTTACATGATACTCACTCTATGATATCAAGTGATTTTTCCAAAATGCCAATCTAAGGTCTCTTCCACTCAAAAACTTTCAGTTATGTTCCCACGTATAACAGCATACACCTTTTCAAGATCTGAGTCCTGCCTGCCTTTCAAACATCACAGTCCACCGCACTACCCCCATCCAGTGCTGTAAGTCAAACTACACTGCTTTAATTTCCAGCACACCCTGCACTATTTAATGCCCCCATGTTTTTGGATAGACTGCTCTTTCAGTTTAAAATATCTTTCATTTCTTCCCCCTGGGCTTCCTGGCCAACTACTATGAATTTTTCAAAACCCAGCTCAGATCCCAGGAAGGCATCCCAAGACCCTACCCCCAACTCTTGAGTAGATACATATTTCTTCCTCTGGCAACTTACTAATAATGACATTTGTTGGGCGTTCACTGTGTGCCTGACTCTGTTTCAAGCACTTTACATGTATTAACTCATTTAATCTTCAAATAATCCTTCCTATGAAATAGTACCATTACTACATTTATGGATATGGAAACTAAACCACAGATAACTATACAACCTGTCCCCAAGGATATCCAAACTCTGAAATGATGGAGACAGATTAAAATCCTGACACCATATATATTTACATTATTGCACCTATCACAGTAAATTTATTTACATGACTGTCATTACCCTGAACTATGAGCTCCTGGAGGGTGAGGATTATGTCATATTCAACTCTAAAGCCACATTAATTAGTTTAAAGTAGGTAACCAGTACATACATTTCTTGAGTTACACATAAACAGCATTCCTAACAAGTTCAAGAGAAAAGCACTCAGAAACTAGTTTCCAAATAAATATTCAAATATATGTAAGAGTTCTGGACTAGAGCAAGCTATTTTTTTCATCTAATAAAAATAATTTCAAAAAGAAGTTAATATAGACATGAAATTATAGTACTGTGGACAATGAAATAAACTTATTTTTGCATTAATACTGCTTAATCACTGCAATAAATCAAAACCCAAAGGACTCTTTGCTTAACTTTTTTTCTCACTAAATAAGAATTCTTCTTGCTTATCACTGACGGCATTGAAAAGAAAGCCCTAAATTTACTTTGCTCAAGTGGAAAGAAGCAAGTCACAGACCAGCACTACTAATTGCTTCCTTAAGTCTGCCAAGAAATGTATCCCATTAGGCAATTAAAATAAAACACAGTTGCCTAAGCATATATAAAACAAAAAGAATTTCTAAGATTATGTGGACTGGCATTCCATTATTCAAATAACAAAACATTCTTTATCTTAAGGGGAAATAATCTAGGAAAAAATAACACAGATTATCATCACCCCATAAGAGTACAGATTTTTACATTAAAGCATATGGATATGTTCATAATATTTCAATAGCCATTCTTTGCATCCTTAAAATTATAAAAAGCAAAGTTTTTCCAACATTAGTGATGTTCTCTCACAGTTACAGCACTGAGCCATCTTGAAGTACAATAATTAAAACCCAAAGGGATGGTGCCAGCAGCAACAGTACACACCTTACTCGTTAGAGTAATCTGCACCCCTCCCTTCTTCTACACACTTGTACACCACAGAAAGGTAAATCCGTTGTCAGAAGAAGCAAAGTTTAGGCCAGAGCAAAACAAATTCTACCCCAAGGCGAGTCTTACCATTTCTTGGTACACTCAACCATCAGCTCCTGATAAGAGGCCACAAACTGGAACTTAGATGCATGTTTTCCCACACGCTGCAGTCTCTTCCAAACTGAAGCCATGATGATTAGTCAATACACTGGAGCAGTTCTGAGTGAGCAACACAGCAGCTTTAACAAAGCAGAGGGTCCAACGCAAAAAAGCTTTGCATGTATGTCTGTACTTTTAAAAACTCAACTACAACTTGAAATGATGTTTGGGGTCCATAAGTCTTCTCCCTGTTTCACAGGGTAAATCCCATCTTAGATGAATGGCCCAGTCAAGAACAGTGTGATATACATGACAGGATGAGTGAGTGGAGGTTCCCTCATGGAGACACCTCAGGGGCTATATCACGTGTATTCTGGAGAACTGAAAAGCAAAACAAAGAAAAAATATGAGGAAAGAAGGATGACAAGTGGCTAACCACCCATGTTAGATAACACTGCAACAGACAACCCCAGTTCTCTGCATGTTTTTCAAACAATGAAACAAAACACCAACCTCAAAAGCCAGTAACATCAAGGATACCAGACACCAAGGAAAAAATGACAATTCACACGGAGGATGCTGGAGCAGCACATCAGGTAATCAGCATCAACACCAACCCACAGACGCAAGTAAGGCCTCTACCTCCCCCTTCTAGCATCATAGAAGGGCGAGCAGAGCGGGAAAGTAAGTGTAGGGATGCTGTTTAATGTCCACGGCCAGTGAGAGGGACAAGTGGAGTATTTTTAAATAAACTTTGTTTTTCATCCGATAATTAACAGCCTCGAGTCCTAGAATGTTTGCTTGGAACAAATTAAGGAGCCAGAAGGAATGCTGTTGTTGGGTCGGAGGGGAAAATGGATGGGGAAAGAGGAGTGGTGAGAAATCTCCAGGCACAGGGAGGGGAACGTCCCGGCTCCAGGCCACCTGGGCTCTCCTTCACCTTCACTGCCAAACGGAGGGAAAAGGAAACTCCTGACTGGGCGTGAAGCAATGACCAGCAGGGCAAGTGAACCGTGCGGGGTGCAGGGTGCGGTGCCTTCCCTCCCCCATCCTCAGGGAACAGAACGCCGGAGCCTCTTCTACTCACGCACAGAGCCCAGACCCCGGCCCCCGAGAGGAGGCAGGCAGAGGCTCGCCCGCGGTCCCTGACACCCAGGCAATGCCAGCAGACCCCAGCCTGGTCCCTGAGCCCCAGCCCAAACACACGTCCACTCCCGCCCCCTCCTCAAGCCTCTAATCCCGCTGTCGGGCTGAGTATGGCCCCGTACCCTCCTCAACGCCGCTCCTCCATCGCCGCCGCAGCAGCAGCAGCCGCCGCCGCCGCCACCGAGTCCTCCATCCCCGCCGGAGCCACATGGAACAGCGGAGCCAGCCGTGGCGCTGGAAGGAGCCGGGGGTCTGCAGCCCCTCCGGCGGACCTCGCGCCTCACGCCCGCCCCCTCCCGGACGGAGTCTCCCCGCGGCCGCCCCCCACCCTACAAAACCCTGCCAGAGCAGCCGCTCAGTGCCCAGCACCCCCACCCCCGCCTTCCTCCTCCGCCACCATCATCATTACCTCCCCCGCCGCACCTCTCACACTAACCCTACCCACGGCGGCTAAACCTCCGTCCGCCCTGCCGCCATTGGTCAGGCACCACGCTTGCCCCGCCCACCTCCGCGGGTAAGCCTTTGAGCATCAGGGGAACCTCATTGGCTGATCCGAGTGCCTATCACAGGGGCGCCACTCCCAAGCTCTGGAGGTGTTTTCCCTCAGTGGGAACGCGGCGCACCAATCTATCTTATTTTGAAGGGGAAAAAAAAAAAAATGGAACTCACTGAGAACAATCCCGCCCATTCATTCCTCTGATTGGCTTGGAAAGGGAAGGGTTAGGCCTGAGGAGTAAGGAGTGTTTACGGTGAACTGGAAGATGGTTGCTGAAGGTGAATGTCTGTCAACCGAGAGCTGGTACCGGGCGGGGTTTCTGCCCTGAGTCTGTGTGTGTAGTAGCAGAGAGCCGAGCTGCCTTTGCTGCAGCTCTGGGCAGTGAGGCTGCTATGGTTCTCTCCTCTTCTATTCCCCACCCTAGGAGCTGGGAGCTCTGTTTCCTCCGCCACTAAGCGACTAGGGTGTTTGTGCACACAGCCTTGTTTTCACCCGATTTCTCGCGTCAAACTGGGAAGTAATAACCCTGCCAGCAGCCCCCGCCAGACAAGCAGTCAACTGGTCCTCAACGGGACTTAATGACACAAGCTAGACAGAAAGTGTTTAACGGTGCAATTTCTTCTCGTTCTGATTCTTCAACATTTCTTTGGATCTTGGTTTCTTCTCATCGATGTGGGTGGGTCCTTTTCCCCTGGTAGGAACTGCACTTGGATTTGGGAGTGGCTGGCATATAAAAAGCGTGGTTATTAGGCAAATGTCAGGATGGAATGACTTAAGAGCAGTGCGAGGGCAGGGGTAATTAACCTTGTTAAAAGCCGCCAAGGCCCCTTTTGGGAATATGATGAAAGTTCATAGACACTTTCCCAAGGAGGAAAAAATGTCCAGTCACAAATTTGCTTTCAATTTTAGGTGGCTCACAGACATCTGGTGCAGAGAAAGAGGGCAAAAAAGAGGCGGGCGAGGGGCGGGGTGGAATCCCAACATTTTAAGAAATAAGCATGGGAAAGTGGGAAAGAGACCGAGGAGAATGGAGAGAAGTAGGAGCACCCTACAAGCAATCAGCAAATAGTTTGAAAAAAAAGGGAAGCTAACATGAAAAGACAATAAGCAACTATTAAGCGTTATTCTCAATCTTACTAAGGATACAAGAACAAAGCTTGAAAGGTATTAGGGTCTAGAGAAGGATTCTTTGTGACACTCAACAGAAAGGCAACAATAGGTGAGAACTGAATACATGTAGAGATAGTGGAGACAGAGAAAAGAGAGATTTTGAAAAAAACAGAGATGGGGAGACAGAAGGCTTGAATCCAGTATCTATTTCTATTTCAGTAAAGAAGGTGAGCTAATGTGCATTTTTACAGAAAAGGACATAGATATCACTTATTTTGCTATAGTCTTAATTTTTAAACATGAAGACAACCATAATAATTATTGACTCAACTATATTAAGATATTGACTCTTAATATAATTAAGAATCAATAGTTATATTGACTCTTACTTCATGTACATCTTAGTAAACCTAAGTGGTTTACTAAATCACTACAACCTACAGCCATTGTGATCTCATGCAGTGATACATTCTGCTACATTAACAGATTTTAAGTGTATAATTTTTTAAAAATGGCTAATTTATAGAAATGGTCAAACTATTTTAATCTAAGTTGCCCTTCAGAAACCCAACATGATGACCAGGAGGGTTTTTCATCCTATTTATTATTGTTCTCAAGAAGTTCTCAAATTTACTCATGTGGTCACCCCGGTTTCTTCTAATACTATGTCCCTGCCTTGGGGGTAGGGGGGAAAGAAGACTTCATTGTAAAGAAATTATTTTAAAAGCAATCAGTTTTAAATAAGTATCTTTCACTTTTTTAAAAAAAGTAATGTGCTAGAACCCCAGGGAATCTTTCTCTGGGGACATTGTAGGACATTTTAAGAGACCAACAAAGAGTTTCTTAAAAGGCAGCTTTTTAGGGGAAGTATTTTTCTTGGAAGTAAATTCTTTAATTATTGCTGCAAAGGTAGCTAAGAAGAAACTAAAGAATTAAAGCAGACCTTGACATTGTTCAGCTGCTGAGCTCAAGTTCAGTACACTGGCTCCTGGAGGCTCCAAAGAGCAACTATTTCTTCTCATAACTTTTTAAAAAAAAAATAACTGGTCTACTAACTACATTTATTGAAGAAACTTCAATATAGAATATTTTAATGTCTTTTTGTCCATGTAGCTGATAATTATTGAATACCAAGTGATTATTGATCATATTAAATACTATTAGTACATAAAAGATACTATGTACTAATAAAAGATACATCCCTGTTTTCAAAGAGTTTTCAGAAACAGGTGTTGAGCATGCATGCAAGGAAGTGATATGAATTACTTAACTTCTCTGAGTATCAGTTTCCTATTCTGTCAAAGGAATAATCATGCCTATTTTTTAGGGATGTTGAGAAGATGCAAGATATGTATGTAAACTACCTGGCACGTAGTAAATAAGAAATAAATGATAATTGTTAATGAACACTATTGTGCTTGGTAACAAACTAAAAGTCAAGAAAAGAGCAAACAGGCTTTCAAACAATATTTAGTTGCTACCAAACATTACTACCTCAAAGACTTAAAAGATCTCAAAAGATACAGTGTTTTTAGCACCATTTCTCTCCCATTAACTCAGTGATTACCAACAGTGGAACACCAATAATTTATGTGGACTCAGGATTTTATTATCATTACTAAGAATTTACTTACCTTCAATCCTCATGACTATCTTTCATGTCATATATTAGCTGACATCTGTTGGCATGCTAGATGTTACCCTTTTCTTGACGCCCTCATTCTTCCCACCTACTAGTATGTACATCCTATTGATCCTCCCTCTTCCAAACTTGGAATTACCTACTGTGGTTCTCCTTCTTAATCCTATGTTTACTCAGGTCTTGATTTATCATCTCCTTCTGCCCTAGATTTAATCTGCATAAAGTAGATCTGGGAGTGAAAATTAGTTTAATTGTCCTGTCCATTTGACCTAGGTTATGATCACAAATTTTCACAGATGTTTTACTTAACAGAAGTATCAACATTTAAAATAATTTTGATTTTACCTTTAAATATCATCAAGCTACAATTAAGATAAAATATAAAAAATAAGTGAAAAATGCCATCCCAAAACTGTAACTCTTCTCTGCCATGACAATTTTGAAACAATAGAAATTAGTTTCATTGCAGCTGCTCTTCTACACACTGTTTCAGAAATCCCTAAAATAAAATGCAACCGTAAAATGCAACCATAGTCTTGAATTATCATTTCTGGTGATAAAATTCTTATCTTTGGGTATACAGTTTTTGCAGTAAAAACTGTCAAGGTATTATAGCACAGTTTAACTACTAACAGAATTTATCTATGCCTAGTCACAGTAATAAGACTTAATCCCAATATTAACACTGCAGGTTTTGCATTGTTTTCCAGTTTCCAAAACAGTTATGCTAAACAATAATGCTAAGCAATTTTTAACTTCTAATGAAATTATTTCTTTTAAACCCATAACAAACAATTTACTCCTAATAATCCTACAGCAATCTTTACTTACTTGAAAAAACTCACTGTGACAGGCTAATACTTGGAAATGTTAATTGACGGTTTTTGCTGTAGTTGTTTTTCCAGGTATTTCATTGCATCCTATGGCCTTTCCTCTCTTATAACCCACGCCAAGATACCCTCAGCATCACACTCACTCTCACCCAGGCTTATCTGTGCTCATTGTTTCAGGAAAGGAGCCAAACAGAATGCAAAAGGAAAAAAAAACAGAATTCTCCTTGGTTTTTGAGTTTCAAAATCCTATTCCTTTACCAAGTAATCAAATGGATCCATATAGAGACCTGCACAGTTCAGTATAATAACCTCTAACCACACTGACTTTTGAACACTTTAAAAGCTCTAAGTATAAAATATATACCAATTTCAATGACTTAGTATGTAAAAAAGAATGCAATATGTCTTATTAATCATTTATATATTGACTAATTATTGAAATAATATTTTGAATATATTGGGTTAAATGAAAGACATAAATTAAGTTCACCTGTTCCTTTACTTTTTTAAATGTAGCTACTGGAGAAATTTATTTTATGTTTATTTTTTAAATCATTTTATTTTTTTAATTGCACTACAATACTATTTATTACAGACATTATTATATTATTTTAGGTGTATACTCTAGTGATTAGATATTACATAACTAAGTAATATCACACTCATCTGATCTCATACATAGTTACTAATATTATTGCCTATGCTGTGCTTTACATCCCCATACTATTTTAAAACAACCAACCTGAATTGCCCAATTTCTTACCTTTTTTACCCAACCCCCAACCTCAATCCAATCTGAAACCATCAAAATGTTCTCTGTATCTGAGTCTGTTTCTGTTCTGCTTGTTCATTTTTTTAGATTCAATTGTTGATAGATATGTATTTATTGCCATTTTATTGTTCATATTTTTATCACTTTTTTTCATCTTATTAAAGAAGACCCTTAAACATTTCATATAAAACTGATTTTGTGATAATGAACTCCTCTAGCTTTTTCTTGTCTGGGAAGCTCTTTATCTGTCTTTCTGTTCTAAAATCAGCTGACGGTCTGATGGGAGCTCCCTTGTAGGTAACTAACAACTTTTCTCTTGCTGCTTATAAGATTCTCTCTTTATATTTAATCTTTGGCGTTTTAATTATGAAGTGTCTTGGTTTGGGCCTGTTTGGATTCATCTTGTTTGGGACTCTCTGTGCTTCCTGGACTTGTATGTCTATTTCCTTCACCAACTTTTAGAGTTTACTGTCATCGTTTTTTCAAATAAGGTTCCAATTTCTTGCTCTTTTTCTTCTCCTTTCAGCACCCCCATCATGTGAATATTGCCCTATTTGAAGAGGACTCAGAGGCTTATTACACTATCCTCATTTTTTAAATTTTTTTATTTTGCTCTCCTGATTGGGTGTTTTTTGCTTCCATATATTCCAAATCAAATATATGTTATTTGATTCCCAGTTCCAACTACTCTACTATTGATTCCCTGTAAATTAGTCATTTCAGTTAGTCTATCCTTCATTTCTGACTGATCCTTTTTTATGCTGAAGTTCCCACTAAGTTCTTTGAGCATCCTTACAATCAGTGCTTTGAACTCTGCATCTAGTAGATTGCTTGTCTCCACTTTGTTTAGCTCTTTTTCTGGAGTTTTTTTTCTGTTCTTTCATTTGGGGCATGTTTGTCTCCTCATTTAGGAAGCCTCCCTGTGGGGTTTTTTCCCCTATGTATTGGGTAGAACTGTTATGTCTCCCAGGCTTGGTAGAATGGCCTAATATAGTAGGGGTCCTGTAGAGTCCAGTGGTAAGACCTCCCTGATCACCCAAGATGCATTCCCCTGAGTGTTCTGTGTATACCCTCCTCTTGTAGTTGAGCCTTGATTGCTGTTGGCATGTTAATGGGAGGGGTTTATCCCCAGGCCAGTCAGCTGCAAAAACTGGCTGTGACCACCAACCACTGATCTCTGACCACCATGAAGGATCAGCTGTGCAAGGACCCACTCCACAAAGCAGTACTTATTTCAGTGGGGCTGTGGTGCCTGCTGAGTTCACCCCTTGAGTGTGCCGCTTTTGGAGGTGGTTGGGTGGTGATGTTTCAATGTGGTCTAAAGCTGTCTACTTGGTGTGCTGGGTCTGGAGCCTTCTGAAAGGTACAGGCCAAGGTCAGCAGCTGTCTGTGTTCTACCCAGGGCCACCCAGAATCAGCTACAAAGCAATCTACAGATGGCTGCTTATTGCGCTGGGCTTAGAGGTGCCCAGGCAAAGCCAAGCTGTGAGCCAAGGCCAGCTGTTGCTAGTGCCAGGCCTGGGGCCACTTAGGCGAGGTACAGAGTACACTGAGGCCAGATGCTGCTTGTGTGAAAGATTTTAAGAAAACCTGAATTATGAGCCAAGACAGGCCATTCCTATGGAAAAGCCACAAAAAAAAGTTTGAGTGGGCCTGAAAGTTGGGTGGGGTCCTCATGGAATCACCAGGGTTGGGGAGAGAACAGTGTGAGCCAGGTTGATGGAGACTCATATATGGCTGGCTCTGTGTGGGGAGGGCTCATCGAAGGACAATGGCCTCTGTCAGCACTTCTGTCTGGGAGAAATCTATGCCCCAGCTCTCACCCTGATGATGAACAGTTCAGTTCCTCCCCATATGTCTCTGGTGCCTTTCAAGCTGCTGCTCCAGCCCTGGTGCTCAGAGGAAATAAGACCCAGGCCCTTTAAGAGGAACTCCTTGGGACTCTAGAAACCTTTCATTTCCCTCAGCCCCAAACCCCACTGGTTTTTACAGACAGTCCCCACTGGGATACTGGCACTGGAACCCTGGGATGGGGGTATCCTGGTATGGGGCTGGGAACCCTTACTCCTCAGCAGGGACCTTCGCAGACAAAAATATCACTCCCAATTTTTATCCTCTACACGTGGGTATGGGACCATGCCTTCACCCATCCTTTCAGTCTTGATATGGCTTCTTTAATTTCCTAGTTGTAGGACTTCCATTCAGTCAGATTTCAGGTGGTTCTGAATGGTGGTTATTCTGTAGTTTACTTAAAAATTTGATGTAGTTGTGGGAGGAGGCAAGTAATGCATTTACCTACACCACCACCCTGCCCAGAAGTCTGGAAAATTTTAAATTATATATGTGACTTGTATTATATTTCTACTGGACAGTGCTGGCATAGACAATAGTAAAATTTCCTTTCACAGAGATGAGAAATGGATTTTCTAGACTAGAAGGAAGAAAAAGTTGGAAGAAATGTAATGAGAAGCAAGATGTGAGGGAATCCCTATAACTGCACTTAGGGCCCTGTTCTCACTCTATTCTGGCACAAGCCTTGAAGAGGGTGGCAGCACCTATCTATGGGATCTGAGAGCTGAAAAAGAGATAACTTACATTCTTTTTCCTTGTTAGAGCCCTGGGGAAGTAGCAAGACCCTTAAGAGAAAAAAAGCTGGGCAGTGTGTCTAATCCAGCCAAGACTTCAGAGCAGCACAGTTCTACAGAACTTTCTGGGATGAAAGTAGTTTAGCCTTTAACCACTTTGGGCTATTAAGCACTTGACATGTGGCCAGTGTAACTGAGAAACTGGAGTTTTAATATTATTCAGTTTTAGTTAATTTAAATTTAAATGTCTGCATGTGCTAGTAACTATCATAATGGACAATGAAACATTACGTGGTATCATGGAGGTTCTGGAAGCCCAACATCATAATTCCTAGACACCCAAAAGGGTACAGAGCACTGGAAGCCACCAGACCTAAAAGGGCCTTGCTGATAGACCCAGATGGACCCAGCAGCAATCTGTGAGGCTGACTGCTATTGAGGAATGATGCAGGTTGGAACTCTCAGGGGAGCCAGCATGGTAGAGGAGGAGGAGGGTCAAATGTCCCATTCCCTTCCTCTGATACCCTAATACTATGTAAGCGTTCTCAATTTAGATACAATTCCTGCCAGACTGACTATGATTAAGTGTCTGGCACTCCTTGTGAAATCAGAACTTGAAAGAAATATTAGGTTGAGTTATGAAAAAATAAATTTATGTTTCTTGAAAACCTGAGCTTTTTTTAGATTGAGATCTCTACCCACTATATAACTTTAATAATAACAATTCTAACAAAAGTCATAGAAATCTGTTTATTCTTACAAAAGGCAGCCCTTTTTTTCTCTGTTACTATAGGACCCAAGTTAACATGAAAGCTTATAAAAGCTGCATCAGTGAACCATTTTCAATTAAAAACACAATATCCTTTTGTGAAATTGTTTCTGTTCCTTACCCAAAAACCAATCTTTGAAGTTAGTCACAATGAACCTTTGCACCTTGAACCTGACACGGCACTAATTCTGGGATTTCAATTCTGTGCTAAAAAAATTTTGTCCAGTTCCACAGTACCTAGGAAAGGCCATCCTGGGCTTGGTTGGTGGAGAGAAAGAAGCATCCTTGACTGCCTTGAAATTTAAATAGACAGAAACAAGTCTACAGATATCATCTATTAGTGATTAAGTAGGACTGACTCTTGTTGGAGAAACATATTGAGTGATAAGAAGCTTCAGAAGTCTTCTTCAAGAATACATCACAGACAATGATGCTATATAAAATGTGATTCTCAAAATGTTAACAATAATACAACACAGGCATTAATCAGTTAAGAGTGGATGACAGCCATAAACGTTGGTCCAGCTATTCGATGGTGGACCAGCTAAATATCAGCTTTGACTCCAGAGTGCTCTTACTATTCTCTACCATCCTCTCAGTATGACTCTTCTGATTACTCAAGATAATGTCATAATGGTAAAGTCATAGACCACAAGTGCTGTAAACTAAGGTGAATGCACTTACCAAAGATAATTTGCACATTGCAAATAAGTAGACCATTACTAGAACTTTTGCAACAAAGGTTTGAGTTAGAATTAGGATCCTTTCTGAGAAAGTCTTTGCTAAACTCAATATATTTGTTTATAAAATCAATATGGACTCTTGACCAAGGTTTATTGGTCATTTTCCACGAAATGTCAAGAACCTTTGATGAATTATAAAGAATAAACTGACCTCCGCGTTTCCTCCTGTGTTTTCAATAATTGGAATACATTCCAGGTACCCAGATATAGCATCCAGCCAGTGTTTTCCTCTGAATAATTCCTGGATGGCTATATTTAGTATGAACAAGATAATATAATTAACATTCTGAAATAATAAAGCCAGATAGGAACAACAAAGAAAAAGCAATGGGAATCCACAATCTCGGAGGACACTGAATATACCCCCCACCCTGATTGGGTGTTAAGTCAAAAGCATTTTCAGCTCAAACAGTGCAAAAAAAAAAAAAAAAAGCAGCCAGTTGAAATCAAGCAGGACCCCACTTACCAGGTCACTGGGTGTGAACCAAGGGAAAATAGCCCTGTTGCAGAAGCCTGTCCCAGATGAGTAGAGTTAAAAAATAAACCCAAATTTCAAAGGCCAGGATTAACTCATACACCGTTTGAGCAATCTGCTGGATAGGGCGAGGTGGAGAAAAATGCCAGGTCAAAGGCAATCATGTGGAAATCAGAAGAGAGCTGTAATATTGCCCCCAGTGATCTCTCTTTTTATAAGTCACCCAGTCAGTGACTGGGTTTACAGAGAGTAGAACACAGCCAGATAAGCCAAGAGGACTTCCTGAGAGCTGCTGGATATTTCTTCATATTTTGCCACAATTTCTGGATGCTAAGTTTAAATATTCCCAATAATGAGTCATTGATATCTTTCACCAAGGAAAGTCAACTGTTGAGCAAGAGTTAAGTTTCTGTGCCATAGTTGAAACTTCTGAAGAAATCTTGATATATTCAACATTAAAAATTACAATATTTTACCCCTAAAATGATGTTTAGTCTAATTTAGATATTGAATATGGTGCTAAGCTATACTTGTTGAGAAGGAATATGACATTATTAATGTCCCATTTCTCATTTCATAAATTTATGCAAGCACCTTCATCCCAAAACCAGTATATTCCATTGTAGAACAGGAGAGTGTTATATTTGTATGTCCCTCTTTACACAACACATGCTAAAAAGATGTATATTTAGAGATCATAACGACTATATTTTAAAAATTCATCCTTTCCTTGAACAACTGAATCAGAAACAGGAGGCCTATTTGTTGACTGTTCAACTTCTTTTATTCTTTTTAAAAAATATTTTATTTATTTATTTTCAGAGAGAGGGGAAGGGAAGGAGAAAGTGGGAGAGAAACATCAATGTATGGTTGCCTCTCGTGAGTCCCCTACTGGGGACGTGGCCTGCAACCCAGGCATGTGCCCTGACTGGGAATCGAACCGGCGACCCTTTGCTTCACAGGCCCACGCTCAATCCACTATACCAGCCAGGGCCAACTTCTTTTATTCCTGTAATAACAAACTTCCTAGCTACTCAACGAGCTACCTTGTGCATGCCTCTTGTCCAGATTACATCACAATTTACAAAATAATTACCAAAATCCTTGACTTGTCAGTGATAAACAGAGTAACCTGCTGAGTACTTCTTCATACATGCCATGCTGGAAAGTGAAACTGCTGCATTGCATGCGTGATACTTATTGCTTTTTAACACTGTATGCTATGGATATTTACAATGTCCAAGAATGTTAACTGATTGAACAGCTTTGCCAATAGTTCATGCTGCTTTCTCTTATTAAAATCTTATTAATTGTCGGTTGATTTTGCAAGTTTTAAGGCAACAATACAATTTGTACCTAATTTTGCTACAAGGAATACAACTTTAAATGATAGTTATGGTTTTTATTTTCTTTGATGATACTTTTAGTGAAAAACTCATTAACTTATTAACAATTATCTAATTAATACTACGAAGTGAATCTACTAATCACAAAGCATTGTGCTAAGTACTGGAAATGCAGCACATCAAAACAAAACAAAAAAAAGGCAAAATCCCTGCCCTTACGGAGCTCACATTCCTCATCAATTAGAAACTGTTATTTGATATTTGCTTTGGAGAGTCTCAATTGACTGTGCTTTGTTTAACAATGACACAAAAGCTAACCCAGAAAAGTGTTATAAAAGACAATGCACTGGGGACTAACATTAATACATAGCCCACTCAATGGAATTCAATTCTCAGGTACTTATTGCTATACTTCCAATTTACACATTTATTTCTTTGTGGTGCTTGTTCAAAGTCACCTATGGACTTGTCACAGCTCATAGACATTTATAATTTGTACTGGAGTTCCATTTACAATTCATGGTTGTTTCTTTACTTAAATTGTATTTACATTACTATTTTTCATTATTTTTATGTGCAATGAACCATTTTAGAGAAATTGAGTCATTTTTTTAAATTATGGGTATAAGATAACTACAAAAATGCAAAATTAATACATGCCAAAATTGAAATTACATTGTCTGAGAGAGATTATATGTAATCTATTAAATGTTTGCCAAAAACAATCTGATCGATACATTCTTGGAGCCCACATGCAACTTTTAAAAATGAAATGATTATAAGAATGTGACAGGATTTTAAGAAACACACACCTATCCTATTTGATTTCCTTTTTTGACTTCTCAAAATAAGTTTTTAATATAAAGTAATAATAGCTTATTTTCACTGCCCTTTACTCAAAAACATTTTAGTTCTCTTCCTAGATATTCTTAGAGGTAAATAATTTAATGTTGACTTTTATTTTCTATGTGTTCTATGATTTTTAAAAATTTAAAAGTACATCTATAGGACAATAAATATTCAAAGAGAACACACAAATAATTTCACAATAGGGTATAAAGATTATGAGTGATACATTCTCTTTTTAAAATTATCTTTTAACATTTTATACTTTTTCTACAAGAAAAATGATTAAAATTATGTAACTGTAGTCTCAGATTGAAGATATTGTATGTCACTATACACACTTTAACATGTACTCTAAAAGCTTTCCATTTATAGTCTATGTTTATAACTTATATTTAATTGTTAAAAATGAAAACTCTCCCCAGGATAAACCATTTCTAGCACATCTGTTTTGATTCTGGGTCTATTTTGCTCATGGACACAGTTCAGTTTGGGGAGTGAATGAAGACTTTTCTTTCACAAAACAATCTATTCCTGGGAATATTTTCTGTATCATGTAGCATAAAAAGAAGGATGAGTTTTCACTGGTACCTTTTATGTGCTTGAACTGCTTTCCTCAGAGATGGGACCATGAATTTCATGGGCCTGCTGGGTATTTTCTCCATCATCTTCTAATTTCGGGCTCATGTGTGACTCCCCTCTTATTTTCATATTATGAATGGGAGACTGTTCTCTGCTTCAATATCAAGATCAGGTGGTTCAAATAAGCAGATATCTACCAAAGGCCTACTCTGTTCAAGAAAGTTGTGACAAAAAATAAAGCTATACATTTCAAAAATGTATAAAAATATACATTTCAACAATGTATAAATCATAGTTGAAGACCTCAAGGAATTTAAACTTATTTCAGAGAAAAAGTATATACAGAGAGTAAAAAGTATATACAGAGAGTAAAAAGTGTAAAAAATATAAGACCTTATCATATATTCAAATAACAGTCTAAAAAAATCAAAATATGTAAGAAGTCCATTACTGTACTATAGTCTAAAGCAACTCAGTCAGTTATGGTGAAGTACAAAGAACATAGGATGAGGCTGAAGTTGAGAGAACTGAGTTACTGTTGCAGCTCTGTCACTTACTAATTATGTCATCCTGGGAATTCACATAACTTCTCTGGATGGAGAAGAAAGAGTATATATAGAAGACCCTTGAACAACACAGGTTTGAATTACACGGGTATACTTATACACTCATTTTTTCAATGAATACCTGCTATACTATAAATATATTTCTCTTCCTTATGGTTTTCTTAACACTTTCTCTAGTTTACTTTACTGTAAGAGTACAGTATATAAAACATATGATGTACAAAATATGTGTTAATCAACTGTTTGTTATTGGTTAGGCTTCTGGTCAACAGTAGGCTATATTAGTCAATCCCTCTCCTGGGTATCTACTAAAAAGTTTTGAAAACACTTCTATATAAAGATAGATGTATCCCTATGTTCACTGCAGCATTATTCACAATAGTCAAGACATAGAAGCAACCTAAATAGCCTTCAACAAATGATTGGTTAGATGTGTTATGTATACACATCGGAATATTATTCGACACCCAAAAGATGAAATACTGCCATTTGTGACAACATGGGTGGATCTTGAGAGGATCATGCTCAGTGAAACAAGTCAGACAGAAAAGGACAAGAACTGTATGATTTCATTCATATGTAGGATATAAAACAAAAAGCAACAAACAAATAATCTCATAGATATAGGCAACAGAATGATAGTTACCAGAGGGGCAGGTGGGTGAAGGGAGAATGAAGAGGGCAAAGGTGACAGGAGGAGACTGGGCTTGGGGAGGGAGGATGAACATGCGATGGAGTATACAGAAGTTGTATTATAAACCTGCACACCTTAAATTTATATAATGTTATTAACCAATGTTAAATTGATAAATTTAATAGAAAAAGTAAAGGAAATAATTACAAAAATCAGTAGGCTATTAGTAGTTAATTTTTGTGGGAGTCAAATTTATACATGAGTTTTCTACTATGTGGTGGTAGACAACCCTAATATCCACGTTGTTCAAAAGTTAACTGTATATATACCTCCAAGTCAAAGCAAGTAGAGACAATTCTGGGACAATTGGTAGAAATAGAATGATTAGGAAAGAGAAGCAGTTTCCTCTTGGATTTGAACCTATAAGGATGAATATTCTGCTGCCAGTGACCTCTTCTAGTCAAATCCACCTGAGAGAGAAGTCCAAACTGAGGAAGCCAAGAAATAAAGGAGAAAGAGTTGCTGCATTTGCCTCATCTGTAAGTTGGAATTCAGAAACATGATATACTTTGCTACTTAGAGGTAGCACCCTTAGGACCCCTTCCAGCTCTAATTCTGTCTAAAAAATTTTTGCCTTTAATAAATAAATATATGCATGTGTAAAATTAAAAAGTGGCATTCAGAATGAGAAGGAATCAGAATTTCTTTCTAGTTGTTTTCATTATAATTTAATTTTTGCTATTTTTAGAAGGTTTCCCCCCCTGTTATGTCTATTTTGATAATTCCTGTGTAACTGTAATTTTCTGATTGGTCAAAAATTGCAAGATTATAATCACAATTCCCCTAGTCATCATGAAGGCAGAACAGTGTCTGTTAGGAACATGGAAGAGATTATTCCTAAATGCAATGATTTCTCATTCATTTGCTTATCCCCAGCTCTAAAGGAGAGAGTAACCACAAGTCAATTTTAGTCATTTTATAAATTATTTATGATAAACGATAAACAAAAAGCATTAATAGAACATTACTCTTTGTAGATTATATTATTTATAACTTCAATGGCAGCCCAAAGAGTTCAATTTTTTTTAGTGTAATTGCTGAGGTTGTTTGAACCTTCTTCAGAGAGACACCCATGATTCATGATTTCTTTAAAGTGCTATGAAGATTAAGGGTGCAAAAACAATCCCGTAAAAAAATTGGTGCAGAATGGATTCTCAACCTAAATGTCAACTGCTAAAACTGTAAAACTATTAGCAGAAAAGAGGAGTAAATTTTTGTGACCATGGGCTTGGCAACAGTTTTTTTGACATATGATAATAAAAACACAAACAACAAAAAAAATTATCAAAATAAAACATTGTATGATTCAAAGACAAATCAAGAAAGTGAAAGATAGCCAACAGATGGGACGAAATATTTGCAAATCACATATCTGATAAGACTTTTATCTAGAATATATAAAAACTATTACAAGTCAATAATAGACAAATAATCCAATTTTTAGAGTGGCAAGAGATTTAAAGAGACATTTCTTCAAAAAAGATATATAAATGGCTAATGAACACATGAAAAGATGTTCAACATCATTTGCCATCAGGGAAATGGAAATGAAAACCATGATGAGATACCATACCATACCAACTAAGATGACTTGGAATCAAAGACAGACAATAAGAGGTGCTGGTAGGGATATAGAAAAATTAAATCCTTTACATATTGCTTGTGGAATTATACAAGGAACAGTCACTTTGAAAAACAGTTTAGCAGTTCTTCAAAATGTTAATGATACAGTTACCATAGGACTCTAGAATTCCACTCCCAGGTATATGCCCATTAGAAATGAAAACAATGCCCACGCAAAAACTTGTACATGAGTGTTCATAGCAGCATTATTCGTAATAGCCATCAAGTAGAAACAAGCCAAATTTCATCAGCTGATGAATGCATAAACAAGTGGTGGTATACCCATATATTGGAATAGTATTCATTCATAAAAAGGAATGAAGTGCCAATACATGCTACAACATGGATGAACCTTGAAAACATGCTAATTGAAAGAGGCCAGTCATAGGAAACCACATATTGTATGATTTCATTTATATGAAATGTCCATAATAAGCTCCTGGTTGTCAGGGGTTTAAGAAAGAGTTTTATATTAAAACACCCCACTGAGGTGTGCACTTTAAATTGGTTACATGAAGGGTGACATTTATGATATATGATTTATACCTCATAAAGCAGATGTTAATAAAAATAAAACTAAAGAAATAAACCGCTGACCAAAGACATTCACCAGTTTTATTTTTCTGCAGCCATGTTGAACCAAGTCACAAGACAACTGAATATGCTGGAGAGCTCTGCAAAATATAACATTCTAATAGGGAAATTTAAAATGTGAAAGTGCCCTACAGTTGGAATTAGGAGATGACAGGTTCTAATTTTTCCTGGACCCCAACCGAAGTTTGAAGGCAAAGATTATTAGTTACATCTGAGCACCCATTCTCCTTCTCTTCCCTAGCAGTAAGAATCTCAGATTTTAGCTAAACCATTTCCGCTCAGCTGAAGACCTGCCAGCCTCCTTTGCAGCCAGAGGTAGCTACATGCCCAAGTTTGGCTAAGTTGTGTGTGTAACTTTCAGAAATCTTCTTAGAGGGAGGAAATGTATCTTTCATTTTCCCTCTTCCCTATTGCTGGAATATAGATGGGTTGGCCTGAACTCCAGCATCTATCCTGGACCATGAGGATGAGGGACAGTGAAGTGCCAAGCTAGAAGGAACGTAGGTCCCTCACAAATCTATAGAACCACTACACTTACCCTGCACTGTCTACCACGAGACTTCTTTTGTATGAATTAGAAATAACCACATAAGCCATGGGTATTTTGTTGTTGTTTTTTCCCTATCATGTGAAAAGATGTATAATCTGAATACATTGGGTTTATAAAGAGTAAAGAGTAAAAAGCTCTTTAAATTGGTTTAGAGAGTTTACTCTCTGAAGCTTTCTTTCTGGATGGAACAATTTTCTAAATTAACCTCAGAGCATGTAAGGGCTCTTGATTTGATCTTGCAAAAGTTTTCCAACAATGGCAAAAATACCTAGAAATGTATAAATTTGCTCATCATCATTGCTCCTGTCTGCTTTCCCTGGCATTTTCATACCAGATGAGATCAGTCAGAAAATTCCAAACTACATGGGTATCAACATTGATTAGTTTGTAGGGAGAGGGCAGGATCTTACTCCTTTGAAATAGGTTTCCAATGGTATTCTACTTTCTTTTCCAGTCTACTCCAGCTTCCTAACCTTGCCTAAATCTGTATGGTGAGTTAGGCATTTGTTTGAGGGGCATAAGAACAGCCACTGGTGGGTTTACAAGTTTAAAAATCATGTATTGTCGATTATTGGCTACTAGAGCCTTCCGTGGCTTTTTTATAACTTGTTAATATCTGTTCAAAATTTTATTCAATAATTGTTTTGAATTATTTAATTCAAAAACCCTATTTTAAAAAATACATGCATTCTATCATTCCTGGGTGGGCTTTTTAAACTACTCCAGAGGAGGAACTCAGAGGCTCTCGTCACTAAGTGCTGTGCTGTAGTGACTGTTTCAACCAGGCTGCTCTCACAATTCCCTGGATTACTAAAAGATGTCATAGTCCCTCTATTCCTGGACAACTGCAGGAGTAGATATTTAAGAAATATCCCTAAAATTCCAACTATTATAGACAATACTTGTGTGATTAAAAAGCAGATTTACCACAATTTGTTGTAAGTCTAGGAACTTTTAAAACAACACCCATGCAAATTTTGCCATATGAAGAAACACTAAACAAGAATCTTGACAAATACCTGTTTTTTCACTTCCTAAAGTTATAAAGTCTTTTGCCATTTTAAATAACTGTTTATTTTTTCTATGTTTAGCATTCATGTATGAAGGGCTAAAACTCACTTTAAACACAAGGACAGATACATGTGCAATAAAATATTTTCACTGGAGAAAAGTCAAAATTTGATATTAATGTAATTATAATATAGCCAGAAGGTTTTGACTCTTATTAATGAAAATAGACACTTATGATTTCAATATTAACAGATACTTTTGTGTCAGAAAGATATATCAAAATAGATTCTGAACTAGCCTACTTTTGCTTTTTGTTTTGTTTTCATTTCTATTATACTGAACTTCTTCTCTATTGAGGTTACACTTACTGATATTTATTATTTCCACAACTCACAGATGAGGCATCAAGACATGGATTTTAACTGGTAAGACTGATGAGTTTTATTGCATTTAAGGATACTTATTTGATAAAATTGACAACAGATCTGACAATTCTTTTTAAAATATTAAATATTTGTACCAGCTTAGTGACTATTAAAATATAACAGGCTTCATTCTTGGTCTCTTGAAAAGAAGAGGGACACCCAAAACTGGTATTTATGAAAAAATTGTGTATTGTTTTTACATGTTTAAACTTCAGTCACCTTCAAATTACTCTCCATTTGATACAATATACCTATCAAGACCTTTCTCCACTGCTCAAAACTGTTTTTGAAGTCATCGATTTTGATGCCTTTTAGTGTTTCTGCTGTTTTTGTTTCCCCTCTTGCACATTGGCAAAACGCTTTCCCTTTGAGGATATTTCTTATCCAGGGAAACAAACAAACAAACAAAAGTCACTTAGGTAGAGAGTGGTTGCATAGGGAGGGTGGGGCACAAGGGTCATGCTGGTTTTGGTCAAAAACTGCTGAACACTCAGCGCAGTGTGGGCAGGTGCCCTCGTAAATCACCCATCATGAAATGGGCAAACTTGATGAAAGAGTCTTCAAAACAAATTCACTGAAGCCGAACACAGACTCTCACAACGCCAGCTGGTACGCTGATACGGATGGTTTCCTAGAATACTCACCTAGTGGGAGGAGCCTGTACTACAAGGGGCCTAACCTCTAGAAGATAATTCTGTTTTGAAGGGAGGCCCTACCTCATATGGATCGATAAAATGAGACACACATATCATTACTGGGGGGTTGTGATAAAAAAAAGAAAAACAACATTTCAATACTCAGGTAGCGCCCTTCATGAATCAAAGCCAGAATAGTCATTTTGAAATTTGCATCCAGTCCTGTATTCCCCCTCTACAAAAAGAGGTATTAATGCACAATTTCCAGGTTATTGAGAAGATTTTTAAAAAGTGATCCTATTTTGATTTGTCCATTTCAAAAGTGTTTTCTTATTCTTTCTCTATGATTAAGGCTTGGTGGAGGAAAAACAATGTGATGAAGGAAATAATGTGTCTTACACATAGAGAGTACTCAGTAAATGCTGACAGTCTTACTTTCTGTCCTGTCTGAGGGGAGCAACTAGTATACAATTTTGCTGATTCGGTTAACAAAGTGCAAGGGAAGAGATAGTGTTGATCACTCATGCTATCTGAGATAGCCAACTCACACGTTCAATAAAAAATTACTTTCTTCAGCAATTAGCTTTCCAGCAATTAATCAGAGCCTAAAAGAGATCATTTATTTTTTAGAAAACTACTACTAAATATATCACCTCATTGCTTTTGCAAGGGTCAATTTCTAATAAGGAAGAAAGCTGAGGGATCTCTTCCAGGGTCTATTTTCTGTGGGAGTTCTTACCTTTTTCCAAATGTAGGCACATCTAAATTTGTATGTGCTTATTCACTCTAGTAAAAAAGTCATCTATCAGTTCATTTCATTTAAAAACTTAAATGGGTGGGGGGTAAATGCAGACAACTGTACTTGAACAATAATAAAATAATTTTTTAAATTAAATATAAATAAATAAACACTTCAGCAGTAACTACTTTGGGACTAAGTCACTCTTGCTATATTTCTCTGACTCTCCTTAACTCCCATCTTTATAAGGACACAATCATTCTTGTCTCCTTAATCCTTTTATAGCTCTTCTATGCAGCTCCTGAAGCCTTTTAAAAATATCTTTAAAGTAATATTCT
The DNA here is from genome assembly GCF_014824575.4 of Sturnira hondurensis. Taxonomy (NCBI): domain Eukaryota; kingdom Metazoa; phylum Chordata; class Mammalia; order Chiroptera; family Phyllostomidae; genus Sturnira; species Sturnira hondurensis. The sequence goes on along the minus strand of NW_028079044.1, from coordinate 11,905,875 downwards.
TTTCTTTGTACTGGATGCTTAATAATACAATTTCATTGAACATAGCTGGCCTCCTGTATTCAGGTTGGCACATCAAGAAAAACCCTGGCTGGGTGGTTTGGTTGGTTAGAGCATCATACTGTAACCAAAGGGTTAGGTTTTGTTCCCCGTCAGGGCACGCACCTAGGTTGCAGTGTTGATGGGTACGTACAGGAGGCAACCGATGGATGTTTCTCTCTCACATTGATGTTTTTCTCTCTCTATCTCTATCTCCATCTCCATCTCCATCTCCATCTCTATCTCTATCTACCTCTATCTATCTATATATCTTCCTTCCTCTCTCTAAAATCAATAAACATAATCCTTGGGTGAGGATTAAAAATGGAAAAATATTGGGGGGGGTTCATTGAGAAATAAATATGCCATATCATAAATGTATTTTTATTTTTTACTTTTTTATCTGAGAATGTTGGCATTGGACGACACAGTCACCATTCATTTAGGTCTTATACATTTTAGGCACTAGTTCAATTTACATTATTAGTGGATATAAGAGGAAACACAAAGTCCAAAACAAATTTCTAACTTTGAATGAATATATAATGTGATTAGCATTTTTAAATAACTAGAGAGAAATAAATTGTTGTAGTTCTGGTAATCCCTCTATTAAGTTATTCCATCAGTTATGTTTGCTTCTCAATAGAAATAAATTTGTATTCTGTAAAACAAGAAATATTTCACTGCTTATTGATACATAATAGAATTCATATTATTTATATTCAACATTCAGGTTAATGTTTTCTTCTATATGAAGATAGTTGTGCTATGAATGTTGACTCAAGAAAAAAACATCTATTTTTAGAGCTGTAAATTAAAAAACATAATAAAAATGGAACCTTTCTTATAGATGAAAGCCACACGTGTAAATAAAGCATTTCAAATCTCTCTGATACTATATCAAAGCAATTAAAGGTCTGAGAGAAATAAAATGCCTTCTTTAAAGTTATAGAACATGCTAAAAAAGTATTTCATATTCAACTATTAAAGGAACTCTCCAATTATTGAATCGAGGTTGAAATACCCCCCAAATTAGGCAAATAATAAGTGGTTGGAATTCCTAAATAGGTTATACTTCTACACAGAGCATAATAAAGCTCATTTTTCTACATGGCCCACCCAAACATTGTCTGATAATCTCAGGACCTCTGCTAATATGATTGGGATTTTCTATGTCCCTTTTGTACTGCTAGGAGGCTACACATAGCTCAACAGGGAGATGGGCCCAAGGCAAAAGTTTCTGAACTTTACCACTTCCAAATTTTGAAATAAGAAAGATACCCATCCTCATCAACAGGACTGTTTAGGGTTTGAAAACCAAAGGCAGCATTTAAATCAAAGGTTTACTTACATTTTGAAAAGTAAAGACAGCATAATCACCAAAAGGCAAAGTTTAGAACTGAAAAGGATCATAGAGAATATTTAATTCAACTCCCCTCTTCAAGAATACAAAAAGAGGGAGACCAAGAAATGGGTTGTGTCTGCTTCGGGTCAAAAGAGGTGGAGAGCAAGAGGCCACAAGGAGAAGTGGCAAGAACAGAGCCTTTGTGGTTGACAGCACAGATTCAAACCCAACTCTTTAAGTAACTATTTGAATAGTTTCCTCATATATAAAATATGACTAATAGGACCTGTTTTCTAGAATCGCTGTGAAGAGTAAGTGATACAACTTATGGAAAGTGCCCAGAACAGTTGCTGGTTCTCAGTAAGTGCTTGGCAAATGTTATTGTAAGTGCAGGAACCCAAAACAGGGTCGTCTGACTCCAGCTCTTGTTACACTGCCCTAAACAGTTAATACAGATGGCTGATAGGATGGAAATGTTTGCTTAGAATATGAGATTCCAAGTGAAAGAAATTGTGCAGAACCTCAAGTAATTTAAAAAAATGTTTACTATTCACTAGCATAAGTAATATCCAGTTTTTTTAGAGGAAGTTAATTGTTGCACTTTTCTCAGTGATTTTCAGCTGTTTTCTGATACACACAGATCAGTACAAAGAGATGACACAAGGGACTTTTGATCTGCAATACAGAGAGCAATATGGAGATAATTTACATCTGAACTTGCCGTTAGCTCCATATGGCATGTATTCATCGTTTAGTGAGTTCAGTGCCCTATCCTTAGAGCTTCAGTGATCAGAGTAGAAACTGCCCATTTATTTATGCTTGGCTGGAATGAAAGTAAAGGGGGAGGAAGAAGTGAAGGGAAATGCCATCCCTGCAAGAGTTGGCTCTGGAGTTAGGAGTTCAGGATTAACTCAGACTTGTCTAGGAACAGCAGCCTCTGTCCTAAAGAGTAGGTAAAATGCAGATGGCATGAGGTGTATTATTTGTGGGTTGCAATCATGCGTGTTTTTCCTGTCTGTCCCACAAAGGACTTGACTGTGGTTAAATGTAGGGCTGCTTTCCTTTTGTTCAGCACAAAGCCCCACTCACACTGGGCCAGTGGGCATTTGCGGTGCCATGTGATCACTTGGTTTATATCAGCAATAGGCAAAGTTGTTCTCAAGAGTCAAATTAGGAATTAACCAACCCCTTGCTGGGGCCCTTCTTTAGAGGAGGGAAATGGAGAAAGGAGTACTGCATTCTCCTGTCCCTACTGAGAGTAAAGTAACAAAGGGTTTCTCTCTCCCATTGGGAAGTCAAACAATTAGTCCTTTTACACAAAAAATGAATTTTAATTTTCTTTCAATTTTTTTCAAAAGATATATAAATTTTTCAAGCTGAAAGAATATGGTCTTTTATCCTTTAGTCATCACAATGACCTCAGTGATGAGAAGGAGGGAATTCTGAAGCCTACACCCTACCCTCCCACCCCCTGCAATCTTAGTAGTAAGAATATATTTAGCTCTAGAATTTAAACACTGGAGCAAGATATGCAGCTATTTATAACTTCTGGAATATTAAAGAGGTTTATGAACTGTTATGCATTGAATTGTTGTCCCCACTCCATCCCTAAATCCATATGTTGAAGTTCTAACTCCCAGACCTTATTTGGAGTGAGGGTCATTGCAGAGGTAGTTAAGATGAGGTCATTAGGGTGGACCCTAATCTAATATTACTGGTGTCCTCATAAAAAAGGAGAAATTTGGACATAGTTACTCACTCAGAGTGAACACCAAGTGAAGGTGAAGACATAGATTGGGGTGATGTAAGCCAAGGGGCACCAAAGATTGCCAGCAACCCATCAGAAGCCAGGGAAGAGGCAAGGAACAGATTCTTTCTCACAGCCTTCAGAAGGAACCAATGCTGTCTACACCACAATCTTGGACTTCTAGCCTCCATAACTGTGAGATGATAATTTCCATAGTTTAAGCCATTCAGTTTGTGGTACATTGTTATGCTAACTCTAGCAAACTAATATATGCAATTAACTTCTTTCTTTTTTTTCTCTTTCCCTTCCTCTCCCTTCCCTTCCTTTCCCTTCCCTTCTTTCCTTCCTTTTCCCATGGACTTCATGGAAAAGGAGGTTGGAAGATAGGAACATGATTTTGTTTTTAAGCCATTAATAAACTTTAATGCTTTCTGTAGCATTAAGAAATACGACTTGTTAAAAGGCATATCCATACCTAATTGTGACTAATTTTGGTAATAGTGGGTGAAAGGGCTTGCCCCAGGGACACATGTGCCTGTGACTTCTCTGTGCACTCAAAGTCAAATCAACGGCTTCTGAAACTCAATGGCTCGTTTCAGGCCTTTGGAGAACTCCAGTCTTCCCTTGTTTCTTCCACTGTGGCTTTTCCCTTTCTTGACTAAAGTACTCCTTTTTCAACTTGCTAAACTTTACTTTGTCCAGACTTAGCCACTGGACTCCAAAATGGAGCAGAAACTATGTTCTACTACCTTTCCTTCCTTCCTAAGGAGCAATTCCACCTGCCTGCCCCTTACCCCACCCCCAGAGTGAAACATAATCCAGGTTGCCCCTCCCCTTTCTACCAGCTGCCAAATAAAAGATGACTTTCCAGGACCATCACTTGCCTACTGTACTCTTCTGAGTGTTTTTTTATCCATGATACAGCATCCAGGCCACTGACACATCTGAACATCCATGCACAACCACATACCCTCACAAAGTTGTTCTTTGTTTCCTAAGGTGACACTACTAGGTAACAAGTTCCTTGCATGTGCACATGTGCCTGATAAGGCCACACTGAGAACATGGATCTTCTTGTGTCAAGTGTGCCTGATACCTGTTCTTGGACTAAAGACTATCCAGACTCGAGAACTGCTTGGTGTTCTTAGAGCTGCTGCATCCACAACCATGGTGGGCCTGATGCTTCTGTTAATAAAATGGCAAACACTGGACCTCCAGCTACCTAGGTCTATTGTCTGAACTAGTTTCTCAGCCATCTTTAGAGAATGAAGCCAAGATGAGAGATAGAGAGATTAAGGGGAAGAGGGTGGGTGGGAATATTATCTTGACATCATCTGCATCCTTGGAGCCAGCCAAGCCTGAACATTGCTTATGTAAGCCAGTAAATTCTTTTTGTTTAGGCTATTTTGAGATGGGTTTTCTGCCATTTGCAATGGAAAACAGCCTAATATATCCATTGTTTCCTTTGGCCTTTCTGTTGTCTTCTACCTGCTTAGTGTATATAGTTATTTTTGCTCTTGTGCATATGTTTAGCCCCCTCATAACTGTGTTGGGATAAGCTTCACTTCAATGTTAATAGGGTGTTTAGTGAATATGCTGTAGCTAATCTTGTTTATCCACTTGAAGAATTTATAGTTAGTTGATGATGAAATTGCTGCCCCAAATCCAGTGATGTTTTGTCCTAGAGTTAGGTAGTATAGTTGCCTACAAGGTCAGAAAACAGCATAACTCATTATAGGCGTATGACCTAGTTAAGAGCTTAAAACTGTGGTGGTACCATCTGTCTATCAGATTTCTGAACATCAGGATGATCTTGATTTATTTCCAGACTTTGTCAATCAGTTTATTACATGGTATCTGCAAAACAGAATCCGATGACATCTTCATTCCAGGCTGAGTGTAGAATTTTCTTGGTGCAAGCTTATTATATGTGGCTTTGGTTTTGAAGCTGCTATAAAAATAACTGTTTACAGATGGTTTTAATGAACAATAAAAATAACCCAAATAAAGCAGAAAATAAGGCCATTAATCCAAATGTACTGGAAAAGCTTTTTTCTTAGCAATTTCTAAGCAAGGGAAAAGAAGAAAATGACAACAATCACCTCCTAGAAAGTATCTATCCCAGCTGACAGTGAAGGACACACAGATTCCTTACTTTGCATATTTTAGGACACATCCTACTGAAGAATCAAAAAAAATCTTAGAATTGAAGAGGCCACTCTGTCATGGAGTCTGATTGTACATAGAATGTGCACATGTACTTTGCATCCTTCCTAACTCTAGACTCATGAATATTACTATATCTCCAAGGTTGGTGTCTCTGCCCAACAACGGAGAACTCTTACTCATACAGAGTATTCTCTTGTGCTTAGCCACAGCCTCTCTCCCTATAATTTAGGAATATCAGAATTTTGTTTAAAGAACTTGGAGATCATTTAGTCTAACAACTTAATTTTGTGCCCAGTGACCTGCCTTCTAGAACAGAGTACCTAATCTTCTCCTTTGTACTGGCCCTTTCAATATTTCCTTATAGCATCCGTGTTTCTCACATCACACTTCCCCCTCTCTGGGATGAATATGCCTATGTGCTCTACCCCTTCCTTATCCTGCTCAAAGTTCTCTGAGATGCTACCCTAACTCCTGCCCTCCAATTGCCCTTTATGTTGATACAGTCTCCCCAACATCCCATTACTATTCATTCGGAAGCTGGGTATTTCCTCCCAGGTGCAAAACTAATGGAAAAAAACCCACTTTGTTCGTTCAGTGTTTTATATCATTGTAACTATTTTATTTATTTATGTAAAGCTATTTTATGTAGTTCTCCATAATAGTTTTACTCTGTTCAGCACAATAAGGTTGGCTATAAATGGCCCAGTCAACATTTCCACAATTGCATTTTTGTCAGACTTTAGATCAAGACTGTCAACAGCATTGATCTGTGCTGTTGGGAGGCACCTTGGCAGGTACTTAGGCCACTGTCTCATTTCATTCATGCTCTTACAAGTAGCCCTGTTTTTTAATACTGTTCAAAGTATTTCTATATATGTTACCTTATGTGATATTCACTTCCACTCTGAAAAGAAAAACGGGCAGTGTTTTATTCTCCCTACTTTGCATATGAGGCACTACTAGACCTGGTTATAACTAGTTAATGGTAGAGGTAGGACTCAAGTCCCTAAACTCTTGACTTTCAGATTAGTGTTCTGTCTTCTCTAGAGACCTCGTCCTTTGTCACCAAATAGCCTCACATTCCCCCTAGAGAGTACTACTGAGTGAGCAGCTCTCTGAAGAGGTGCAGGTTTAGGACCTTTCATTTGTCAGGTGGTCCATACCTGAAAGAATCAGGTCTTCTGACCACTGCAGTAGTCAGTAAGACTACTCTCTCATTAAATTACAAGGATCCACTCCCATCCCTCCTGTTCTGTGCACAACCAGTTCTGAATTCAGCAAACACAATGACAATGTTGGAAGCAATAATAATTGCAAGTGTCTATCTCCCTTTCTTCTCCACTGATGGGAATCAGAGGCTCAATTTGCCAAATGCTGTAAAAAAGGGTAAGATCAATTTTAAGTCATAAGTGAGTAGTGATGGGGAAGAAAAATGAAAATCTTAATCTCTAGGATTCTCCATATAGAACCTGAAGCTTACCCCCCACCCCCTTTCTCTTTGCCTTGAGTATAATTTGCTTATCTTCAGATTCAATAACTTGAGGAAAGAGGAGTGTGGAGCAGAGTGAGGGATGTGGGCAATGCCAGTGGGCACTAAAAATGAGAAGGGAGGAACCGTCTGTACATCCTTATGGGTGGCTAGAACTTCTGGAATATTAAAGAGGTTTATGAACTGTTATGCATTGAATTGTTGTCCCCCACTCCATCCCTAAGTCCATATGTTGGATTTCATTGAAATCCAACACTTCATTGAAAGTTCATTCCAGAACTTTCCTTTCTCATCTCTCCTTAACCCAATGGAAGAGTTCATAAAGAAGAAGATGCAAAGCTGGAAGCTATCTTCTTTTAAGATTCTTTGGTTGATTAAAAAAAATAAACTATAAAAAAAGACAAAGCCCTCAATATTTGGGGACAAAAATTTACTCAAGTTCTTTTACCTGAATTTAGATGAGAGTTGTAGAAAAGGGCAATTTGCCTGAGTGAAGGAAGAATTAATATGCTCAGTGTGCTCTGGACAAATGCTCTGATCAAGCATGCCTTGTCCTCTTGCTTCTTGGGCCTGCCAAGACCAAAATATAGCCCAGGACATCTTAGCTGTGGTTTTATCTCCAGACCCCTAGACATTTGGCACAACACATTTTGTTGGGTATGGTTTTGGTTTTAACCTCGAAAGCAAGTTGTCATGTAATTTAATTACCTAAATTCCTTTGTATACTAGTGACTAATACAATTTTATTTACTTTTTAACTTTTCTGTCTATATGAATTTTAGACTTTGTATTAAGATTCTGTTTTATGTATTTTATTACTGCTGGAAAAAATTAAGCAGGTTTAAAAATATTTTCAATAGTGCAGAGGCATGACATTTTCTAAGATCCCTGTCTTAGGTCCAGGTACCTACTAGGACCTTAGGACAAGAAATGGAATGTTAAGAGAACCAACTGTGGGCATGGATTCCTCTGGATTACAAAAATAACCCAAAGGAAAACTGTGAATGCTAGAGAAATTAAACTGATTATTAAAGAAATTCAAAGGCCTAAAATTTATTAGGTACAGGTATAAGTGATGTAAAATTTGCAGGGGATAAAGACCTCCTGATCTGATATCAGGTTAGTGTCACCTTGGCTTTCTGGGGGAGGTTATGGTATTGCTAAGCTTTTCATACTTGCTTGGATTAGAAAAACAGTAGACTTAGCCAAGAGGCATCTGGGTTGCTGAATTGACTGATAGGTATGATATTGATGTTATAATTAAGTCAATATTCCATGATTTTGGGAGTGATTAAACCACTTTGAATTGTTGTAGGAGAACAAGTCAAAATGGGATACCATTCTTTTTAGATTATATAATAAAATGCAAAGCATAGTCCTTGAATCAGAAGATGGGGCTCGGAGTCCAGGCTGTCCTTCACTAGCTGAGTTGCCTTGAGTGAGTCAGATGGTCTCTCCATGGCTCTGTGTTCTCTGGATTAAAACAAGCCTAATAATAATGGCTGCTTTGGAACTCAAAAAAGCTAACATATATAAATGCAGTTTATGAACCCTAAAGTGCCATTTTTATCATTTTCCAATGCTGGCTTAGGTTATGAATCAAAAGGAGAAACAAAATTTTTTTAAGGAGTGAATATTGCTTTTATATTTCCCCCTTCTTACTCCAGCTGGATCTTTGAAAAGCTGCATTTATCTGTTATTGTGGCTTTACTTTTCTGTGCTTCTCTAGCTGATGTCTCTACATCCTTACACTCACGTTAAGAAATGAGAAAAACAATGGTTGTTGTAGGCTTACCTATTCATGATTTAAGGAAGCAAGTTATGAAATTTGACCAGAACTCTTGGGTATTTAAATTCACTGACTACAGGTGAGGTACATGATTTTTGTTTGTTTGTTTGTTTATTTTTCAGGTTTTTTTTTAATTTTTAAAAGCAATCTAGGTTCTGCCTGCTCTTACAGCAGTACAATGGCTTGGGTTTTTGTGGATTGATAAACCACTAGAAAACAAAAAATAATGAACCTCATACAATTCAACAACTCCCACATGGACATTTCCTAATCACACAGTCTGATAGGAGACATGGGCTAATCCTCAACTTTATTAATGCCAAACAGTCACTGAGTCACCCAGGGTAAATCAAATAAAGGTAACCACCCCCATTTTTGAAATGTGGATTCTGAAAGGAATGTGGCAACTCACTCAGCAAAATGTTTTGAGAAATAGCACAATGTCAACATCTCTCTCAATAGTTACTCAGCCAAAAACCAAGATGAGTAATTTTGAGGTACTTAACTAAATATTATTTTAAATCTGTATATTCAATAATATTTTCAATGACATCTAAACCTTGCTATTCAACTAAGGTTTACTTGAAGACAATTATCACTTTATAAAATGGACATATACAATGACTTAATAACAGTATAAAGTTTATAATAAAGTATTCATGGAATTATATTCCAGTATAGATTTAGAACTGCTTTTTGAAGGGGGTAACTCTATTATGGCCTGCTTCATTTAAGGAGCTTTCAATTCTTAATATTAACCAGATGTTTTTATCCTGCTTGAATTCAAATCCAAAGTTTCTCAGGATAAGAAGACATTCTATCTCCATGGTTTCTTCTTTTTACATGGCATTTTTGCAGTATTAAAAGGGTTTTGTTTTTTATTTTGGCGCTATTTCAAGAAACAGAAGAAAGGTCTTATTTTGTACATAGGCTATTTTCTTCCTATGTGCTGAATTTGCCAATATATGAGCACATTATTGGACTTTTCTCTAAGTTTCAAGAGTATTTCAATGCTTTTTCAATATCCTTAGGCTGCTGAGCCAGTTTCTCTGATGGGGAATACATCAGTATGTCCATAAAAAGAGGTATCCCAGCACTTTGTGAAGTACTTTAAGGACAATACTTGTACATATGGGCCTTTTAAAAAATATTTATTGCTTTTTAATTGCACTTGACATACAATAGCGTATTAGCTCCAGGTGTATAACCCAGTGATTAGGCATTTATATAACCTATGAAGTGATCACCATGCTAAATCCAACACCCATCTGACCCATAGTCATTAAAATATTATTGACCATATTCCCTATGCTGTACTTTACATTCACATGAGTGTTCTGTAACTACCAATTTTTACTTCTTAATCCCTTCACCTTTTTTATCCATCCTCAAACCCCTCCCATCAGCAATTATCAAAACATTCTCTGTATCTGAGTCTGTTTCTGTTCTGCTTACTCATTTATTTTAGTTCTTAGATTCCACATATAAGTGAAATTATCTGGCATTTGTTTTTCTCTGTCTGACTTTATTTCACTCAGCACAATACCTTCTAGGTCAATCCATTTTATTGCAGATGGCAAGGTTTCATACTTTTTTATGGTTAAATCATATCACTATTACATATGCACCACTTCCTTTTTTATCTATCCATCGTTGATAGACACATTGTTTCCATATCTTTGCTATTGTAAATAACAATGCAATAAACACAGATACATATGTACTTTCCATTTAGTGTTTTGGGTCTTTTTGGATATATACTAAGAAGTGCAACTGCTTTGTCCTTCTTTGTCTCCGGTTGCAGCCTTTGTTTTAAAGTCCATTTTGCCTGGTATAAGTATTAATACCCAGCCTTTTTGTTTGTTTGTTTCCATTTTCATGAAATATCTTTTTCTTTTTTTAATTTATTGATTTGAAAGAGAGAGAGAAACACTAATTTGTTGTTCCACTTATTCATGCATTCATTGGTTAATTCTTGTATGTGCCCTGATTGGGGATTGAACCTACAACCTTGTATATAGGGATGATGGTGTTCTAACCATCTGAGCTACCTGGCCAGGACAAAATATCTTTTTCCATCTCTTTCCTTTCCATCTGTGTGTGCTTTTCAAGCTGAAGTAAATCTCCTGTAGACAGCACATGTAAGGTAACCAATTCAGCCACCCTATATCTTTTGATTAAAGCATTTAATCAATTTGCATTGAAAATAATTGTTGATAGGTATATATTTATTGCCATTTTATTATTCATATTTTTATCCTACTTCTTCTTCCTCCCTCTCTTCCTCCTTCTCTTCCTCCTCTTTCTTCTTCCTCTCCTTTTTAATCCACACCAGCGGACATTTTAATTGATTTTAGAGAAAGGAAGGAGTGGGGGGAGGGAAAGAGAGGGAGAAAGAGAGAGAAACATTGTTGTGAGAGAGAAACATTGGTTAGTTGCCTTTTGTACACACCCTGACCAGGTTTCAAACCTGCAACCTTTTGGTGTACAGGACGATGCTCTAACCAACTGAACTACCAGCCAAGGCAATTTTTTTTTCTTAAAAAAGACCTTTTAACATTTCTTTTTTAAAAAATCAAATTATTGGAGTCACACTACTAATAAAATTATATACAATTTTTATGATATATCATATGTGTATTATATTGTGTGTTCACCACCCCAAGTCATCACCTTCTATCACCATTTATCTCCCCTATATCCTCGTCTACCTCCTAACATGTCTTATAACACTGGTTTGATGGTGATGAACTCTTTTAGCTTTTCCATGTCTGGGAAACTATCTGTCCTTTGATTCTAAATGATAGCTTTGCTGGCTAGAGTAATTTTGGTTGTAGATCCTTGCTTTTCATCACTTTGAATGTTTTGTGTCAATGCCTTCTGGCCTGAGAAGTTTCTGTTGAGAAATCAGCTGACAGTCCTAGGGGAGCTCCCTTGTACATAACTGTCTTTCTCTTGCTGCTTTTAAGATTCTCTCTTTATATTTAACCTTTGGCATTTTAATTATGATGTGCTTTGGCATAGGTCTCTGGGTTCATCTTGTTTGAAACTTTACTGCTTCCTGAACTTGTATGTCTATTTCTTTCACCAGGTTGGAAAAGGTTTCCATCATTATTTTTTCAAATAGATTTTCAATTCCTTGTTTTTTCTCTTCTCCTTCTAGCACCTTCATGATGTGAATGTTGTACACTTGAAGTTGTCCCAGAGGCTCCTTATACTATCCTCATTTAGGGGGATCCTTTTTTCTTTTTCTTATTCTGATCAGTGTTCTCTGCTATCTTATTTCCAAATTGCTGCTTCAAGACCCTGGCAGGTCCTAGGTCTCTTGTTGAGCATCGTCCTGATATGCCAAGGTTGTGGGTTCAAGTCCCATGAGGGGACATAAAAGGGTCAACTAATGAACGCATGATAACTGTAACAGCAAATCAATGTCTCTCTTTTTCCCTTCCCCCACCTCTAAAATCCATTAAAAAATAAGATTCAGCCTTGGCCAGTGTGGCTCAGTTAGTTGGGCATTGCCCCGCAAACCAAAAGGTTGCATATTAATTGACAGTCAGGGCACATACCTGGGTTGTGGGTTTGGTCCCCTGTCAGGACACATCCAAGAAGTAACTGATCAATGTTTCTGTCTTGCATTGATGTTTCTCTCTACCTCTTCCCCTCTTTCTGGAATCAATAAAAGAAAAACAAAAGTTAAAGATTCAAATTGCTGCTTTGATCCTCTGCTTTATCTAATTTACTGTTGATTCCCTCTAATGTAGTGTTCATTTAAGATATTGTAGTCTTAATTTCTATCTGCTCTTTTTTATGTTTTTATATCTTTTTTTATATTTCCTGTCTCTATTAAAGATATCATCTACTCTTCCTTAAGTTCATTGAGTATTTTTATAGCCAGTGTTTATAATTCATTTTTTTTTGGAGTTTTGTTTTTGTTCTTTCATTTCGTACATATTTCTTTGTTTCCTTGTTTTGGTTGCCTTCCTGTGCTTTTTATTTCTACATGTTAGGTAGAGCTATTGTGTCTCCTGGTCTTGGTAGAGCGATCTAAGTAGTAGGTATCCTATTGGGCCCAGTGGTGCAGCCTCTCTGGTCACCTGAGCCCAGCAGTACAGGTGTGTCCCCACCTTATAGGCAGTATGCACCCTCCTGTTGTAGTTCAGCTTTGAGTGTTAGCATGTCAGTGGGAAGGATTTACATCCTCACCCCAGGCTTATTGGCTTCTAGGACCAGCCACAACAACAGCAGAGGAGCTTCTGTGCAGAGGCCAACCCCATGGAGCAGAACTCACTTCAGCAGGGCTCAGGTGCCTGCTGAATTCACCCTTTAGTGTGTCACTGATGGAGGTGGTTGGGCGATGCTTCAGTGGGGTTTGAAGCTGGCCACCAGGTATCCTGGTTCTACAGCCTCCTGGGAGGTGCTGGTTAAGAACAGCTACCACCTGTACCCTACCCAGGACCACCCAACATGAGCTACAAAGTGATATGCAGGAGGGTGCTACTTGTTCTGGGCTTACAGGTGCCAAGAAGAGGCTGAGATTTTAACTGAGGTCAGCTGCTGTTAGTGTTCATCTGTGCCACTTAGCAAGAGGTACAGGGCATATCAAGGCCAGATACTGCTTGTTTAGGGTTTGTGAATCTTTGATTACTCTTAGAAAAGTCATAGCATAAGCCAAGATAGGCTGTTTGTATGGAAAAGCTACTGGAAGCAGCTTGGGTGGGCCCCAAAATTGGGTGGGGTGGAGTGGGGTCTCAGGGAATCACAGGGCAGGGTGAACAGTGTTAGCCAGCTTGATGGAGACACAGTTGTGTGCCTGCCTGTGCTCAGAAACAGAACAATGGTTTCTATAGTAATTCTGCCTGGGAGAAAGCCACCCCTTCAGCTCTTGCCCCAAAGCCAGACAATTCAGTTCCTCCCCCATATGTTCCTGGTACATTTTGAGCTGCTGCCTCAGTGCTACAGCTCAGAGTAAGTGAGTCCATCAGCAAGTAAGTCTGTGCAGGGGCCCCGCAAGCAATGCCTGGAACTCCAGAAGCCCTCCATCTCACTCAGCCACAATCGGCACCCATTTGCACAGCCAGAAGTTTGGGGGGCTTCTCTTCCCAGCACTGGATACCTAGGATGCAGGGCCAGATCTGGGACTGGGACCCTTCAATCCTAGGGCGGCCTTCTACAGTCGACACATCCCTTCTGATGTTTAACCACCACATGTGGGTGTGGGACCAGCCCATTCTGAGTCCCTACCTCTCCTACCAGTTTCTTTGAGGTTTCTGTATATTCTTAGTTATGGGGCTTCTGTTCAGCTAAACTTCAGGTGGTCTCAATAATGGTTGTTCTATAGTTTAGCTATAATTTTGATATCGTGGGCAGAGCCAAGTACAGCATTTACCTGTCCACCATCTTGACTAGAAGGCACATATGAGCCTTTTAATTCATTTACTAAATGGTATTTTGTAGAGACAGACAAATTACAAAATTTTCCTTTTCCCCCGCACTGAGGTTCATGGCCAGCTGGAATAAAGGACAGCTGGAATTCAGTCCTACCAGGGCACCTTTGCAGTGTACAAATCAGACTACCCCATAGGGTACCCGAAAACATGTTCGCCTTTACCTGCTCTTTTCCCATCTAGTGCCTGAGATCACAGGCAACTGAAAAGACCCTGGAGGCATAATTTCTTTGGCACCAGAAATCTCTCCAAGTCCTGCTTCCTAGGCTTCCTTCAAAATGGCTCACTCTCTTCTGGTCTCTGTAGTTTCCATCCCACTAAAATGAGACCATCTTCTCCCTCTCTGGTCTCCCTCTCTCAAAAATGTTCTCAAACTTTTTTGACTCAGGACTACCTAGGTGGAGAAAAAGGCTCTAAGACTCACATACCACACAGCTCTTCCTGCTTTTCAATGAATTATTGCTATGCATACACATTTTGCGTGTATTATGTGCTTTAGTAATATTGATGTGGATGGTTCCTATGTGTACAGTGATCCATATTTGTTTTAACATTTTGTTTTAGAAAATTTGTAATGAAAAAAAGTTCTATGGAAAGTAGCCTCGCAGAGTGACCTGATGATAAATTCCTAATTGGACAGGTCATGGTGCATAGTCATGCCCCAAGAATATAACTTTGCCTTAAGCAAGCCCTGCCCATTGTTTCTGTGCATGTAGATTAACAGGACTTTGAAATAAACCATAGCCGCCCTAAAGAGGGCGCATAATCTGAACTATCCTGTAATCCCACCTTCATCTAATCTTCCTTCAGTTCTCTCTTTAATCTCAGATGCATAAAAAGAAACTGCAGTATAGGCCATGAGTTGTGTTGACCTATATAGAATCTCTACCCTCCTGCAGGAAAATTAAACAATCCACCTTAAATAAAATAGATGATGAGGGAGGTAAATGAAGGGTAATTTATAATTAAAAAGCTGGAACAGTAACCATGAAAAAAGCAATCAACTCAATACAGCATTGATGCTAACTAATAACAAAGCAATCTTTCCCCAAATTGAGGATACTTCAACAATCCACCCATGCATGTGTGAGGGAGAATGAAACTTCCCCCTACCCTGAAGGTTCTTTTGGATGATCTGATAATCAAATAGACATGAAATAGATTAGCAAGAAAATAAAATAACTTCACTTGATACATAGGTGTGGGAACCCCACATACATATATGAGAGAGTCAGAGACCCCTTATGCATGAAAGGTTTAGAGGCAGAAGGGGAGGGAACATGGGTGTATGAGACATTCTAAACTAGGGATGAGGTAAGGTGCCTAAGGGGCTTCAAAGGATTATTGCAGGACAACAAGAAGTACAGGTGTTTAGTAAATAGAGGCTTGCCCTGCCCTATTGGGGGTTAAAAAAGTGGTTATCTCTAATAATCTCTTATTACGGATAAGGCCCCTAATTAAAGTTCTTCTGGGTAGTTAAGGAAAAGGCAAAAGTTTCTCTCGAGCTTATGGCTAAAGTTGCCTTTAGCTCAAAATAATCTGTATACCACTGAGGCACATCTCAGAATGGCTTGTTCTGAGCCCCATACATGTTTATATGGGAGCTTTGCATACATTGCCAAGGGTTGCCTAGAAGCCAGATGAATGTTCAGTTTAGCCCTCAGTAAACTCTAGTTATGTGTTAAATTTTTATTTATGCATACCAAATACTTCAACTCTTAACAACTCAGCAGTTATTAATAAGTGGCTTTCACACACACACACACACACACACACACACACAAACATTGAAAATCTAGGGCATTGGGGCCATTTGCTAGTAAGACCCAAAGTAGAGATGTGTGTTCTGGGTTCAGTCTGTGGAACATCAGGAGGATGCCTGTGGTCTACCAGTTGGCTATAGTCCACACCTTGAAAATCACTGCTCAGGTGGTTGGGTTGGTTTTCTGACTCAGCTCTTAAAATGCTGGATCACTTTTCCTGTTTTATACTTTTCCACTGCAAAGACGTTCTGACCTTGTACCCTAGCCAGCTCTCCAGTGCTCTACAGCATGGCCCTTCAAATACCTAGTCTTTCATGGAAGCCCCTCTCCAGAAAGGAGCATCAGATGTTTCCCACTAATGGAGCAGACTTGTAGTTAACACCTGGCAGCATCTATGATGCTGTAATGGTAAGCCTCGGGTGAAACACGGTGGAGGGCAGTCTGAAACCCACTACTGCCTCAGCAGCTGTTTGACAGCAGTCAAGTTACTTCACTTCTCAGCTTAGGTTTCTCCTTTATGAAATGGAAATAACAATACCCACTGCATACATTTGTTTCTTTTCCCATACATTTCTTGTGAAGATCAAATGAGATAATGTAAGTTATAAAACATGGTAAAGTATAAATTTACTTATAACACTAGTATGTGTTATTGTTGCAGAGAAGTAATATTCATGCAAATATCTGGACTATTCTAGTTCCAAAGTATAACTAATATTAGGACACTATGATGTATAAGAGTGACAAACAATACAGATGGTCAACAATGAAGACCAAATGCAAAGACTTTACTGGCCCTAGAGTCTATTGAGAAAGAATGTGAGTTTCTGATTTCATACTCCCCAAGCATGTTATAAGAAGAAGTACATATCTCACTGGTCCTGAACCATCATCCCGCCCTTTCCCCCCCTTGTTATGGGTTGGAAAGTAGGGCTATTTTAGAATAATTCCAAATATTAGAAATAAAGGTTTTTTCCCTCTCCATCTCACTGGAGATTAGGAGCTCCAAGGAAGACAGATGCTAAAGAATGCTAGGAATTCTTCCCTCCACCCAGTCAGGAATGTGTCCTGCTTGGGGCACTCAGCAGGAATGTGAGGGCTGCCAGATAAGACTCCAGAGCTGGTGATTGAGAGTCTGTTGTATGGGAGGGAGCCCTTTGCCAGAAACTGGCTCTCCTCAAGATTCTCCAGAGGATGCTATCTGGCTAACAGAGGAGACCAGAACTGGTGTTTTGGGGTTAACTTTTACAAGCAATGAGGGAAGAGACAGCTCAGCCAGACTTCCCAAACAGAGATAGCATGTGTTCAGTCTTGGGGGAAGCACTGTCTTTGGAATCAACACATAAACAGGCCTGACCTTGAGTTCGGCCATTTACAATTTACCTGTGTGACCTGGATTAGATAGATACTCTGTGAGTCTGGGTTTCTCCATCTATAAAATACGAGTAGTAATAGTACCTACTTATGGTCATGGGGAAGATTGAACAGAATAATGTGTATAAAATATGTAGCACAGCATTTCTCCATAAATTGGGATTATAAAGTCTATTTTACATAACTAGATTTTAAACAGTATTAATACTCTGCATTCACTCAGTGTTACAGTATACAATGTGATTGTATATTTGTTATCTCTTTTAAATTGCATTAAGGGTGTGGCTCAGTGGACTGACTGACAGACTGCCAACCAAAGGGTTGCTGGTTGGATTCCCCATCAGGGCACATGCCTGGGTTGTGGGCCAGGCCCCCAGTAGTGGGTGCATGAGAGGCAACCACACATTGATATTTCTCTCACTCTCTTTCTCCTTCCCTTCCTTTCTCACTGAAAATAAATAAAATGTTTAAATTGCATTAATGGACTTCCAGTCAAGATAGTGGCATAGGTTAACAAGGCTAGCCTCCTTACACAACCACATTAAAATTACAATAAAAATATAGAACAATTACCACTCAGAAACATTAGAAATACAGTTGAGTGGAAGTCTGACAACTATAGAATTAAAAAAACCACATCCATCCAGACTGGTAGAAAGGAAGAGGAGGAATGGGCTGGTCCCACATCCATGTGTGGTAGATTAAAATTCAGGAGGAATATCTCAGAAGCAAGGAGTCCCAGCTCCACACCACTCCCCCCAGCCCAGGGTTCCAGGGCCAGAAAGGTAAGTCCCCAAAACTTCTGGCTGCAAAAGTCAGTGTGAATTGGGTTGGTAGAAGGAACTTCTGGAGTCCCAAGCAATTTCTCTTAAAGCATCCACACATGGACTTACTCAGACTCAAACCAGCTGAGCTCTAGTACTGGGGTAGCAGCATGAAAGGAACTAGTTGCATACAGGGAGGAAATGAAGTGTCTGGCATCAAGGTGGGAACTAGGAGACAGATTCTCTCAGACAGGCAGAGCAAAGGCAGGCAGAGGCCACTGTCCCTTTTCTGAGCCCTCCCCCAACAGAGCCACAGAACTGGCAGGCAGGTGCCACATCTGAGACACCATCAACCTGGCTAATACTGTTTACCTCACCCTAGAGATTCTCTGAGATTCTGCCCCACCCAACTTATGGGCCCACCCAAACTGTAAACTGTGACTTTTCCATATGAATAGCTGGTCTTGGTTCATGCTTCATAACTTCCTAAATCCTATCAAACAAGTAGCAGCCAACTTCAGTAAGTCCCTAACCCCTGTATCTCTTGCTAAGTGGCCCCAGGCCCAGCACTAGCAGCAGCCAACCTAAATTTACAATTTGGCTTTGTCTGGGAATCTCCAACCCAAGTGTAAGTAGCAGTCATCTCAGATTGCTTTATCGCTCACACAAGGTGGACCCAGAGAGAACACAGGTGGGGGCTGACCTTGACCTGCACCACCTGGGGAAACCCCACAGTGTGAGCACCCAGGGGACAGCTACAGACTATGTCATAGCACCACCACCCTATACTTGAACAGCTGATCCTCCGTGGAAGGTGGAGGTTAGTGGTCAGTGACCTTAGCCAGCCCTTGTAGCTGACTGGCCTGGGTAAATCCTCCCATTGACCTGCTGACAGCAATCAAGACTCAACTACAGTACTCAGCCCATAGTAAGGGCACACCTCGAGTATCCAGCTTAGGTGATAGGGGAGGCTGCACCATTGGACCCTATAGGACACCTACTACATCAGGCCATTCTACCAAGACAGGGAGTCATAGAAGTTCTACCTAATATGTAGACACAAACACAGGGAGACTTCCAAAATGAAGAGACAAGAAGCATGGCCCAAATGAAAGAAAAGATCAAAACTCCAGACAAAAAAAGAACTAAACAAAATGAAGATAAGCAATCTATCAGATGCAGAGTTCAAAACACTGGTTTTGAGGATGCTCAAGGAACATTACTGGGAAACAATAGTAGGATGGATGAAGCTGAGAATCAAATCAATGATTGGGAACATAAGGAAGCAAAAAACAGCCAATCAGAAAGAGAAAAAAGAATCCAAAAAAAATGAGGACAGCATAAGCAGCCTCTGGGACAACATCAAGAGGTCCAACATTCACATCATAGGAGTGCCAGAAGGAGACAAGAAAGAGGAAGAAATTGAAAACTTATTTGAAAAAATAATGAAAGAAAACTTCCCTAATTTTGGTGAAGGAAATAGACATGCAACTCCAGGAAGCACAGAAAGTCCCCAACAAGATGAATGCAAAGATGCCCACTCCAAGACACACTATAATTAAAGTGGTGGGGAAGGGTGGGGGGAAAAGGCAGAAAACTATACTTGAACAACAATTTTAAAAAATGAAAAAAAATATCACAGGTTAAAGATAAAGAGAGAATCTTAATAGCAGCAAGAGAAAAATAGTTACCTACAGGGGAATTCCCATAGGACTATCAGTTGATTTCTCAAAAGAAACTTTGCAGGCTAGAAGGGACTGGCAAGAAATATTCAAAGACATGAAAAGTATGAATCTACCACCAAGATTTCTCTACCCAGCAAAGTTATGATTTAGAATCAAAGGGCAGATAAAGAGCTTCCCAGACAGGAAATAACTAAAGAGTTCATCATCACCAAATTATCATTGTATGAAACATAAAGGCACTTATTTAAGAAAATGAAGATTAACACTATGAACAATAAAATGGCAATAAATACATATCTAGAACAACTGAATCTAAAAAACTAAGCAAAAAAGAAGGGAGACAGAATCATGGATACAGAGTGTTTTGATGATTGTTAGATGGGAGAAAGGTATGGGGGAATGGGTGAAGAGTGAGGAAATTAAGAAGTACAAATACATAGTTAAAGAATAAACATGAGGCCCTGGCTGGTGTAGCTCAGTGGATTGAGCATGGGCCTGTGAAGCAAAGGGTTGCCGGTTCAATTCCCAGTCAGGGCACATGCCTGGGTTGCAGGCTAGGTCCCCAGTAGGGGGCACACAAGAAGCAACCACACATTGATGTTTCTCTCCCACTCTTTCTCCTTCCCTTCTTCTCTCTCTAAAAATAAATAAATAAAATATTTAATTTTAAAAAAAAGAATAGTCATGGGGATGTAAAGTACAGTATAGGAAATGGAGTAGCCAAAGAACTTCTATGCATGACCCATAGACATGAACAATGTTGGGGGGATTGCCTGAGGGAGTGTGGGGTGTGGGGTATGGGGTGGAGGGGGGCAAAGGGGAAGAATCAGGACAACTGTAACAGCATAATCAAAAATCTACAATAAAAAATTAAAAAATAAATAAGTTGCATTAAGCAGTAGTGTGAACTTTACCACTCTGGTGATGATTTGTAGATATATTCACCTTTTAGAACAAATAACAAAATGTTAGCTTTGGCAGTTATCAAGGGACCTCATCTTATCTCTTGTGCATGCCCTATCCCTATCCCTATCCCAGTTTTTTCAGTGAACTTCCAATCACAGGCAGTTCAGAGTCTTCAGGGGTTCTATCAAAGAAGGTTGCCTTTGAGGGGCCCCTGGGGCAGCCATACTGCCTACCTGATCTGTTTATGCCTGAGTCTCAAAGTTTAATCAGTGTTGGAGAAGGCTTGCCTTGCCCCCATCCCCTAGCAGTGTTCTCCTGGCCTGCTTCTTTGTGTCTTCCTCAGGGCAGATTAGGAGAGGTAAGATTCTGTCTCTTTTAGCCCTTGCCTTGTTCAGACCAGAACTCTTGAAACAATGTGGGTCTGTAATCTGACCCTGACTCTCAGCATTCCTGAAGCCATGGTGCTGCTTCACTTCCCTGGACCTCAAATCTTTATTCCTACAGTGACATTGGATCTGTCGTGTCCTTCTATAGGCTTGATCCTGGATTTTTCTTTTTCTTTTTTTTAAAGATTTTATTTATTTTTAGAGAGAGGGGAAGAGAAGGAGAAAGACAGGGAGAGAAATATCAATGTATGGTTGCCTCTCAGAGACCCCTACTGGGGACCAGGCCTGCAACCCAGGCATGTGCCCTAGACTGGGAATGGAACCAGCAACCCTTTGGTTTGCAGGCCCGTGTTCAATCCACTGAGTTACACCAGCCAGGGCTGATCCTGGATTTTTTATCTCTCTGGCTCCATGGGAATGTGGATGGCAGCTCTGACCTTTCTCCGGAAGTCTCTATGAGTGTCCTAACCAATCTTTCTTCCCTAGGCTTGATCCTCTGTAATACCTGCCATGGATTCTGGATGTGGAGTCCCATGTCCAGCTGGAACAAACTGACTTCTTCTTTGACTGAGTATATGCTTCCAAACCAGTTCCTGCATAATGCCATCCAACCTATCGTGACCTCAGAGAAATGTCATACTTATTAGTAGTAAATCTTTTTTGGGAAAACATGCTAGACCATTGCTTATCAACACTGACCTTCTTGGACTTCCAGTAAAGATGGCAGTGTAGGTAAACATGCCTCGCCTCCTCACACAACCACAACCAAATTACAACTAAAATACAGAACAATCATCATTCAGAAATCAAGCTGAATGGAAGTTCCACAACTACCAAATTAAACAAGAAACCACATCAAGACTAGTAGAAAGGACAGAGACACAGAATGGGATGGTTCCACACCCACATGGTAGATAAAAATCAGGAGAGATATCTCAAGACCAAGGGTTCCCAGCCCCACACTAGGCTCCCCAGCACAGGGTTGCAGTGCCTGGAAAATAAGTGTCCGAAACTTCTAGCTGTAAAAACCAGCAAGAATTAAAGCCGTGGAAGACAGAAATCTCAGGCAGTTCCCCTTAAAGGGCCTGCACACAGATTTACTTGGACTCAGTCCCTCTGAGTTCCAGTGTGGGGGAAGCAGATTGAAAGGCATCAGAGACATATGGGGAAGAACTAAATAGTCCAGCACTAGGGCAAGAGCTGTGTGGCAGCTTTCTCCCAAATAGAAGTGCTGTCAAAGGCTGAGCCCCTCCCTCTATAGAGTAACAGAGAGGTGGGTATCATATCTGAGACTCATCAACTTGGCTTACACTGTTTGTCCCACTCTGATGATTTCAAGGCCCTGCCCACCCAACTATTCTGCCTGTCTAAGCTGTTTCTAGTGGCTTTTTAATAAGAATGGCTTGTCTTGGCCTGTGCTTCAGATTTTCCTAAGTTCTCTCAAACAAGCAGCAACTGGCTTTAGTGAGGCCCATATCTCTTGTTAGGTTGCCCTAGGCCTGACACTAGCAGCAGCTGGCCTTGGTTCATAGCTTGGCATCGCTTGGGCACCCCTAAATTCACCAAAAGTAGCAGTCATTCGCAGATCACTTTGTAGCTTATGCTGTGTGACCCCTGATAGAACATAGTAGGTGGCTGACCTTGGACATGCCAACAGCAATCAAAGCTCAATTACAACAGGAGGGTGTACAAGTCCACACAGCAGGAATACCTTGAATACCTAGCTTGGGTAATAGGGGAGGCTGTGCCACTGAACTCTCCAGGATACCTACTATATTAGACAACTCTATCAAGCTTTACTCAAAACATAGAAACAAACACAGGGAGGCTGCCTAAATGAGGAGACAAAGAAACATATCCCAAATGAAAGGAAAAATCAAAATTCCACAAAAATTACTAAACAAAATGGAGACAAGCAATCTATTAGATGCAGAGTTCAAAACACTGATTATAAAGATGCTCAAGGAACTTAGTGGAAACCACAACAGCATAAAAAAACCCAGAAATGAAAGATACATTAAATGAAATAAAGAACTATTTACAGGGAATCAACCGTAGAGTATGGAGCAGAGAATCAAATAAGCAATTTGGAAAATAAAGAAGAAAAAACCCCACCCAATTGGGATACCAAAATGAAAAAAAAAATTAGGGTAGTATAAGAAACCTCTGGGGCAACTTCAAGTATACCAACATTCAGATCACAGGGGTGCCAGAGGGAGAACCGAGAAAGCAAGAAATTGGGAATCTTTTTGAAAAAACAATGACAGAAAACTTCATTAGCTTGGTGAAGGAAATAGACATATAAGTCCAGAAAGCACAGAGTCCCAAACAAGATGAACTCAAAGAGGCCCACACCAAGACACAGCATAATTAAAATGCCAAAGGTGAAAGACAAAGAGAGACTCTTAAAAGCATCAAGAGAAAACTTGTCAGTTACCTACAAGGTGTTGCCATAAGACTGTCAGCTGATTTCTCAAAAGAAGCTTTGCAGGGATTGGCCAGAAATAGTCAAAGTGATGAAAAGCAAGGACCTACAACCAAGATTACTCCACCCAGGAAAGCTGTCATTTAAAATCAAAAGACAGAGAGCTTCCAAGACAAGAAAAAAGATAAAGGTGAGACAGTCCATCACCACCAACGTCAGTATTAGATGAAATGTTAAAGCATCTTCTTTAAGAAGAAGATCAAAACTATGAACAATAAAATGGCAATATATACACATATATCAATAATTGAATCTAAAAACAAAATAAACAAGCAGAGCAGAAACAAAATAATACATACGGAGAATGTTTTGATGGTTGCCTGATAAGAGGTGGGTTGGGAGGATGGGTGAAAAAGATAAAGGCATTAAGAAATCAAATTGGTTGTTACAGAATAATCATGGGGATGTAAAGTACAGCACAGGGAATAAAGTAGCCAATGAACATATATGTATGACCCATGGACATGAACAACAGAGTGTGGGGAAGGGAGGTTGGATAGGGGGAAGTAGAAAAACTGGGACAACTGTAATGTCATAAACAATAAAATATAATTTTTAAAAAGAATATTGAGACTAAAAAATATTGACCGTTAAAGACATTGGGAAAAATATAGGTGGATACTGTCCTTTAAAAATAGATATTGACCTTCTTGAATTCCTAAACACATGGCCTGAAGCAAACTAGGACTACAGCTCTTTGAGTTGGCAGGGAGGCTAGGGAGCAAGGACTAGGCAATGGCCTGTGTGAGGGACGCAGGGTGGGATTTGGAGGAACTGTCCTGCATGAGAGTTTGGACCAAAGCAACGGAAGGCTTTCTGCTGGATTTACATCTCTCCTCCATAATTCCCCAGCATCATCATCTACACATCATTGACTGCATTATATTGTACCTCTTTATGGGTCTCTCACCCCTATGAGAGTAAGTACTTGACTGGGTAGGTACCTGTCACATGGCTCAGTTATAGGAAATGCTGACATAATGAGATTTAGTGATGACATGGATACTCAGGGCTCATTCTTGGACTCAGAATTCCAAGATGATGAAGTGTAAAGCAGACTTGAGAATTCAACCTGAGTATTCAACCTTGAGGATTCCCTCTACTGGGCATTTGGGCGTGGCAAGAGTAGAAAGTGATGGTCTGGATTCATTCCTGCCAACCTTAACAAATGGTGAGCCTGAGGCAGTGATTACTAACTTTCTGCCCTAGACAAGATTGGCTCAAGAAATGAAGGGACATTGTATTGAATGTGGATCACTTTGAGAGTCTTGTTAAGGTAGAGGCAGAGGAAAGAAGGTGAGATCTGATATAATCTTAACATTATTGACACTCAAAAGATTGGGCTTAGGCCGCAACCACACAATTTGGCTTTCCTGAATTAGTATTGTAATAAAGGCAGTAGATTTTTACTATTTGTGGTAGTTATGTTCTAGAAATTCGCTGGAAACATTGATTAGCAAATACAGAATCACTGATTCCAGGGAAAATGCAGGCATAAGTTCATGTGAGCCTGTGGTTACATTTTCATCAACCAATCAATACATAACCCTGTTTTACATGTGTTTATGTTTAAAGATACCTTATTTCCTTCTTTAATATATATTATGAATTCATTAACATTGAACTCATGGCAACAACACTGTAGCATATGCCCAAACAATGCTTATTTAACACACATATTTTCTCCATAAAGTACTACTTGTACTTAGGTAGACTGGAAAGCCCTTCATCACTACACTTGGGAGCCATTCTAAAAAGCAAAATCACCAATAAACAAAAAAAAGTGAAATGTGGCACTAAATAGAACACTTGTTTATAGTCTGAGAGCTAAAACAAGAAAGCAGACTTCCAGCCAAGATGAAGGTGTAGGTAAAAACACTGTGCCCCCTCCCACAACTGAATTTAAAGACAGCAAAGTTTTAGAAATAAAAATGCAGCCAAAACAGTGAAAATTGAACTGTACAGAAGTCCAACAACAAGGAACCACTCAGCCAGACCGTTAAGAGGGGCGGAGTCAGCGGCAGAGTGGGTCCGGCTGGAAAGACCATTTGGTCCTACCAACTGACCCAGGAGCAGAGGCGTTTGGTGGATCCCAGGCAAGGAGTGGCGATGGGCGGACCCCGTGAGGGCACAGGGCGGCTGGCTGACTGCAGTCACACATTCGCACACAGATAAACCAAGCAAAAGAGCAAACAGTGAGACAGACCACTCAGGCTAGGGCCCCAGCTACAGGAATTAGAGCCTGAAAGCACCAACTGGAAAGATTTTCTTGGGGTTGAGGGGCTGGAAGAGGCTCCCAGGCTCACAGAGAGTTTGTTGGAGAGACCCACAGGGTCCTGGAGAGTACATGGGCCCACACGCCCGGGAATCAGCACTAGAAAGGCCCAATTTGCTTGTGGGAAGCCGCAGAGGGGACAGAAATCTGAGAGAGAGCAGAGTGGAGCAAAGCACCATTTTTCCCCCTCTCTGACCCTGCCCACACGGTACAGTGCCACAACCCAGCAACTGGGTCACCTGGCCCTGGTGAACATCTAAGTATCCACCCCTCATACATAACAGGTGCAAACAGACCAAACATTATGACTCAAGAACAGCTCAAAGCCCCAGAGCCTATAAATCTAAGTGACCAAGAAATAGCCAGCCTTTCAGATGCACAGTTCAAAACACTGGTGATCAGGATGCTCACAGAATTGGTTGATTTTAGCCACAAATTAGAGGAACATGTGAAGGCTAAACTGACTGAAATGAAGGGAAATGCACCGGAAACCAATAGTGATGGAAAGAAAACTGGGATTCAAATCAAGGGAGTGGGCCAGAAGGAAGAAAGAAACAACCAAACAGAAAAGAAGGAAGAAACAAGAATTCAAAAAAATGAGGAGAGGCTTACAAACCTCCAGGACATCTTTAAATGTTCCAACATCCGGATTATAGGGGTACCAGAAGGGGAAGAGGAACAACCATGAGTGGAAAACTTATTTGAACAAATAAAGGAGAACTTCCCCAGTCTGGCAAAGGAAATAGACTTCCAGGAAATCCAGGAAGCTCAGAGAGTGCCAAAGAAGTTGGACCCAAGAAGGAACACACCAAGGCACATCATAATTACATTAGCCAAGACTAAAATGAAGGAGAGAATCCTAGAAGCATCAAGGGATAAGGGGACAGTCACCTACAAAGGAGTACCCATCAGACTGTCAGCGGATTTCTCAAAAGAGACCTTACAGGCAAGAAGGGGCTGGAAAGAAGTATTCCAAGTCATGAAATCCAAAGACCTACAGCCAAGACTGCTCTATCCAGCAAAGCTTTCATTTAGAATGGAAGGGCAGATAAAGTGCTTCTCAGATAAGGTCAAATTCAAGGAGTTCATCATCACCAAACCCTTATTATATGAAATGTTAAAGGGACTTATCTAAGAAAAAGAAGATAAAAATATGAACAGTGAAAGGACAGCAAACTCAAAGTTATTAACAACCACACCTAAAATAAAAGCAAACTAAGAGGAAAGCTAGATCAGGAGCAGAAACATAGAAATGGAGATCACATGGAGGGTTAGCAATAGGGGAGTAGGAGGAGGAGAAGGAGGGGGGGGAAGGTACAGAGAACAAGTAGCATAGACAGTAGGTAGAAAACAGACATGGGGGAGGGCAGGAATACTATGGGAAATACAGAATCTAAAGGACTTGTGACACATGGACATGAACGAAAGGGGGGGAATGGTGGGGGAGGGGTGTGTAGGGTGGAGGGGAGTGAAGGGGGGAATGGGACAACTGTAATGACATAATCAATAAAATATATTTTAAAAAGAAAAAAGAAAGCAGAGAGGTCCTTGTTCAACCTCAACTGGGAATGTGTATGTCAGGTGAGTCAAATTTTTCACTGTTCTGTCCATGTCCATAAATGACTGTGAAAATGCCACAAGTATTAATTTGGTGGTTACAAGGAAATTTGGGGGTTACAAGGAGATTTTAGGGAGTAGGCAAATTCCCAAACATATAATCCACAAATAATGAGAATCCACTGTAGCTATAATTTATCAAACACCTATCATATGGCACTGGATTAGGTGCTTTACATATATAAAGTCATTACATGTGTGATAAAAATGTTCAATTTTCCACTCTTCAAATGAGATGACTCAGCTAACAATGGTGGGCATGTCTTAGATCCATAGGCTATCTACATTGGAAAGAGTAGGACTTTACAAGATTAATGTCATATGATTTTTACACCAAGCTTAAGGATGCATTAATAGAGCTGTAAACTTGTAATAGGTTGGGTTTCTGTTTCTCTTGGAAACCTCTAACTCAATAGTCTGGGCTCTGATAGAAAACTAAAAATGCATTTCACACTCAGCAACAAGGCTATTGACTGATTATGTTTAAAGTCCCACAAGACTGTGTACTAAGGTATGAAGAGAATCTTTCTTACAGGGAAATATGCCCAGTAGTTTAGAGTACAATCATCTTCCCAAGGAACATCATGTGAAGCCAGAAACAGTCAAGTAAACAAATTCAAAGAAACAAATATCTTTTTCAGGGCACTGACTAAGTGGAAACCTGAGAAATTAACAAGCTCCAGAACATACCAAACTCTGAAGTTTCATACCTGCTAAATGATGATCTAGCCCAATCATCTGTGAATCTACAATCTTCATATCTGCTGCTTGTGTTCCATTCAGGTCAGCCTGGACTCTGTTCCAAATTACATGGTGTTTAGTCTTCCTCCTCATTTTGACTCCTATCACAATGTCTTCTTTTCACAACCAACTTGCCCTTGACCATTAAGGTTCAGTTCACTCCCATATCTCTCATCAAGCTCTCAGCCCTCTGGATCTCCCTTGGTTGTGGGAGAATACAAACCACCCAAAATCTAGCTCACTTGTCACCTCATCTGTAACATGGAAATAATAAGGCATAACTCTAAAAAATTAAGCAGTATAGCACATGAATGTGCATAGCACCAGGCCTAGCACAAAGTGGGTGCTCATCAACGTTGGTAATTCTGAATGCGAATTATGTTTTCTACTTTGATTCCTATGAATTAAACTTTTTTTACTCCTGTGGCAAATTTTAGGAAGAAAAGAATAAGAAGGCAAAAGATAAGGCAACAGCAAGAAAGAATATGCTTTCGGCAGTGATTTCTGGATTTTGAATTTTATGGAACGGTGTAAGAATTTTGTGAACTGACATGAAGTTGGTTAATATTTCCCTTTTGTCTAAAACCTTCCTATTAACACTTCTACTTTATATAACAATTTTGGCAAAAAGGTAAGCAGAACATACTATTAAGTTTTTGTTCTGAAAACAATATATTCAACTTCAGGAAAAATTCACATTGCTCACCCATCCATTTACCCTGTTATTCATTCATTGGCCAGATACTTAGGCACCCAGAATTTTTCTATGTGATGAATACAATAGTAACCATGACGGGGATAGGGAAAGTTCCTGTATTCATGGAGCTTAGACATTTTATTTTATTTTTTTAATCAGAAAACAGATCTTGGAAAGCTCATGGTCAGCCAGTACCAATCCAGTCTGGACCATGTGGATTTTGAGAACTATAGCATGAGAGTACTTAGTCACTAATGTAAGGTCCACTCCCTGCTTCTAATTCTAGAAGGATGGAACAGGAAGGTGTCCCACTGTACAGAGACTGGGAGTGTAGAGGCAAAAAGCAAAAATGGCTCCTCTGAGCAAGCACCTTCTGTCTCTGGGCAGCAAGTGTGCCAGCTAGAGGACTGGACCTCAGGCTGGCTACTCTTTGTGAGAATAACCCCCACATAAACAGAAATCTTTCTAGAAGTTATAGTTTTGACCATGAAGGACAACTACATATGTTTAGTCCAAAGAAACCGGAAACACAGGGCACAAGCAATCTGAAAGAGCTGTCAAAGTGTGGAGATTATCCCTGAGAAAAGAGGGGCGGGGGAAGAAAATCTGGCTGTATTTGGGCAGTTCCTCAGTTTTTTTCTCACCGGGATTCAAAAGCAAATAGCTAGATGTTGTGAAATATGAGCTTTTAAAAGTGTTATAGAAAACTTTTAACACTGTTAAACGCTTGGAGCACTTAGCTAACAAAAATAAGGCACTTAACTCTCATTCTGAAATCCAGAATTGAATAAACTAAGGTCAGAGTAACAGTTGTATTTCATTCTAGCACACCTTAGTCAGAAGTTGGAGGAGAAGCCTCAGGACTAATAAATCTCATGTAGTGTGTTGAATTGTTAGACTGAACAGAGATAATAGTATATGGATATATAGTACTTTCTTCATAGAAGTCACAGTTAAGAGAATGTAACACCTAACAAACCATCAGAACTTGTCACAATAGTATCGATAATTGATTGAGAGTCTCACATGATAATCTCCAGTGTCCTGGCCTAAGGTGTGTAAAATGGAACAGTAATACATTCTGTATTCCAGAGGAACTCTTCAGAGTTCTAAGTATGTGTTTACTGAAAATGTGTAAAAGCCCTACCACATGTGCAGGGCCTCACTTCTGAGATCTCTTTGCTCCTGCAGCAGTACATTGCAAGGGAGCAGGGAGCAGGTGTGTGAGTGCCAGCTTCCTGAACACAATGGGAATAGACAGAAATAAAAATGATCAAGAAACCATAAGGAGAAAGTTCAACTCCTTGTCACAGCATTTTCTAATTAAAAATAAACAGATTTACTAAAATTAGCTGCAATGCTAAACCCTAAAGCAGAAAGCTTTTACTAAGGCAAATGGTCTCAATGCAGAGTTGCAGACAACTTCATGCTATAAACCACAGCAAGCAAATTAATTATTCCCAGATGCTGGGGTTGAAGAATGCTTGCTGAATTGTTTTGCTTCTTAAACTCTTCAGTATAAACACACTCACAGGATTGCATTCCCTTTTTTGGCTCCCAGCGTGCAAGTAATTATACACTATGCAGAATAATGTTGGAGAGCTCTTCTTTCAATACCAAGCAAGTTCTGGATTCTGTCAGCCTTTTGGATACATGTCCACAAACATTTTTCTCTGACAGTCTTTAGTAACAACTTGTAAACAAGTTGTTTCAAGTTTATTTTTAAAAAAACATTCAACAGCAGTACAAGCCTCATTTCCAAATTATTCCAAACTCATTAAGAGTTAGAGAGGGCAAAATTCATTCAAATATAGTACAGCTCTTCTCTTCCATCAAGAACAGCTTTTCTGCAATCCCTGTGAGTAAAGGATAAGAAATTATATTCATTTTCATATTTTTATATTCTTTGCATTTTGCCAACATGTAAGCAGAGACAAAAATGGGTTGTGAATCAATTGTGAATTGAGAATATGTTTAGGGTTAAACATAGATTATCTGATTATGTCCAGAATAATGTGAGAGTCATATTGCCTATTCCAGTTTGATTTTCACAGGGCAAAGAAAATGTGCCTGAGGAAGAATGAATCATGGAGGGTTTTAGAGGGGAGGGGATGTCTGGACCTTCACATTTCTTAGAGTAAATACATTCAGTGGATTTGTTTAGGGTCTTTTTAAATTAATTTATTAGGGTGACACTGGTTGATAAAATTGTACTGGCTTCAGATGTACAATTCTACAATATAACACATCATCTGTACACTGTACTGTGTGTTCAACACCCCAAGTCAAGTCTCCTTTCATCACTATTTATTCCCTCTATACCCTCTTCTACCTTCCCTCACCCACCTTTTTCTGCATCTTTATATAATGAGGCAAAAGTGTGTGTGTGTGTAAAATGCGTGTGGGGGAATGTGAACTTATGTATTCATATAATAACCCCAATAATTCCATGTGTTAGATTTTACTATTATGTACTAAAAAATTAAATTTACTGGTCAGGAAAAATAATGTTTGTGAGGGACTAGGTAAGGAAGGCACAGGGAAAACCACAGGAACTGTTAAAAAATTTTTTTTCTACAGGAGGAAAGAGGAGTCTGCAATCCTGCCAACTGCCACACAAATGAGGAGGAAAGTTCAAGGAAAGTTGGTATCTAAAAATAAATAAATAAAAGGAAATTCAATGAGAAAACAATATTCAGGTCAGGTCGAAGCCCAGAGGAAAAAACCCTCATTCAGAACTGGGCTGTCATCCTGCTTCTTCTGAAGTGAGCAGCTGCGGGTTATTGAAACCAGCCCACACAGTTGGGTCCCCGCCGCCATGGCAACACTGCTGCCTCTGCGCTGGAGTAGCCAGGCACAGTGCCCGTCCCAGGGCCCAGGAGCACTTTGGCTACCGATTAGGGAGGGTTTTTATTTTTCATGTGTATTGGGAGAATTGATTCCTGAGTTTATGGTTGGCTATTGGACTCTTGTCTGACCTATAATAAACCCCGATTTATCGGGAAGATTTTCATGCAAACAGAAACGTGGAAAGAAAGCACTGAGGTGATAACAGGCAAATAGGTTATTTCTAGTCTCTTTTGAATTCTCTTACTATCTCTAGTAAGTTCTGGGTATTTGTACATGGTCTCTTGTATTATAACTTGAAGATATTTTTTAAATGATGCTTAGCTTGCTTTTTATTTTTAGTTTATAATAATGCATAACCCTAAAAGGAAAAACTATCATAGTCAATAATTAAATGAAGGCTTTGAAATTAAACATATAGCCTGTAGGTTATATATCATATATGCAGAGCCTCAATAATTGGCACATTCAATTGCTAAACCCATCATTTTGGTTTCATTAATACTACAAAGTAACAAACGTATCTATCAGCTAAATATAAATAAAACTACAATATAATAATCTAATAATATAGCATAGTACATAGTAGCACAGAGTTTTGGGTCAAAGTGCCTGGGTTCCAATCCTACCGTTTATTTGCAGTATAATCTTGGGCAAGTTACTTAAACTCTCTGTGATTATCTCATCTTTAAAATGAGTGTAAAAGTACCTGCCAGCTAAAGATTGCTATGGGTACTAAACAAGTTAGCATCTGTAAAGTGCTTTGAGTTGTGTTTGGTTCGTGTATAAGTGCTAAGAAAAGTCAACCAATCAAATTTAAAAGAATCTCTTTTTTTAAGACCCTGGGAAACACTGTCTTTGAAATTTAGGACAGTATAGTGTATTTGTGTGCCTGTATCACCACTCAGAAGATGTGAGACCTGTTTCTATGATTTGTAACTAACTCACTTGGAGCCATACTCAAGGCCTCTTGACCCTAATAAAGCAGCTTGTGTGTTTGTGCGTGTGTGTGTGAATTTAGCCAGTGTGTGTGTGCATGGCAAGGATGTGCTTTAAAAAATACATACTGGATCTTCTGATTCATTTGGATACCTACAAATGCTTATGTTTTTGTTAAGAGCATAAGGCACAGTACTTGCTAAACTGATCGGCTGTAAGATGCAGCCCTCAGGCTAGGAAGTCCATCACTGTGCCCACTTCTCTAGCAGCAGCTGAGGACTCTCAGACTCCTGGGGCTGGAAAACCTGGTGCTCATTCACCTACACAGCAGGAGGTAAATCATTTCTTTTTTTCCTCTGTGATTTGTATTTATTTATTTTTGATATATGTGTGCATATTTAAGGTATACATGTGATGTTCAGATATACATATAGAGATGATTGCCACAATGAAACTAATTAACATATCCATAATCTCCCATAGTTATCTTTGTTTGTCTGTCATGAGAATACTTGAGATCTCTCCTCTCTTAGCAATTTTCAAGTATATATTATTATTACTATAGCCAGCATGCTGTCCATTGGAACTTATTCATCTTACAACTGAAAGTTTGTGCCTTTGATCATTATCTTTCCCTTCCCTCTCGTAACCATTATTCTACTTCGCTATCACAAGTGCAAACATTTTTTTAGATTCTACATAGAAGATCATATGATATTTGTCTTTCTGCATCTGACTCATTTCACTTAGTGTAATGTCCTCCAGATTCATACATGTTGTTGCAAATGGCATGACCGTCTTCTTTTTTAAAGTTGAATAATACTGCAGTGTGTGTGTGCATATATAGATATGTGTGTATATATATATTTTTGTCCTGAAGTTATCCAGTCATGTAACATGAATAATAGAAACATTTATTGAAAAAGATATAAGAAACATTGTACATAGGACAATGACACCTCAGTCCCCTTCGAAGTAGGCACTTTGTGGCCTCACACAGTTCTCCCAATTGCCATCAGCTGCCCTGTTGTATTTTACTGAATCTCATCAATGGTCTGAAATCTCTTCCCTTTCAAAGGTTATTTTACTTTGGGGAAAAGCCAGAAGGGCTGTATGGGCTGTATGGGAGGCTGAGTCACCTGGGTGATTTGTTGTTTCACCAAATAACTCTGCACAAGACATGATGCATGAGCAGGCATGTTGTGATAAAGCTACCAATCACCAGTTGCCCATAGCTGTGGCCTTCTGAATCATCTGAATAGTTTCTGCAGGAGAATGTTCAAGCTTAATGCAAAATTTGATGCAGATTCATTGTTCTATTCACTCGGTCATTTTGAATGTGACAACCACACAGTACACATACTCAACAGCCTCTACCACCCCCACTGACTAGTAGAGTGATATCATCATTGTTCATGTATGTGCATTCCAGTCCACTCTCCTTGGCTTCCAGGTAACATTAATGTCATGCAAACCATTCTCATTATATTAGCAGTGGTTGGACTTTTCCAGACAGAATATGTATTTCACAACTTCTTTATCCATTCATCCATCTGTTAACAGACACTTCTGTTGTGTTTACATCTTGGCTATTGTGAATAGTGTTGCAGTGAACATGGGAGTGCAGATATCTTTTAAATACTCTATTTTCTCTTCACTTGGCTATATACCCAGAAATTGGATTGTGCGATCATATGGTAGTTCTATTTTTCATTTTTTGAGGAAACCCCATACTGTTTTCCATAATAGCTGTAGCAATTTATATTCCCACTAAAGTACACAAGGGTTCCCTTGCCACATGTATCATCTTTTGACTTTTTGTTAATAGTCATTTTAACAGGTATGAGGTGATATCTCATTGTGGTTTTGATTTGCATTTCCCTGATGATTAGTGATGTCGAACATCTTTTCATGTACCTATTAGACATTTTTATGTCTTCTTTGGAAAAATGTCTATTCAAGTTCTTTGTTTAAAAATTCTTTTTCTTCCTCTTTTTTGCTATTGAATTATATGAGTTCCTTATATATTTTGGATATTAATGACATGCATCATTACTACCAAGGCTTGTTTAAGGGTGTCTGTTTCATCCCTGAACTCTTCCACTGGTATGAAGAACCCACTCATGGGCTTAGATGCACAACTTTCATGATGTCCATCCAATTTAGGGCATGTAATTTCTTATAAAGTGTGGAACTGCATTGACTTCTATGGCAGGGCTACCCTGAAACTGGCTTTACTGTATAATCTTGTTCTTCTGTTTGCATGTCCTTAATTGAAAGAGGAATATCTGAAAAGTATCAATGGTTGCAAAGTGCTTTTACTGATCTTATCAGGATATTTGGGTACTTTCCACATAAATATGATATTCTACCACCCAGAGGACTTATTATAGTTTGTAATCCAGTCTGTCTGAGTCTGAGAGGTCAACATTTTAGTCAATGTTCTTAAGTCACTGAATCCAATTATAAGAACAGGGATGAGAAGTCATTCTGAGACCTCAAAGAAAGAAATCAACATCTATTTCAGTTTTCAAAAATGGCAAAATCCTGTTTTCATACCATGAGGGTTTTTTTCTCCCTATACAATGATCCAAAGTGCAATTTCACATCTGGAGAGGTGGGTACACTTAAAAGCTGAAAGGACTAACACAGAATTTTAAAAAATTATGTATTTTTAAAAAATATCAAGGTGACTCTGTAATTTAATACATATCCTGTTTTCTAAGAAAAGAAATGTACTATCAGATCCAGTAAAACTTTCTAAGGAAAAATTTTGGAGGCGAGAAGCAAAATTAGAGAATGACAGTATTCATTCCATAGTGGAAGGAAACAGATGCTGCCACCTAGAAGAAACTCAGACTGAGCTGAAGCTATGACAGTTTGAGAAGACACAAAATTGAGCAAATTGACTTTATTTTTCCAGGAGGTCTAAATGGAAACCTAAAAAAAGCAGTCTCCTTTTTCTACATCCTATTCCAAGAATTAAAATGGACTCTATCGTTTAGCTGTACTTAAAAGAGAAGGGAAATTATGAGGCATAAGGAAAACTGCACCTGAGTAAGAGTCAGGGGCCCTGGCCTCCAGTTTCCTTTTGGTCAATTGTCAACATAGGACAAGCTACTTCCCCTCTCTGAGATATTAATACCCATGGTAGTGGTAGTGGCAGCGAGAACAGTAATAGTATCAACAGTAGTAATGAGAGTAGCAGCAGCAGCATTAGTGTTAAGCAGCAGCAGCACTAGTAGCAGTATAGCAATAATAGTAGCAGCAGCAGCAGCAGCAACAGAAGTTGTAACAGCTGTAGTAGCAAGAGCAGTAGTAGCAAGAGCAGTAGTAGTAGAAGTTTCTGTTTATTGAGGGTCTACTGTCAGGCACTTGACTCGGAACTATGCAAACATTATTTAATTTAAACTCCAGGGTGACCTTCCAGTGCAGGTATTATTTACTCCGAGTTTAACTGTTGAGGAAACTGTGAACCAGAGCAGTTAAATAAATTGCTCAAGGCCATGTTGTAGTTAGTAAACCATCTGGATTTTAAATCTGGATATATCCGATTCCAAAGTCTTTCTGCATTTTTCTTAGGAAACAGTGTGGTATGGAGCAGTGCTTTTCAAACTTTAATGTGCTTGTGAACCATTTGGAAATCTTGTAAAAATGGAGATTCTGATGCAGTTGGTCTGGTGAGGTACCTAAGATCCTGCTTTCCTAACAAGCTCCCAGGTGATGCAGCTGGTTCTAGAGAGTATACTTTGACTAGAAAGAGGATAATGGAAAGAAGGCATGCCTTCCAGTCCAAATGTGTGGCCTCAGTTTACTCATTGGTAGCACAAAGGGATTGGATAAAATGAGTTTTATGGTGCATTCCAGCTCTGAACTCTTATATTCAGGGCATACTATGGTATTAAGAAACCAGATCACACAGGAATGAGTTTTAGCCACATGAATTTTTAAACTGGTTTCAGTTGAGATTCTGACTGTGATTTATGTATCTTTCTGCAGCATCTCTGACAGGTGGGGATCAGACACCCTCACTCAAATTATATTATTGTTAAGCTTTAGGCTGAGCTAAATCTTACTGAAAGAGTTCAAAGCACTTCTTTCCGTAAGCGTCTTTAAAGATTATAAATGTAAAAATAGTTTCTTATGAGACGCTTAGATGGCAGGGTTTTTCTTTTTCATAGCAGAAATGAGAAGTCTCCAAAATCACAATGGTAGCACAATCCATAAAAATATGTTAATGCCTCTTTTTAAAGTCTTAGAGAAATTGAGGTTTTCTGAGTTAACAAAATAGACTTCATCACAGATGGTCTGAATGATAAAAGGAACCAGCACACCAGGATAGCGAGACTAAAAACACTGCTCGTAGCTAGCATGCTGAAAGCCTTTAAGGAACTCTTACTACATATAGCTCTGCTGAGTGTGGAAGGGAAAACAGTTTTGATTGTCAAAGGCACTTCAAATGCTTTAGGCAAAGCTCAGGATCATAGGACATGCAAGTTTTATGAAGAAGCCATTTCTAATTAAAATGAATGCCCTTATTAAGGCGCATTTTCTCATTATCTTGTGCCTAGCACAGGACACTAGCACCAAGGAAAGTGGTTTTTGCTCCCTTCCAAGAGCCAAGAGAGGTGCCATGAGCTCCTTCTCCTGAACTCAAACAAGGGTAGCTGTAGAAATGCAGCACAGTCTATAGTCTGTGAGTCTCTGAGTTCCAAAGTATTTCCCAATGGTGAGGACTATAAAAACCAGAAGTGGTACCCCTTATTGAGGGCTTTAGAAATCAGATATAAATACATGTCCATCTAGAAATGGCCTAGATATATTTGTGTCTAAAAGTCAGGGGAGACTTGATGTCACAGTGTTTTTTATGATCCATATTTATTTACCCAACTCCCAGTTACTCATGGCAGAGATAGTTAAACTTTTTTTATTTCAAGTTTTAAATTAAAGCTGTATATAAGATTACATTATTCCTGCATCTTCTCAATGGTTTCTTCTTTGTATTTGCCCTTTTTCTTTCCCACTTGGTGAGATTTGGCTTTATGTTCTAGAGTCTTTTTTTTAAGATTTTATTTATTTATCTTTAGAGAGGAAGAGAAGGAGATAAAGAGAGAAATATCAACATATGGTTGCCTTCCATGAGTCCCCCGCTGGGAACTGACCTGCAACCCAGGCATGTGCCCTGACTGGGAATCGAACCAAGATCGTGTGGTTTGCAGGCCCGCGCTCAATCCACTGAGCTATGCCAGCCAGGGCTTATGTTCTAGTCTTTTTGTGGTCTTTGTCCAGTTTTAGTCTAGTAATAACCACCTTGCTGGGGTGAGTGCCCAATGAACAGTTGCACCATTATCTTTCCCCCTCTGCACTTGTTCAATGTAGATGACGTATTTTTTCCTGGACTACTTTGCCAATTTGCTGCCTTCCACAATGTCCTTGCACAACTGAACTTTGTCATCCTTTCAGATGGGCACAGATTGAACATTGTACTTCTGTCTCAGCTCTTTGGAAAGAGGAGAAAACATAATCTTCCTGCAAATGTGGGAAGGTGCATTGAAATGCCTTTAATGGTTCTTGCTCCAGTCAGGAGTCACAAAGGTATTGAACTTCATTTTGACCACTGGCACCTCAGTGATGGCCACAAAATGGAAGAGGATAGTTAAACTTTTTAAAGAAGTGGAGACACACTTTTCTAAATATTTTTTAAGAATTCCAAAATGTAAAATAGATAGCCATGGTGCTGCATTACTCCATTTAAAGTTCGAGAGAAAGGGTAGCCCTTAAGACCCTGCTATAGTCACCACAGGTTGTGTCCCAGCTGTCTTTGCTGTTTAACAAGCCACCCCAGACCTTAGTGGCTCAAAACAAAACTTTGCTGTCTCTCATAGTTCTGTGGGTTGATGAGGCTCTGCCCACTTTAGAAGTTCTTGCTTGGGGACTCTCAGGCAGTTATAGTCATGAAGTCCTCTGAAGGTTCTGCTGGGCTGGATGTCCGGGATGATTCCTTTACTTCCTTGTCCAGAGCGTCAGCAATTCTTGATTTCTCTCTGTCTCGTGTGGTGTCTCAACCTCCAGAGCCTTTCAGTGTGGTTTGGAATTCTCACTGGATGATTTCTGGATAGTCACACCTCTTACATAGCAGGTGGACTCTAAGAAGCCAGAATAGAAACTGTGGGGCCAGTTATTGGCTAAGCCCAGAACTGACATGACCACTGTACACTATTGCCAAAGCAATCACAGGGCCTTCCCAAATTCAAGGGAGCAGAGAAATGGCAACTTCTTGATTGGAAGGTAGCAATGTCACATTGTAGAAGTGCGTGTGAGATGAAAGATATTGTTACAGCCACCTTCGGGAAATGCCATCTGCCACAGTTAAAAGGCACAATGGTAATAAGGGTCTGAGATGATATGGAGAAATAAAATTTATAAATAATTTTAGAGTTTTCTTAAAAATCCTGCTTTTTAGAGATTTTAATTTGATCTTGTACAAAATAGTAAGTTTGGTTTTATTTCTGGGTCTTCTTGACTGGAAAAGATATTAATGTGATATCTCAATGAAAAATGCTATAACTTACTTATTTAGTGGAAGGGGTGTGGAAAAGAGAAGGTAAGGATATTAATCATGTCCAAACATAGCCAATCCCTCCCCTCCATATTTTTCATATCACAGAAAGTGGGGGAGACACAATATGACCCCAGAACACCCAGGTTAGAGAGACAGAAAACTAAACCAATGTGCAGCCATTCCTGTTACCACTAAAACAGTCAGCCAGCATTTAATAGAGCATTTTGAAAGAAAGGGAAGTCTTCCATAGAAAACAAGTGGTAAAACTGTACTTTGAGGAATGCATAAGAAAAGCCTATAAACCTGCCATTAGAAATAAGGGTCCTTAAAAGAGAATCCCAGCCTAGGAAACCGAGACAAGAGGATTTCTAAAATCTAGAAGAACCAGAATGGTTCTGGAAGCACACTGGTTAGGGATTTCCCCCACTTTCTTAGGCAATAAGAAGGCAAATAGATAACAGAATCCACAATAATATATTAAATACAAAATAGTCTTTAGTATATTAAATTACATGATAGAATATTTAAACATTAAAATTATTTCAGAATGAGGAGTCAGTTATTCTCAACAAATCCATTGGTTATCTTCATAAATTCCAAACTTTAAGAGCCAAAACTTTCAGGTTTTAGTTATTCAATCCTTGAACTGAATTCATACTAATTGACTATTATGGTCAAAATTCTTGTGTCCAGATTGGACAAAATCTTTCACAATTTCTTCTCAAGGCTTATTTATATCTAGATGTGGCACATCTTGCATTAACGCATCCATGAGAACAATGGAAAACGAGTCCAGAATAATCTGATAAGCAGTTTGGGCCTATGAATTACCTTCTATTGCCCCAGCTGGAGGGACTAGTTTATATATATCTGAAGACTAACTATGGATTAGAAAAACAAGTTCAGTATATTTTATTACCTAGGAAAAATATCTCCTAGAAATTGCTCAAATCATTATTGTCAAAGTCTCTTATAACCAGGATAGAATTTTCAGGGAATGATTCTCAAAGAGAAAAACAACTCCAATGGATATGAATAGCATGTAGATTGTGTGCGTACGTGTGTGTGTGTGTGTGTGTGTGTGTGTAGGGAGGGAGCTATTGGTGGCGAGGCATTGATGAGGAAGGTCTCAGCAACACCTGAGAGAAAAAGGGAGAAAACTAATTGAGCTTTGAAAAATAATCTCCACCAGTACTTTTTTAAAAAGTTTTTGGAAAAAAAAGGTTTTGGTAAGCAGAAAACAAACAAGCAAAACAAACAAAAAACCATACACAGATAGCAATATAGTGATTACCAGAGGGAAGGGGGGTGGGGAGGTAGAAAAGGGTCTGGGGGAGATAAATGGTGATGGGGGGAGACTTGACTTGGGGTAGTGAATGCACAATATAACTTACAGATAATATATTTTAGAATTGTACACCTTATACATATACAATTTTATTAACCAATGTCACACTGATAAATTCAATTTAAAAAGTTTCTGGTTTGCAGTAGTTTTACACATAAAATTTGTTTTTGAATTTGTTTTCAGTGTTGTATGATCACTTCATTGCAAGATAATTCTTCATAGTCAGTCTTCCTCTCCAATTTTTCCTCACTAAACTCCATTTTACCAACCCCCACTCCATGCTGAAGTATGAGGGATGATACTTCCTTAAATATGTTATACTCTTTCATACCTTCATGTCTGTGCCTTGAGGGCTCTTCCTTCCCTTCCTTCCTTCCTCCCTCCCTCCCTCCCTTCCTTTTCTTTTGAGTGTACTTTCTTTGATCACCACGCAAACGTCTACTACTCGTCTTTTAAGAATCAATTCAAATATCACCTTCCCGAACCCTAACCCTATCCCCACCCCTGCCAGGGACCACTGACCATTCCCCCTTGGTAATCTCTGTTAATTTGAGTGTATTTCTATAGTAAAATTACCCATGTTATTCCTTCCTTTTAATTTAAATGCTCATTTCCTCATACGAAGAGGTAAACATTTTAAAAGCAGCTCCATAGTTTCTTTTAGAGACCCAGGACTTCAGCTTTTCATTCAATTGTGTAAGAGTTCTCAAGTTCTTCCAACAAATTCCACTTCTGTGTTCAAGTTAATGAAAGTTCATTTCTATTAGGTATAGCCACAGAGCCCTACCATTTGCAGGAATATACTGAAACTGAACCAATTGTCTGAGCAAAATGAACTCAGGGAGCTTAGAGCACAGTAAAGGAAACCCAAAGAATAGGATATCGGCAGTATTTGTCCAGCACTCTTCAGAGGAGAGTGTGCCTCCTCTGAGGACTCATGCAGGCTGGTCACTAGAAAGGTATGGTCTATTGTGGGTCAAGGATACTTCTTCAAACCTCATCATGGCCTCGAGGATATTATTCCTAAGACCATCCTCCACTTTTTCCATTCTTGATTCCATGCTTGTCAACCAACCTCATAACCTAAATTCAATTCTCAGTGTATTATAATATCAGGAAGGACATGTATAAACATGTAAGTGAATAACACTATATAGCAATCTCTTGACATTTGGGCAGCCCCAATCAGTTGTCTCAGTCTGATGAAGGAAATTATAGAGTTTTCACAAACTTGAATTTCTCAGTCTGCAAGACTAAGGCTGGCCTGAGGTGACCTCACCAAGGTGGTGCAACTCTTTAAGGCTTAGCAGGGATCCCACTGTTTTCCCAGATTATACTCTTCTTCCTTACCAAACTTCATTCACTACAACATAATAATATGCTAGTGGTGTGTAAATCTCCAAGGTCCAAATTCTTTGGTACATGTAGGTTTAGATGATAAATAAAAACTAATGAATTCTGATCATTGATTTTAATTAGAAAGGTGAAAGTTTAGCTTTATTTCTGTGTAATACAAGGGTTTGTTAAAAATATATGGTAGCCCTGGCTGTTGTGGCTCAGTAGATTGAGTGCTGACCTGTGAACCAAAGGGTCACCAGTTCAATTCCCTATCAGGGCACATGCCTAGGTTGTGGGCCAGGTCCCCAGTAGCAGGTGCAAGAGAGGAAATTACACATTGATGTTTCTCTCCCTCTCTTTTTCCTTCCCTTTCCCTCTCTCTAAAAATAAATTAAAAAATTGTTTTTTAAAAAAGAAAATTGATACTGCAAAGCAATAGTTCTGTTTTCTTTTCTGTGACATAGAATAATGATGTTGGCATAAATCACAGTTTCATGTGTGTTTCCTAGCTTCATCTCTGCAACCCATCTCTCCTTTTCTCTCAAGAAAGCATATTGAAATGCAGACTCACAGTCATGGTATTATTGTGATAACCTTGAATCTTCTCTAGTTTATTTTAAAAGGTTAATCATTTCAAAATTTGATGCTTTTACTATAATTGGTATTAAGTTACTTGCAATACATCAATGTGTCCTATTGAGATCTGCTGATGTAAATATTGAAAGGAAAATGTTTAAGCTAATTATTAACTAAGTTATTGATAAAAAATTAACTGAGTTGTTTATAGAATTAAAGTGCCATTTTCACTTTTTCTTGTCAGTGCCAGCAGAAGGGGCAGCAGCCACAATCTGGTAGTGCTGAGAGCTTGAACTGAAGTAACTAACTGCCCGTGCTGGAAAGCAAAAAACTCACTTCCATTATCTAGAAGTTGTTTGTCTTGTGTCTGTGTTACAAATTCAGGCTGTCCTTCCTGATGAAGTTAAATAAATAAAAGTTTACCAAATAATAAAGGTTTCAATGAAACACAAGTCACTTGACACTGATGTTCTTTCCATTTAGAGATTTGAAGGGGTTCAGAACAGGCCTCCCTAAGATCTGCCACTTTGACATATAAATTGTTTTGAGCTGCAGGCAATTGAGACCCTGAGGGCTCAAGAGAACCTTTTACCTTCCCTTAAAGAATTTAAGTTAGAGGCCTTGTCCATAATAAGACTTATCACAAGAAATGACTTCTAATAACTGAACTTTTGCTCTTCTTATCCTATGACAACCTCTTCCCCTCTGAAGTACAATGTGCCTTACTCCATCCTTAACTCAGAATGTCACATAGACCTCATTTTTCCTGTTTCTGAATCTCTCATGTATGTGGGTTTCCATACTATGAATGTAGTTAAATTTGGTCATTTCCTCTTGTTACTCTGTCTCATGCAGACTTAATCATTAGAGCCGCCAAAAGAACCTAAAAGAGGGAAGGAAAGTTTCTCTCCTCTTGCCTCACAGATTATTGGTTTAGATTCCTCAACCCCACAATGCTTAATCCATGGCTGCTGATTGAATACTATGAAAGGCTGTTAATACATTCTCAGGCCACTTGGACTACTAGATTTATCTAGTACTTCACCTGCAATTTTTGCCTTAAGAATAATAGATGTATGTGTGAAGAACTTATACAAGCATGTGATACTTAATGAAAGTTCATAATGAAATGTTTTTTATGCCAATGTCACACAGAATAAATGTTAGTTAGGCTTTAAAGTTTGGGGTAATATGCTGTGCTGTTTATACCTTGTACTGCTAGCTTGGGTATAGTAGAATCTTTTTAAAAATGCGCCATGAGCCTGCATCCTACATGCATGGAATTGCTTAGGAACAGTGCAATGAATTAAAGATGGCATAGCTCCCTTTGCTTAACACTTCCTATTTTTCAGGGGTTTGTTTTGCAACTTTCACATTATTAATCTACAGAACCTTTTACTTTTTATTCAGAATTTATATCAGAATCAAGCTAATAAATTAAAGATGAGTTAGTTCATTGTTGTGTGATTTAACATAGACCTAGTATGTTAATCCTGATGTGCTTGTTACTAGGGTTTTAAATTTTTTATTTTTATTATTATTTCTGCCTTGTAGCTGTGGTTAGGCAGCAGCAATAAATCAGGACAAAGGAATGAAGGTATGAGGGCTTTAGGGAAAACATGTGTATTAGAAAAAAATTGGTTTGGTGCTAAGGGCTGTATTGCATTAAGATGGATTTTAGAGATTTGGAGGTAAGAGAATGTAGACAAATAAATTGTATAAATAATCTAAGAAATAGCAGGTCTGCACAGACCCAGAGTAACCCTGTAAGCTACCAACAACAAGACTTCCTAATTCCTGTTCAAACAAACTAAACAGGTATATACTACTTAAACAAATAGCCAGGAGAAATGGGCACATGCCTAATGCTGGGGAAAGTGGGAGGAATGGATAAAGCTCTTTAAAATAGCCCAAAGGTTTGGAATAATAGAAGTCAGTGTAGAAGTCTGACATAGCATCTTCTGTGAATAGGGCTTTATTGCCACTCTAGGCACTGATATTGCAAACACATGCTAAGACAGCCAGAAACTGTGAGCCTCACAGTGCACCTCATGCCTGAGAATGTGGTTTTGCACAGTAGGGAATTCACATTGGCAGCCCGAATGCAGAGGAGACAGGAAAGAGCATTCAGATAAGGCTGAGCATATGAACAAAACACATGATATGGAAGGTGGAGCTGATGAGAATGAGATAGAGCAATTCCA
Organism: Sturnira hondurensis; assembly: GCF_014824575.4. Lineage (NCBI taxonomy): Eukaryota > Metazoa > Chordata > Mammalia > Chiroptera > Phyllostomidae > Sturnira > Sturnira hondurensis. The sequence goes on along the minus strand of NW_028079044.1, from coordinate 11,861,349 downwards.
GGGCCTTAAGGAAGGGAAAGGGTGCCAGAAAGTACAGAAAAAAGTAGCAGGAGCAAAAGGGACTTTTCCTAGGAGCCTAAATGGTATCTAAACCAAGAGATCTTTATACTCTGGAACATATTTTATTCTCAACTAAAGCATAAAACCTCTGTAGATGTGGAGAGGCAGCTTGCTTGAAGCCCAGAACTTGCTCAGATATACAGTATCTGCTTTGTGTCTGGTTCTTTAATCTGAGTTGGTCCAGGTAGCATCACTGTGCAGAGAGCAAACTTTGTCCCCATTATTTTCTTTGATGCTCACCTAGACCTCTTTCCTGTTTGTTCATTGGACCAGATATTCCCTGGACCTGCATCCTACTGCTTAGGTCTGCTTCAGGCCCTGCTCCTCATCTGACTCCTCTATTCTACCTTACTGACCTTTCTTTTCTTACACTTTTTAATTCACTCTCCCTTTGTTTCCCCAGCAAGATATATTTAACCGGATGTGACTGCCAAACGTCTGGTGGTTATTCCAAGACAATAGTAATCATAATAACCATGCTATACCACACAGCCTGGCTGAGTTCTGTACATTGTCATTTAAAACTGGGCATATTTCTTTGGCATCATGGGTTTGCAATAGTCAAGAGCCCCAATGCAGGTAGAGTTTACTATTTTTTCCATCCTCTTCCTTCCTCTCTCATTCAAATAAGAATAATAATTGAATATATAGACCCTGACTTCAAAGAACTTACTGATATAAGTGATTAAATATAAATGTTAGATACTCAATAACAGAAAATAAGTAAATAATTGTTTAAAAATAGTAAAGGAAGGTTTCAGCCAAGATGGAGGCATAGGCAGAAATGCTTCACTTCCTCACACAACCAAAAGAAGGATAATGACAAAATTAAAAACAAAAATCAACTACAACTGCCAGAAAATCAAACTGCCAACAACCAAGTAGTTAAAGAAACAGTTGTCCACACTGGTAGGCGGGTCAGAGACAGGGGCAGAGAGGACACAGCAAGGCAAGGCAGCAGACCACACCAGTGATCCCACATTCTCGCACGGATAAGGTGGGAGAAACCAACAGGGAGCAAGACAGATAGTGCAACCCAGGGTTTCAGCACAGGAAACTAAAGACCCAAAACCTCTGACTGTAAAAATCTGGGGGGATTGTGGTGGTGGGAGAAACTCCCAGCCTCACAGGAGAGTCCATTGGAGACACCCACAGGGTCCTAGAATGTATACAAACCCACCCACCTGGGAAGCAAGAGAAGTGACAGAAAGTGGGGCAGGAGGTGAGCGAGTGGCATTGTTCCCTCTTTGACCCTTCCCTCACAGACAGTGCCACAGCGTAGCAAAGAGGGTTGCCCCACTTTGTCAAATACCTAAGACTCCTCCCCTTATGATGTAACAGGTGCATGGAGACAAAGAGATACAGCCCAAATGAAAGAACAGATCAAAACTCCAGAAAAAGAACTAAACAACAAGGAGATAGCCAACCTTACTGAGTCTCAGTTCAAAACACTGGTAATCAGAATACTCACAAAACTGATTGAACTTGGTCACAAAATGAAGGAAGAAATGAAGACTACACAAAGTGGAAAAAAGAAAATATACAGGAACCAACACTGAAGAGAAGGAAACTGGGACTCAGATCAATGATTTGAAACAAAAGGAAGAAATAAACATCCAATTGGAACACAATGAAGAAACAAGAATTCAAAAAACTGAGGAGAGGCTTAGAAACCTCTGGAATAACTTTAAATGTTGCAATATCTGAACATAGGGGTGCCAGAGGGAGGAGAGGAAGAGCAAGAAATTGAAAACTTATTTGAACAAATAATAAAGGATAACTTCCCCAATCTGGTGAAAGAAATAGACTTCTAGGAAGTTTAGAAGGCCCAGAGAGTTTCAAAGAAATTGGACCCATGAAGGAATACACCCAGACACATCATAATTAAGTTACCCAAGATTAAAGATGAGGAGAGACTCTTAAAAGCAGCAAGAGAAAAGGAAACAGTTACCTACAAATAAGTTCCCATAAGGATATCAGCTGATTTCACAAAAGAAACCTTACAGGCAAGAAGGAGCTGGAAAGAAGTATTCGAAGTCATGGAAGGCAAGGACCTACATCCAAGATTGCTTTATCCAGCAAAGCTTTCATTTAGAATGGAAGGGTAGATAAAGTGCTTCCCAGATAAGGTCAAGTTAAAGGAGTTCATCATCACAAAGCCCTTATTATATGAAATGTGAAAGGGACTTATCTAAGAAAAATAAGATAAAAACTATTAACAGTAAAGTTGACAACAAACTCACAACTACCAACAACTGAACCTAAAAAACAAAAACAAAAACTAAGCAAACAACTAGAACAGCAACAGAATTACGGAAATGGAGATCACATGGAGGGTTTTCAGTGGGGAGGGGAGGATGGGGGCAAAAGATACAGGTTATAAGAAGCATAATAGGTACACACAAAATAGACAGGAGAGGTTACGAATAGTATAGGTAATGAAGAAGCCAAAGAACTTCTGTGTACAACCTATGAACATGAACTAAGGGAAGTGGGGGGAGAATGCTGCAGGGGCAGTGTGCAGGGAGGATTGGGATAAAGGGGAGAAAAAAACTGGGGCAACTGTAACAGCATAATCAATAAAATATACTATAAAAAATAAAAATATTAAAGGCAAGAGCCACAAGTCAGCACATGGTTACTTGGCAAATTAATGGGTACAAATGGTATAAAGTTTAGAATCAGGAAAGAGAAACTACTAGGGTGAGAATGGTGGGGGGCAGGGTGAGAGCAGGAATCTCTCAGGCTTATTTGTCAGGGAGTTGAAGGCTTAGACTTGAGCTCTTGCAGAATATCCAGGGTTCTAGTTGAGACAAGGGGAAAGAAAAAAGAGGGCATTTTACAGCTTGGGTACCAATGAGCAGCTGACAAGAAAGAACATGGACAGAGAAACCTCACGTTTTACATTGAACTTTGACTGCAACCTTTTATTTATCTTCCTGTGAAGACACGTGTATTTCCATGATCTTGAAACATGATCTTGGTGCATCTAAACTCTGACAAGTTGTTTCTTGGGAAAACAAGTGAAATGTGAATTAAGAGGAAAATTCTGTTAGTGGGTCAGCATACACAGCCCAAGAAGCCTGTGCTCTTCAACCAGCCCAAAGCTAAACCCAGGCTATTTTCACTCTTTGGTCAAATGCTAGCTAAATTCATTTTAATACTGCACTGTCAGTATTTTATTTATTTGTCTGGATGCCACTTTTCCTCTCCCAAATCTCTCTTGCATAAATGATTTACTATTTGTTCCTAAAGCCCAAGATTTTATGCCTTGTCTCTTTTTTTCTGATAAGAGGATATTGCAGCAGCTTTCCTTTTATGCTGCTGATGGTTTTTACTTTGTTAATTCAAAGTTCAGCAGAGTAACTAGTTTGGTAAGCCACAGAAAACCAAGGGGTTCAGCCCTCAAAATGACTAAGACAGTAAATCTTCACTGACTCATTAGCACATAGAACTCTGTTGAAGTTGCTTTCCTGAAAAGTAAGTTAGCAGAGTATGGTTCTTAAAATAGGTTTTACATTTTCTTAACTCTCCAAACTAAGCACATTTAACTACAGGACATGTAAGGTCCTTAAGATTAAGTTATGGGGGAAAAAGATTAAGTTATGGAGAAAAAATAATTTTACAGTGGAAACCCATAAATCTTGGGGGAGAAATGGAAGCGATTCTTTCTGGGTGTACACTCATTAGGTCTTCACATAGGAATGTAGACTCAACACATTTCAGATAGGGATTATGTGATCTGTAGAAATTTCTTCAATTTCTTTTAAGGCAGCACTTGGGATGTTAATTTATAATAAGAAAGTTATATGCCATAGTTCTTTATGGTGGTAGTCACTAGACTAAGCTAAAAGATTTCAAATAAAAATAAAAATCAGCATATAAACTGTATAAACTTTAATTTTACAAACTGCAAGTCAATAGAAAGTCTGTCATAGTGAAGGTTGCAAGCAAAGTAGGGACCTGAGTCCTGGAAGCTGCCTTGTCTCCCAACCCCCCTCCCTTGGGATTTGGGGATGAAATTGGTTCTAGGACCCCACATTACTCTCAGAACCCTTCACCAGATTCTTGGATTGCTGTGTTCTTTCAAAGCCTCTAGGCTGTAGACCTCGGGAAGCAACAATTACTCCGTGTTCAAGAAAACTAAAGGGAACAAAGAAAAACCAACTTAATGGTCCCATACCAGTGGGGCCAGTGCAAGAAGAGGAAGTAGCAAAAACCTGCTGAGATGCTTTTGTGACACTATATAAACAGATCTCTTTAGTTTTAATTAGTTACATTTCTATTCAGAAATATTGGCTATATATTTATATACATCTCATGATTTAAGTCTATATAGTGCTTCTTCTCACCCAGAAAATCACAGAATAATTCACAATCCTAAATAAAATGCACACTTTTGTACATCTCTCTAAAAACAATGACAGATCAAGGCAGTGAAAATAAATGAGAATATAAGCAATTTGATCTACAGTTACAAAGTAAATCTCATAAATATATAAAACTTTATACTCATAAGCAGAAAATACATATATTTTTCAAATGCTTATAGAACTTTTACAAAAACTGATCATGTATTAGGCTACAAAGACAATACCAAGAAAATTCCCAAAGTTGAAACCATACAAGTTATATTCTCTGACCATAACACAACACACACACACACACACCTCCAAGTCCTACCATTTGGAAATTTTAAAACAGGCTTCTAAGTTGCCCATGAAAAACAAAGAAAAATGATATTATACAGCATTTGGAAATGGATGTCTATGGCAACTTTACATATTAAAAATTTTGGGAGTCAGATGGATGTGACATGAAAAGTTGCCACTGTGGGCTTTGAAGAAAGATAAGGTGAGAGGATCATGAGCCAAGTTCAGTGGCTTCTAGAAACTTGAAACAACCCTTGGCTTACAGCCAAGAAGCAAATGTGGACCTTAGTTTTATAAGTGCAAAGACTAAAGCTGTAGCAGTCTGAATAAGCAGAACACAGATCTCCCCTAAGACCTCCGGAGGGGAATGCAGTCCTGTAGGGGAAGTTGGACATTTGTATTTTTAAAAAATGACCAAGTGCCTGAAGCTATTGGCAGTAAATGAGAAGTAACTGTAAGGATAGAAGGTTTCCCTTCAGGGCGATTCAAATGTTCCAAAATTGGATTGTGATGTTGGTTACACAACTCTATAAATTTACTAGAAATCATTGAATTCTGCACTTAAAATGAGTGAGTTTTTATGGTATATAAACCATACCTTAATAAAATAAACATAAAGGAAAAAAACTATTTGGTCAAAATATTACTCAAGGGTGTGTATAATCTTTTTAGATTCATCTATTGGTAAGAAAAAGATTGAATTAAATAAGAAGAACATTAAACACAATAAACTGGAAAAAGAATAAAAACAACAAAAAATAGAAGGAAGAAAATAACAGATAAAACAAAAATTGGATGGAAATAAAACCTGCCATCTGATAACTGTTTTTTTAAGAACAGTACTTTAATGAACAAACCTCTAATAACTCAAATAAAAAAATTATAACACCAATAATAAGATAGGGTTATGACCATGGATACAGGACATGTTAGAGATATTAAAATAGTATGTGCAACTTTACAACAATACATTTGGAAACTGAATGAAATGTAAGAATTTCTAGGAAAATATAAATTTGCCTAAGCATATGCAGTGCAACAAAAGGTAAGATATAGGCCAATGTTCTTAAAATATTTTTAAGTTAATCAAATATTTTCTTCCCCCAAAAGTTCCAGGCTCAGGTGAATTTATGAGTAAATTTTCTCAAATGTTCAAGGTACAGATAACTTTCATGTCATTTAAACTATTTCAGAGAATAGAGATAGAAATTTGCCAAATTCCTTTTATAAATGTAATATAAGTGTCTTAAACTAGTAATAGACAAAAACTATACAAAATAAAAAAATTATAGTCTAACCTCACTTATACATATAGGTATAAAGAATATAAATTCAGTATTAACAAACTAAAAATAGCAGTACATGTAAAAGCATTACAACACGATCAAATAGAATTCAGTTCAATATCAGAAAATCTGTTGCTTTCTTTCATAACATTGATATAGTGAAGGTCATGTACTCATTTTTATAGCTTCAGAAAAGGTAATACCAGTTTTTGACAAAAATTTTAGTAAGCTAAGAATACAACAAAACTTAACTTGGTAAAGAGTATCTATCAGGAGTCAATAATAAAATTTATATGAAATCTTAAAGCACTAAAGAGCTATTCCCAGAATCAGAAACAATATAAAAATGCTCATCAACATTAATCTTGCTCAACAGTGTTCTGAAAACCCCAACCAATTTAACTCTCTTTCTCTGTAGATAGATAGACACATAAACATACATTTGCACATACATACAGGGTCCTGCAGAAGTAATGCCACTGAGCGTGTTTGGTAGGGTACATGAATGTCTCACACAAGATGGAGAGCAATTTGAACATTTCACCTAAAATTTCATACGGTGTGCTTGCGTGTAATGTTGTTATGTTACAGAATTATATGCTTATGATTTTGTAATAAAAGATGAATATAAAAATCTAAAGTGGTCCTATTTGTGCCAGACTCTGTACACACACATACATACACAGGTAGTATATAAAAAGAGAGGAATACTGAAAAAGGTGAAACAAAATGCTATGCTTATGTATCTAAAAAGATACCCCCAAAATTGACCAAAAAACTATGAAGGAAGAGCTTCAGCAAGGAAAATAGGTATATATATGACCACTATGCAAATTCTAACAGCCTTTGCAGATACTAACAACAGTCAATTAGAAATAATGAAAAAAGACCCCACTTATATTATATCACCAACAAAACTATTAAAATACAAAAGAGATGAAGAAAACTACAAAACTTTCTAGAAATTATTTTAAAAGACCCTGAAAAAGAGAAAACTATGACTCTAGATGGGAAAACATGATGTTATAAAGATGAATCACCTCAAATTTAAAAGTTCCAATGTAATTTTTTAATGATAATTGGCAAAGTAATTCTAAGTTCATTTAGGTGAGTAAATTAGCTAAAATTACAAAGCAAGATATAAAAATAAAAAATAATGAGAAGGAACTCAGTCCTTTAACAAAGCTTACCATAAAATGATACTAATTAGAGTAGTATAATATTGATACAGAAGCAGATCAAAGAATAAAAGTGTCTAGAAACAAATCCATATAAACTTGAAAATATTATAACAAAAATATATTGTTTCAAATCTCTGTGAAAATAATAAACTAATCAAAAAATTTGGAGTCAACTTGATGTCCATTTAGGAGGAAAAACCAGAGTTGGCTTTTATACTGCATTCCAAAGGGATGGGGGATATATGTGAATGGTTGAAGATTTTTACTTTATACTTTATAAATTATTTAAATATAAATATGTGTGTGTGCATTTTTAAAATATTTATTGACTTACTTTTATAATAAAAATAATAAAAATAAAATGAAGGTATATAACAGAAAAAGGGATATAACAAAGACGGACATTTGTACAAAATATACTTCATAGAAATTTACAATTTAAAGCTGGGTAGAATGGAAATAAACTGCAATTCCCAAAATCCTAAACAAGAAGGAATCTGAACCCCAGCTCCATTTTTTATGACTTTGTGTGAACTACAAAAACAATGACAAAATTTGGGGATTTATTCAGCACTAGAACCAAAACTGTATATTTTCTAGAATGAAACAATAGTGGAACATTCAAATATTCATGCATTCTGTTTTGGATCTGAGGCCATGCACACAAATGATCAATAGCACAGACATTGTGCCTTGCCTCTGAAGTTCACTCAGATTATCATCCACCTTTTCAATCCTGAAAAGCTACTCCTCACTCTTTTACTCAGATGAGAAAAAGAAGAAGAGGGAGAGGAGGAAAGTTTTGACCTGTAATACAAATATAATTCTAAAGCTGAATAATCACTTATTCCAAAGCACACAGGCATAGGTGTACAAATCTAGTCTAAAACTAGTATATTTAGTCTTAATTTTGGACTCCAGATTAGCATCAAATATGGTTACTTTTTCATTTTATTTCAGTAGTTTCTTTAAAAGAGGATATGCTTTTTCAGAACTAGGTGGTTCAAAACATTAGTCAGAGTTGACCACATAGCCATAAAATGTAGTATAATACCAGGATTCACATACTCGCCTCTAAAATTTCAGCAATTTGGCCATGCTTTCAGTTCAATGAACTTTCATTAAAAATGAGCAACTTGGCTAGAAAAGACGATTATTTCAGAGTTTGTAACCTAAGGGCAGTTGAAGAAATGCAGAGCATGAGTCATGCTCATCAACATTTATGAATCTGTTTTAAAATTATGACTTCATTTCTATTGAATTGTCACATAATATTTCAAAATCTATGATTCCACTGAGCCAAGGGCAGCTCTTCAATGAGAACTAAATGAGAATTTCAGGTAATATCTTTAAAATCCACATGGTCAGTTTGAATCTCAATACATATGCTTCCTTGAACAAATAAGTGATATATATTTGGTCTTCCTTTCTCAGCTTTAATTTCTATTTCCTCATCTTCTGGCCACATCAGTAAGAAAATACAATCTCATAAGCCACCATTGGAGATTCTCAAGTTGAATCTCTTAGAGGCATTTAATCCCCAAAAGACCAAGACCTGAGAAAATTTCCACTTAAAAAATAAATCAAATGTTTCCTTGACTTAGATATTTAGCACTTAGTATTATCACTATTTTCAATTTTATTTCAGTCATTTTGATAGGTGTGTAGTAATATCTTATGTGGCTTTAACTTGCATTTTCCTAATGGCTAATGATGTTGAACACCTTATGTGATCTCTACCTTCTTTTCTGTAAAGAGATTCTGTGAAATCGCTTTCTATCTTTTGCCATTTTATAATTGGATTGTTTGTGTGTTTGTTTTTTTTCAATTCAGCTTTAAGTTTTATTTACATTAAATATTTATATTAAATATCTGTATGTTCTATATAATATATATAATTATATATAATATCTATATATGTTGAATACCTATATTCAGTCATGTGCTTGCAAGTATTTTTCTCCCACTATTTCATTATTATGAGAAAAAATCAAAATGGGACCAGAGGTGGGAGGACGTTTGATTTTGTAGATACAAGATTACACGGAAGTCTTTGACTTCAGCCATTATTTAAGCCCAAACTTTGAGGCCTCTTTATACATTGATGTCCTGGTATGTTAACCAGGTTCAAAAGATGACAATTCACCACCAGTGTTAGTTCATACATTTTAAAGGCAGATATCCTCTGCATAACATCATCTTACAAGGGGAAGCTTTTACTGCTGATGAATGGGTAGTTCAAGAAAGCATAAAATCTATATTCAAAGCAGTGGAATGGCAGGCAACTTGATCTTTAAACCTTATATTATTTTTAAGTAATACTTATTAAGTTTTTGCTATAAAGCACTATAAAATCATCTGATTTCAGATTTTATACTTTTTTTGTAGAAACAGTGACTATATACTCTAAATTTGGGGGAATAGTTCAAATTTCAAATATTCCAAACCATTATCCTCATAAACCATTAAAATATCTTTAAAAAACTAGACCACTGAAATTATATCTATTATACTACCCCTTTCATCTGGCAAAGATCCTTAGTTAGGATGTTCAATATGTCTACCTTCTCATATACACTTCCCTGTTCACACCTCCCGATGTCTCATAGCCATCTACATTACATGATCCTGTACTCTGACATAATTAACCAACTAGAGAATACACCTGACCCAAAGCACCCATCGATAAATTGTTCAGTGATCCCAGCTTTGAATGTACTGGTTGAAAAGAAGATTCATCTTTCAGGGTCTTTGAACTGAAAAACTAGGTGAAGTTAAATAACCACAAGAACTGGACTGAAAGAAAGGTCATGAGGTCGCCACTCTGAGCCATGAGCAAGCTGGAAACCAGCCCCTGGAGGGCAGGGTCAGCTTATGCACAGACTGATGCAGATGCAGAGATGCTGTAAGTTTGCTAATGAAGTTTCTGACAGGGAGGCAGGAGAAGTAACTTCTTGGGGCCTTGAGGACTTTCTGATTCTGACTCTGGTTCCAGTGCCCACATAGCCTCAGAAGACACTCTGGGTTGTTTTCATTTTTGTTTTTTAAGATTTTATTTATTTATTTTGAGAGAGAGAGGGAGAGAAAGATTAATGTGCAAGAGACACATGGATTTGTTGCCTCTCACACACTTTCAACCAGGGACCTGGCCCACAACCCAGGCATAGGTCCTGACCGGGAATTGAACTGTAGACCTTTTGCTTTGTGGGATGATGCCCAACCCACTAAACCACACAAGTCAGGACAAGGTACTCTGTTTTTGAAGTGACTTGAGTGGGTTCCTTGCAGCCAAAAGATCTCTAGTTATGATATGGACTTGGTGATCTCATGTGTTGTTTTGTTTAATTTGGAAGTCATAATCAATAGCTACAGCAAAATTTGTATGAGCTAAAGAGGCCACCATTTTTTCAAAATGTGACTGGTAGGAATACAGACTGGTCCAACCTTTCTTTTTTTTTTTTTTTTTTTTTTTTTTTTTATGTGATTCTTTTTTCTAAACATTTTATTTATTTATTTATCTTTAGAGGGGAAGGAGAGAGGGAGAGAAACATCAATGTATGGTTGCCTTTCATGCGTCCCCTGCTGGGAGTTGGCCTGCAGGGAACTGGCCTGCAACCCAGGCATGTGCCCTGACTGGGAATCGAACCGAGATCCTCTGGTTCGCAGGCCTGTGCTCAATCCACTGAGCTACGCCAGCCAGGGCTGGTCCAACCTTTCTAAAGAGCAATTGGGTAAAACAGGTCTCAAAGTTTAAAAAGTATGTGTCACTAATTCTCTTTTAAGAAATATATTCATAGAAAAAAATCTGGAAGTATATGTTAAAATAGCAATAAGTTCTCTTGATGGTAAGGATATGGATGATTTAAATGATCTCCTTTTCTACAATGAGTATTTGTTTCTTACAATTTGTTTCAAAAGAAGATGTTTAAAATATGAAAATTAACTCCCAGTAATTGAGTTCTTACGTGTGCTAGGTGCTTTATAGACATTACCTAATTTAATTTTTAAAATGACCCTATAAGGTAGGTGCTGCTGCTATTCTTACTTTATAAATGAGAAGTTTAGTGCAGAACTGTTAAAAAAAAAAAACCACCACCAGTGAAATTTTCTTACATCATGGCTAGAAAGTTGTCTTAACAAGTAAATTCTATAATTGTTGGGGTGCTGTCTGTTTTGTCTGCTAATGTATCCCTAGCATCAGAACTCACTAAATATTTTAAAATCAGTAATAGGCAGAACCACACTTTGTGCTCAAATATACCTTACTCCAAAACCTCTACTACAAACCCTTGCTCTTACCCAACACTCCAAAGAAGCCTTTCTGTAATTTATGAATTTGATAAATGTGTTCTTCCACCTTTTAATGTACTTAATTTAAAATAAGGACTTCCAGTCAAGATGGTGGCATAGGCAGACATGGCTCACCTCTTCATATAACCACATCAAAATTACAACTAAAATATAAAACAACCATCACTCAGAACCATCAGAATCTAGTTGAATAGAAGTCTAAAGTCTAACAGCTACAGAATTAAAGAAACCACATCCACCCAGACTGGTAGGCAGGGTGCAGATGCAGAACATGCTGGTCCCACACTCATGTGTGGTGGATAAAAAATTCAGGAGAGATATTTCAGCTGTGAGGAGTCCCAGCCCCACACCAGGCCCCCCAGCCCAGGGTTCCAGTGCCAAGAAGATAAGTCTCCACAACTCTCACTGCAAAAATCATCAGGGATTGAGTAAGTGGAAGAAACTGCTGAAGCCCCAAGCAGTTCTCCTTAACCCACACAGGTACTCACTCACTCAGATTCTCTCCCTCTGAGTTCCAGCACTGGGGTAGCAGCTTGAAAGGCACCAGTGGCATGAAGGGAGTAACTGAAGTATCTGGCATCAAGGTGTGCAGAGGCCAATGTCCCTTTCCCAAACCCTCCGCCTACAGAACAGGCAAGTTGATACCGTGTCTGAGACTCCACCAACCTGGCTAACACTATGTGACCCACCTTGGAGATCCCCAGAGACCCCATCCCACCCAACTTTTGGGCCCACTCAAACTCCTTTTCCTTATGAATGGCTGGGCTTGGCTCATACTGCACAACTTCCTAAATCCTCTCAAACACACAACAGCTGGCCTCAGTGAGCACTAGCTGCAGCCAGCCTAGATTCACAGCTTGGTTTCAGCTGGGAATCTCCAAGCCAAAGTAGCAGCCATCTCAGATTGCTTTATAACTCAGGCAGGGTGGCCTGAGGCAAAACACAGGTTGGGGCTGACATTGGCCTGAACCACCTGGGAAACCCCAGGGCCAGTGTACCCAGAGGACAGCTACAGACCATATCAGAACACCACCACCCTGCCCCTGTACAGGTGATCTTCCATGAGGGGGTGGAGGTTGGTGGTAAGTGATCACAGCCAATCCTTGCACCTGACTGGCCCAGGTAAATCCCCACCAATTATCTGCCAACAGCAACCAAGGCTCACCTACAACAGGAAGGTGTACTCAGCCCACACAAAGGGTACACCCCCAGTACCCAACTTGGGTGATAGGGGTGGCTGTGCCACTGGACTCTACAGGACACCTACTACATTAGGCCATGCTACCAAGACATGGAGTCAAAGCAGCTCTACCTAATACATAGACACAAATATAGGGAAGCTGCCAAAATGAGGAGACAAGGAAGCATGGCCCAATTTAAAGAACAGATCAAAACGCCAGAAAAAAAGCTAAATGAAACAGAGATAAGCAATGTATCAGATGCAGAGTTCAAAACACTGGTTATAAAGATGCTCAAGGAACTTAGTGAGGATCTCGGCAGCATAAATATGATCCAATCAGAAATGAACGATACACTGTTTGAAATTTTAAAAAACAGTTCACAAGGAAACAACAGAGGAGTGGATGAAGCTGATAATCAAATTAACAATTTGGAACATATAGAAGCAAAAAAAATCAGAAAAAGAAGAAAAAAGAATCTAAAAAAATGAGGACAGTATAAGCAGATCCTGGGACAACATCAAGAGATCCAACATTCACATCATATGGGTGCCAGAAGGAGAAGAGAAAGAGCAAGAAATTCAAAATCTACTTGAAAAAATAATGAAAGAAAACTTTCCTGATTTGGTGAAGGAAATAGACATGCAAGCCCAGGAAACACAGAGTCTCTAACTAGATGGCTGCAAAGAGGTCTACTCCAAGACACATCATAATTAAAATGCCAAAGGTTAAAGATAAAGAGAGAATCTTAATACTAGCAAGAGAAAAACAGTTAGTGGCCTACAGGGGAATTCCCATAAGACTGTCAGCTGATTTCTCAAAAGAAACTTTGCAGGCTAGATGGGATTGGCAAGAAATATTCAAAGACATGAAAAGTATAGACCTACCACCAAGATTGTTTTACCTAGCAAAGCTATCATTTGGAGTTTAAGGGTGGATAAAAAGCTTCCCAGACCAAAAAGAAAAAAAAAAAAAAAACTAAAGGAGTTCATCAGCACCAAACCATTATTATATGAAATGTTAAAGGAACTTATGTAAGAACATGAAGATCAAGATTATGAACAAGTTATGGCAAAAACAGATATCTACCAACAATTGAAAAAACTAAGTAAACAACAGATAAAGTGCTTCTCAGATAAGGTCAAATTCAAGGAGTTCATCATCACCAAGCCCTTATTATATGAAATGTTAAAGGGACTTATCTAAGAAAAAGAAGATAAAAAATATGAACAGTGAAAGGACAGCAAACTCACAGTTATTAACAACCACATCTCAAACAAAAGCAATCTAAGAGGACAGCTAGATCAGGAGTGAAACCATAGAAATGGAGATCACATGGAGGGTTAGCAACAGGAGAGTGGGAGGAGAAGAAGGTAGAGAATAAGTAGCATAGATGATAGGTAGAAAATAGACAGGGGAGGGCAGGAATACTATGGGAAATATAGAATCTAAAGACCTTGTGACACATGGACGTAAATGAAGGGGGGAATGGTGGGGGAGGGGTGTGCAGGGTGGAGGGGAATGAAGGGGGGAATAGGACAACTGTAATGGCATAATCAATAAAATATATTTAAAAAAAAAGAAAAAACTAAGTAAACAAGAACAGAGACAGAATCGGATAAGGAAAGTGCTTTGGTGGTTGCCAGATGGTAGAAGGGGTGTGGGGGAGCAGTTGTAGAGGTGAAGGGATTAAGAAGTACAAATAGATAATTACAGAATAGCCATAGGGATGTAAAGTGCAATATGGAAAATAGAGCAGCCAAAGAACTTATATGCATGACCCAGGGACATGAACAGTGATGGGGGGATTTCCTGAGGGAGTAGGGGATCCTGGGTGGAAGGGAATAAAGGGAGAAAATCAGAACTATAATAGCATAATCAATAAAATATAATTAAAAATACAAAATCATAATTTATTTATTAATACCTATATAACCTTTTAAATTAGCATGAAATACTATTTTTGGAAGAAACCTGACATTCAACCTATAATTTTGTGATAATTATACCAATGTCAACCCAAGGTATTAGACTAAAGCTTCAACTTATGACAAACATCATGTTTCCTGTTCCTAGTTCAATTTTACCAACAGAATTTCAATATTATAATTACCAGATCTTGGCTAAAAGACCAAGAAGCATAAGTTAATCACAGTTATAAAATGTATAAAACGCCAAGTTTTCCATAGAACAATGTTTAATTTCAAACTTTCTGCCTTTCTTCCTCCCACACTCCATGTCCCTGATTAGTTTCAGGCATGAGGGGAAGTATTTAAAATGACAGTACTAGAGACGTGCCCTATATCGTTATTTTGATTTAATATTGATTTGGGAGTTCAGGCCAATGTAAGAAGAGGGATGAAATAAGCCCGAGAAGAAGAAGAATAAATAATGAAGGGAACAAAAATATTACTATTTGAAGACAATTGATTATGCATTTAACAAAGTGCCCAAGGAATCAGCTAAACTTTTTAGACTCGATAGAAAAATAAATGGCTAGATAATATGTAAAATATAGAAGAGCCATTAAGATTCTTGAATACCAACAATTACAAACCAGAAAAACCTAATTTAAAAAAGGGATTCAATTTACAATGGCAATAAAATACATAAAGAGTAGCAGACTTAATAACAAGTGTTTGGCTACATAAACAGAATAATAAAATTTATGTAGCAACAATATCTAGGAGAAATAAAAAATCATAAAGATGTTAATTCTTAATATGTTTTTTAATTTAATGTAATCCTAAACAAAATAAAAGTGAAATTCTCTTTAGAATTTAAAAATAATGTTATAATATCCCTTTTAAAAAGTAAAAAGGTAAGGAAAATATATTCTTAAAAAAGACAAAGTACAAGAACAAGCAAATTAAAAATGTAAGTCAGTGAAACAAAAGCAAACCTCAAAAATAGGCCCCATTATATATGTGTAAGGATTTGAAAATACCCAAACGCAATACAAAACAACAGAGAAGATTTTAAAATATATATATATTGGTGGAAATCATTCACCAGAAACTTGCATTAAATTGTTTTAGCTCAAATACTTCATACTACCCCTAAAATGTATTCCAGAAGTCCTTTAGATAAATAACTTCAAACTCAAAAATAAGTAAACAAGACTGAGTAAATGTTAATCAGATCTAAAGAGATGATAATTTTTTTGAGTTTGAAACAATAGAAATTACAAAGGAAAGGATCATAGTTTATATTTAATTTTAAAAAACATTTATCAACTTAAAAATAGAAAAACTAGGTAGAAATTTAAAAAGTACACTAATTTTTTAGGGTACTGGAAGTTGCATGGCCTGTTGTATCCTCTGCACTTTGCACAGTGCTGGGCACATTGTAAATGTTCAATAGATATCAAATATTGTATCAACTAGGCAGACTTTAATTAATGATATAAGGCAAAGAAGTGACCCTAGAGACCAATTAGCCAGCTGCAACTAAGAATGATGATTGCAAATTAATTTTTTTGGCCCTAATGCACAAGAACCACGGACAGGAGGTTGCCTAATCAGCTGTGGAATGGACAAGTGATGGGAATAATAGGTGGGCTGTGGAAGTGCTATCAGGACAAATCATGTCACACTAAGCATCAGTTGTTACAGGGGGATAGTGGCCAACAGGCCACACTGGTCCAGAACAATCAGCAAATGTATCGCTTGACTCAATCAAGACAGCATGTTCAACTTGGGAGGCCCAGACACCAGGGTGCTGCCGAATGACAAGACTTATTAACAGAAGTTCCAGCTGCTAAACAAAGGGCGAGGTGATTGTCTGGAGAGGAGAGAGAGAGTACCACATACTTCTCGTCAGTCTTTTTCTAGGATAATTACTCGATGAAGTGAAGCTTTCTAAAGCACTTAGACTTGATGGTTGCTGCATCTTCTACCTGAGACAGTCAGAGGATTTTAACATCAGTCTATGTTCTCAATGGATAGTAAGGAAAATAGTCATTCAAAATCATTTAGTGCTTGGGGAGTCTGGGCAGTAACATGTTTCTGCATCATTTTCAGAGTGCTTTGTGGCCTGCCTCACAGCATTCAATAAATGTTTGCTAAATCAGTAAATGAACTGAGCTAAATATTGATCGATATTTAGGTTTTGCCAAGGTCTTTTTTTCCAATTTAGTATTAGAAACATAGGGAACTGGTCTAATGTTTGCTAATGCTATGAATCTCTGTGTTTCTATCTTTTTAACCCTGTTTTCCCAGAGTGACAAAAATAAACATACTGGGAGAAATTAGGAGCACAGAACTGTCCATCTTCACTGCATGCCTAGATTCAGTGTCCCATCTGTCACCTAGATTATAGGATAGTTCCTTCAAGATGAGTAGAAATTTTTTTTTTTGCTATTATTACTTGACCAGCAGGTAGGCTAATGGATGGAATGGGCCAGAATATGTTGGGAAACCATTAATTTCCTAGCTATTCCCATAAAAATTTCCTGAGTGCATGAGACCAAAAAAAAAAAAAAAACACCCCAAAACCACACCTCTTTGTGAAATAGCTGGTAATGACAGGCCTGTTGTTAAGCATATGTAAAATAGATATTTCTACATAGTGGGAAGATGAAAGAAACTGATATGTCAAACATTTTAAGCTCCATCATCAAATTGGAATAATATCAAAAGTGATTGTAATCTGAGGCAGTAGAATTCAATTTTCCTTGCATTATGGAGATTTCTCTGAGCAGACCCAGGTTAAATGATTGCTCTGGAGTTGATAACACACTGATTCCTAGTGCCAACAATGACTTCAGCCTGATGGCAACCTTTACAAATTGCTTCCTGTAAATTCTTTGTGAGAATAACAAGCAATTCATTTTGCTTGAGAGTGACTTTTAGCTAAGGGACTCCACCCAACAATCTGGATTTAATAAAACAAAATACATTTTGGTATTACAAACATCTCTTCTGAGATGTAAGTTCCCTACATAAGTTTTTGAAAAGCAAAACACTTTTATATTCTATTCAGTGAAAGCCAGATAGATGGATCCTTATGCATGGCCAATAATTATTTAATTCATCTGATGATTTGTGGAGAAGGGTAGTAGGGGAGGGAAGGTCACTGAAGAGCCACATGTGTGTGAGTTCATGTAAGATACTCAGGTTAATACTTACTAGAGACTTTAAAGCCACAAGCAGAACAATGTTTGATTATTCAATCATTTTTTCATTCACTTATTCAGCACAGTATACACTGAGCACCAGGTACTGTTGTAGGCTCTGGGGATACCATAGTTGAACAAAACAGACAGCACTTTTGCTCTCATAAAAACTACATTTTAGTGAGAGAAGACAAACAGTAAGCCAAAAGTTGCCCAAAGAAACGTTTCTTTAAAGAGGACTCTGTATTTAATGGGTAAGGTAAAGGAATTAGCTGTTCACAGAAGGGTAGGTATTGGGAGGATTTGTGCCTTCGTTAATGGTAGTTGATTAAATCATATTAGTAAATATTTAAGCTTGGTACTGCTCAGATACTATATAATTTATGACCTAGTTCCTGAGCCCAAAGAAGTTTAAAATTCCAACTTGCTAGATGTTCCTGCACATCACTCAAGCAAAGAGGAAAGGAAGAACCATCAGATATTTTTGTATACCACTTGAATCAGAGGTACATTGCCTTCCCAGTTACAGTCAGCATAAAGGTTATGAATCCTTGGCCTTTAGGATTCAAATAGAAATAGGAATTTTTTGACACTGTGTGCCTCTTCCTATTTGGAAGAAAAACAAAACAGTGTAGTCATTGGCATGACGGAGAAAGTGTGTGTGTTAGAAAAAACGCCCAGTCTACTTTGCTCATTCCAATGAACTCACTACGATTGAAGAAAGTGTAAACAGAAATGCTGGTTTTTCAGTCATAAAAAAGAAGGACCTTGGGACTTATGAGGGAAAGACTATAAGACTTCTTTGGAATAATACCTCCGACATTTCTCTTTCTTCAGCATTTTTCTTTTCGGTGTTCTTTGCAGCTATAATCATAAATCAAGGTTTTGGATTGCTTTCATCATCTCTAGATACATTGGCCTCGGAGCTCATCAAATCAAAATCACCTACTCTATTACCATTCTGGAGCCAATTAGAACTACACCACTTACCTTTTCAACTTGGCAGAAGAAAAAAACTTTCTTAAGTGCAACCATCTTAATATCCCCAATTATAGTTACTAATTGTTCAAAACTGCCTTCCAAGTTTATCTGTGACTTTACTCTTATAAGAACACTTATTCATCTAACAAACACAGTTGGGCACCCACTGTGTAGCATTATGTGGGGCAACTGGGGCCTACAAAGATGTGGCCGATAGATGGTTGCTACCTCCATGGTTGAGAAGGAGGCCAAGTACACAGCTATAAAACAAGGTGGGAAGATGCAAGCACCTCAGGAGAGACAGTACCATGTTCACTCAGAGAAAGTTTCTGGTTTGGCATAGGATGGCAGCATTGGAGCAAGACTTGAAGAAATAGGTAGAACTACAACAGATGGAGGGCAGGTAAGCAGATGAGAGCTTACCTTCTTATTTACCATTTTCTCTTCTTCATATATTAAACAGTCCTTCTCATATTTATTTA
This sequence comes from Sturnira hondurensis, assembly GCF_014824575.4. NCBI lineage: Eukaryota > Metazoa > Chordata > Mammalia > Chiroptera > Phyllostomidae > Sturnira > Sturnira hondurensis. Next base: position 11,842,102 of record NW_028079044.1, on the reverse strand, counting down.
TATTTTTCTAATGAAGTTTTCCAAATAAAAAATACTTTTAATCTCACAAACCTCTTTTCTTTATTTTCTACCATTAATATTGCTTTAAATCTTTAATAAGTTTGTTTTTAATTGGGTATTTAATCAACTTCACAATGAAAGCTAAATAGGAATATCTAAGTCCCAATAGCAACATGAACTGTCTTTAAAGAAATCCCCTCAAATTTCCATGTTTTCATAAACTCTTAAGACTTTTTCCATTCTACTAGCTTACATAAAAACAATTATGCATAATTGTTAGGACCAGTATTTATCATTCTGAATTTATATACTTTTTCTCATCTGCTATTGCTTTCTATAGCCCTTTATCCACTTTATATGTTTCTCATGTTTATCATTTCTACCAACTTTATACTGTTTTGTTATATCAATGTATTATACTTGCTGTCTTATTTCCCTACAGGTATGTATGTGCGCCTTTTCTGTTTCTTTAGATCTATTAATGAGTTCTACTATACATATCCATATGCCATTTCTTTCCTTTCAGTTATCTCCTATTTTTCCGAAGTTAAATAAGGTAATGTATAGAGCACAGCTGAGGGTGTGAGCATTGGTGTACTGCCTGTGTTTGAACCCTGGCTCTACCACTGGCCATCTGTGTGGGCAAATTACTTAGCCTCTCTGAGGCATAGTTTGCTCATCTAAAAAATAGTTATAATAATAGGACGCACCTGGTATGATTAGTTTAAGCATAATATGCAATACTATACATATGCAAACCCTTAGAACCCTTAGTGTTCAGTAATGTTAGCTATTATCATATGTGGTTCTTAGCATACTATTTGTTGCATTCTAAAACTCAATAAAGGCTCAATTCCTTCTTTTCATCCACCCAAATTATTATACCTTGGACAAGGTGTTTGATCGTTTCTATTAATAATGGAAGTATATGTCCAGAATTGTGCAGAATTTTAAAGGTTTAGTCTCTGATTCACATCACATGTGTCCAAGATGCTTTCCGGAAAAAGAACATTAGCTTGCAGAATTATCAAGTGCCTCTGAACTCTTATTTTCATGCATTGTTTTGATTTCATTGGTACAAGGACCTAACCTTACTTTTAGCTACATTTGTTTTTTTACCATTGTACCAGATGGAGCCCTTGGTTTCAAGTTAGAAAACCTTTAACAGGAAGCAAAGGTACAAGCACAGCTGGGTGCTTGTTTCCTCCCTCTGTCTCTGGCCTCTGCTTTTCTATGTGCATTTGTTTCATTTTCTCAACCAGGCTTCCTCAACTAGTAGGAAACTTGGCCACTGGGATTCCCATACTTCATACAGATGGTGACTGCACATCTACCAACTCCACACTCCCAGGAAAGGAGTCTTGGGGAACTGCTTTGGATAGTTGCTTACCTCTAAACCAATCAGCTGTGGCCAGGAAGTTGGGCATGGCAACTGGTGCTCCCCGTCAGAGCCATTTGTTTGGAATGTGGAAGAAAGAGCATTAATCCAAAGACAGGATACCAAATAGAAGGGCTCTGGTCAGACCAAACAACAGAATCCACCAGATGAAGTTATTAGAGGAGCTTGACCTGTTTCACATCTGTTTACTGTACTTGCGTGAATCTCTTCCCCTTGTGTGAACTACTCATATCTTTGACCATTTGTCATCCAAATAAATTTTTCCTTATAAACATATATCATCTCCTTAATAGTTTTGGAAGTAGAACTATATAAATAGCCATAACTATTGGGTTAGCCAAAAACTCTGTTTAGTTTCATCCATAAAATAAAGGATACATTTTTCATTTTCACCAATAACTTCATTGATTTGGATCTTTTGAGTATGTCGGCTATCTCCTACATGGTATAATATCGATTGTTCTCAATTAATGTCTCAATTTAATCACTGTCAACTTCAACTGGTCTATCTGACTCTGGAGCATCATCCGGTGAAAAATCTCCAGCATGAAACTTCACAAACCATTTTTGACATGTTTGATAAATCACAGCACCTTCTCCATATACTGCACAAATCTTTTTGTGTGTGTTTCAGTTGCATTTTTACCTGTCTTGAAATAATAAAGCATAATATGATGAAAATGTTGTGTATTTTCTTCCCTCTTTAGTATTAAAATGGCTACACAAAAATTTATGAATTTTGATGTTTTTTCAAATGCACACTGATATGACAGCTGTTATAATACAATCTAACCAAAGTGTTCCGAATGAAGTTAAAGAAAACTTAAGTACTATTAGAGCCATGTTACAGAAAAAAAGGCCTTTTTTGCCAACCCAATATATAAATAGTTTTGAAACTATAACTATATAAACAGTTATATTTGCAAATATAACTATTGAGAAAATTTAGGATAACATCAAAAAGATTATGAAGAACTACCATGTTCAAGAAGTTGTTCTGGGTTCCATGAAAAGTTCAATGACCTGCATCACTGTAGAGAATTCAATTTCTAATGGGATTGAACAACAAGAATAAAAAATGAAATAACAAAAAGCTGTACAATAGTGTTCTTAAGGACCCAGAGACAGAAGTACCTGTGGTTCAAGAACTTAAATCTCAAACTTCTGGCCAAGATGGAGGTGTAGGTGGAAACACTGTGCCTCTTCACACAACTAAGTTTAAAGATAATGAAGTTTTAGTAACAAAAATGCAGCCAAAACAGTGAAAATTGAACTGTATGGAAGTCTGACAACAAGGAACCATTCAGCCAGACTGCATCACAACCCAGGGACTGGGTCGCCCCACCCTGGTGAACACCTAAGGCTCCGCCCCTCATACATAACAGGTGCAAACAGACCAAAACATTATGGCCCAAGAACAGCTCAAAGCCCCAGAGCCTATAATTCTCAGTGACCAAGAAATAGCCAACCTTTCACATGCACAGTTCAAAACACTGGTGATCAGGATGCTTACAGAACTGGTTGATTTTAGTCACAAATTAGAGCAACAAATGAAGGCCAAACTAATTGAAATGAAGGGAAATGCACAGGAAACCGATAGTGATGGAAAGGAAACTGGGACTGAAATCAAGGGAGTGGACCAGAAGGAACGAAGAAATGACCAATCAGAAAAGAATGAAAAAACAAGAATTCAAAAAAATGAGGAGAGGCTTAGGAACCTCCAGGATATCTTTAAACGTTCCAACATCCGGATTATAGGGGTAGCAGAAGGGGGAAAAAAACAGCCATGAGAGGAAAACTTATTTGAACAAATAATAAAGGAGAACTTCCCCACTCTGGCAAAGGAAATAGACTTCCAGGAAATCCAGGAAACTCAGAGAGTGCCAAAGAAGTTGGACCCAAGAAGGAACACACCAAGGCACATCATAATTACATTAGCCAAGATTAAAATGAAGGCGAGAATCCTAGAAGCAGCAAGAGATAAGGGGACAGTCACCTACAAAGGAGTTCCCATCAGACTGTCAGCTGATTTCTCAAAAGAGACCTTCCAGGCAAGAAGGGGCTGGAAAGAAGTAACCCAAGTCATGAAATCCAAAGACCTACAACCAAGATTGCTCTATCCAGCAAAGCTTTCATTTAGAATGGAAGGGCAGATAAAAGTGCTTCTCAGATAAGGTCAAATTCAAGGAGTTCATCATCACCAATCACTTATTATATGAAATGATAAAGGGACTTATCTAAGAAAAAGAAGATAAAAAATATGAACAGTGAAAGGACAGTAAACTCACAGTTATTAACAAAAAGCAAACTAAGAGGACAGCTAGATCAGGAGTGGAACCATAGAAATGGAGATCACATGGAGGGTTAGCAACAGGGGAGTGGGAGGAGGAGAAGGGGGGAGAAGGTACAGAGAATAAGTAACATAGACAGTAGGTAGAAAACAGACAGGGGGAGGGCAGGAATACTATGGGAAATACAGAATCTAAAGAACTTGTGACACATGGACATGAATGAAAGGGGGGGGAAATGGTGGGGGAGGGGTGTGCAGGGTGGAGGGGAGTGAAGGGGGAGAATGGGACAACTGTAATGGCATAATTAATAAAATATATTTTAAAAAAAGAACTTAAATCCTTATGGTGAAAATCATGTTAGGGTAAATGATGTTTGGAGTAAACCTTTGAAAGTCATCAGGATTATGGTTTCTTGTACTAAAAGTAATAACTTTTATATATTTTACCTTAGTAATCATAAATACCATATGAATACTCAACCCTTTACCATTTTAGACTCACTATCAAGATACCTTTCAGGACCTTCTTTTCTATAGTTCCAATAAGATGCTTACAAATCATCCTCTAAATGTTCAAATTTTGTTTTATTTTATAAATTTATTTGGTAGTTTCCATCAGACATTATTTTCCTGTGCATATTTTTTACATGCCAGGGACTTCCTACTACAAGTATCTGTGACTCTGCCTGAAGGTTTTTTCAACTGCAGGGGCAGACTGGGGGAGGTGAGGAGGGCACAGGCTGAAAGTGCTGGGGACTTAATACTTCCAGGAGCAAAAGAAACTTGGCAAAAGAGAGTACCAGCTCTCACCCCTGGGATGGGATAATGCAGGTGGGGCCGCACAGTATCCCAAAGGCCTCGAGAGGGACTGGGCCCCAGCTGACCTCAGCAGTAATGTGTTCTCATTAACCCTTTGTATTGACTTCCTAGGATTGCACCTAAATGAGCTGCTTGCATTAAAACCCTTGTTTTAGGTCTGCTTTGAAGAAAACCAAGCCTAAGAGGAAGTTTGACACCACTCTGGGCCCTGCCTCCTAAATATCTGGGTCCCAGAGAAATGTTAGAGGCTTGAGATGAAAAAGCCTTTGAGAATTAATCTCCCTGAATACCAGAGTTTTGCAGCCCTGGATCTGCTCACCATAACTTTAGCCAAATACATGCATATTTCTCTGTTCCCTCACCACAGATACCACAGAAAGTACTTCCAAAGCCCAGGATTATTTATTCCTGTCTGTCTTGGTCCTGCCCAGATCTTCATTTCAAAGATCTCTACTTTGTTTTAATTCCTCTTCTATGTTCAGCAGCCATTTCCCTCTTTTCCCAGCTCCCCCCAGAAGGAATGACCTGCAATTTACATACACCAGTATTGAAATACTGCAGTTTCTGATAAAATATAAATCTTAGCCCTGGCTGGTGTAGCTCAGTGGATTGAGCGCGGGCCTGCGAACCAGAGTATAGCGGTTCGATTCCCAGTCAGGGAACATGCCTGGGTTGCAGGCCAGGTCCCAGCAGGGGATGCATGAGAAGCAACCATAGATTGATATTTCTCTCCCTCTCTCCTTCCCTTCCCCTCTAAAGATAAATAAATTAAAAAATCTTAACAAAAAAAATAAATCTGTATGTATTGCCTAAGAGAATGTCATGGTTAGGGAATTTTAAATGGTATAGTGAACAGGAAGTAGAACTACAACCTGAGTAATCAGGGAAGGCCTCACAGAGAAGGTTGGGCCCCTTGATCTAGTCCAGTCTCCCATTTTACAGACGCAGAGACTGAGATTCACGATGTTAAATGACAGATTCAGGGTCCCACAGTTTATGAGTGGTGAGCTGCCTCCCATCCCCCATCCCTCAACTCCCTCTGGTCTCTAGACCATTCTGTCCACTCACCATTGGTCCAGGGGCAGCCTTGCCCCTGACATTGTCTTTTGTTGGCCTTGAAATTTGCCAGGAAAATGATGCCTGAGGCCCAAGAAAGGATGAGAACAAATAGCACGTACTCTGAAGCACTTTTCACACTGCGTATAGTACCAGTTGTCCTAAGAGGGTTTTGCTATGGGTCGAAAATATTGTTTATTTTGTTTTAAATCTTGGAAAAAATTCTAGTTGCATGGAATTTTTTCTCCAGAATTAATCATGACTAGCATACTCTCTAGCTTTGTTCTTCTGTGAAGCAGAAAACAAAATAGCCATTGTAGGCCCCCTTTGTTTAAACCCAGAAACTAATGGCGTGGCCCACCCGGTCCATTGAGCAGCCCTCAGATACTGGTCTCTCTGAGAGCACTGAGTACCCAGGGGGCAGAATGCTGCTGAGCAAGCCCTTCCCCAACCCAAACTTGGACAATCCCTCTGACTGTTTGTTCTTCAGCTTAGTCATATCAAATATTCTCAACAAGTTCTTCCAATTTCTGTTTTTAAAATAAAAATAAAAAGACCAGCACATTCCTTTTATGTTTGTGCAAATGAAGCAGGGGCAAGGAGCTGGGGAAGATCTAGCAAAAACCTTTTGATATGTAACTGGGGTGATTTCCTACTGAAGTCCTGAAATATGAATTAAAAGAATATATTTACTTTGTTTCAGATTTGAAGCTTGTATTTTTGGTACTTTCTACACACTGTAGGATCAACATTCTAAGAACGAGTCTGTCTTTATCAATCTCCAGTAACAGTGATTCACACATACTTGGGGATCCGTTAAAAGGCAACGTTCTCTTTCCACATCATGCTTTGTTTTAAAAGCCAGGGGGTAGGGGGGCCTTATTAGTTCACTTAGTGTTCACTATAGAACAGTGCTATTCACCATGAAATCATTTAATTAAAAAGATAATTTCCCATAATGTACAATTTCAGGCACTTCATTGTCAGTTGAGAGATACACTGATAGCAATATTATGTACACTGTGCTGCTCTCATTTTCTGTGATGATTCATGTTTGACTCAGATCCAATTAGGAGTGTCTCACTACAGAAAATACTCTTTTTCTGTAAAGATTTTTAGGACTGAGAGTGTGTACTGCTGCCAGGTCTGGGTGTATGGTAACCACATAAGGCTTTCAGCCTGCCCCAGAGCCTGCCTTGTATTGAATACCTAGTTTGTGTAGTCCCTAACCGAAATAAAAAGGACACAATCTCTAGCCCACTGCCCCCTTCATAAAGTGGCCCCAGGGTCCCTGCTTCTCCTGCAAGGGAATCATTATAGGAAAAAATGAGAGCCTCTAGAAAAATCAGAGGTATCTAAGGGAAAAGAGAGAAAAGTATAAGAAGGAGGAACAGCTCAGGAGCAAACAGGAGCAATCATCCTGAGCAAAGAGCTCAGCCATCTCCAGGAGCAAACATCCAGCCAGGGTGAGCCTTATTTTTGGTAAACATTCCTTTGAAAACAAATAAATAACAAATATAACATAAAAAAGAGTGGAAAACAAACTTGCAGGAAAGCAGTGCGATCATCAGTTATTCTTAATCTTAGTATGGTTTGGTTCAGCCAGATGCTTCCCTCCTTATAAACCAGCACCAAGAAGATGGAATTTTATTTGCAGGTGTGGGAGTTTAGAATGAGTCACCACAAGGTGTGCTTCTCGTGGTATGTGGATTGTTTCAAGCTAGAGGCAACCAAGACTCTGTGGGCTCCAGAGAAACTTCTGTCCCCATTTAACTACCTAGAACTTGAATTGGGGCTGTGCCCAGAGTAAGAGATTATTAGAGATAACTTTTTTTTACCTATCTGTAGGGCAGGGCAAACTTCGAACACTAAATATCTGTATTTCTCATCCTGCAATGACCCTTTGCAGCCCGCAAGGCACCTAACCTTATCCTTAGCTCAGAATGTCGTATATACCACACTTTCCCTTTTTGTCTTTGAATCTCTCGTGCATGAGGGGTCTCTGATTCTCTCATGTGTGTGGGTTTCCCACATATTTACATGTATTAAATTTCACTATTTTCTCTTCTGTCTCATCTCTATTTTATTATAGACCAGCCAAAAGAACCTTGAGGATAAAGGAAAATATCTTCCTCCCAGACACTGGGGAGAGAAAAGTAGATCACTCTAGTGTATAGTGCCCTTCTGGAAGTGGGGTAGAGGGATATGGTGTGTGTGTGTGTGTGTGTGTGTGTGTGTGTACAATGAGAGCACAGGATATCCTATGAGAGGTATAGAAATGAGGTAAAAAATGCCCCAAATAAATATCTCTAATTTCAACATGTGGCCTAAAAAAAAGGTAGCATTTCATTTCCTTCTCCTCTTGCTCTCCTTTCTCTTTCCATTTGAGATTTGAGCCTTGCTCAACCCTTGCTCTAAGGAACAAGAATTTAAACCAATATTATTAGTATGAGTATTTAGCAGCATTATTCATTAAACTGGCTTTTCTGGAAGTGTACTACTAACCTAAGTGCAATAGTAAGTAATCATATAATATTACTAATGACAACAATAATAATTATTGTCATATAATAATAATTATTATTACTAATAATATAATAATTATCATATAATATTATCATTATTTTCATCTTTTTCTTCCATATAATCATTATCGTCAAAGTTTCTTTGGGTAATTTTGAGCCAAGTTCTAAACTTTTGTACACTGCAGCTCCCACACTGAACAATGAAAGAATTTAAGGACAGTGGGTAATAGGCAGGGTTGCTGGGTGCAGACTGAAGGTTGGACCATGTACTCCAGAGTTGGGCCAGGAGGGTGAATGAATTCTGAAATCTGATCTGTGCTCTGCTTTCCCAGCAGAATGCCTTGGCTCACAGCAGCATCTTCGGGAAGATGAGACATCTTTTCTCATTTGCCTATGGGCTATGGGCTGGATGCATCCATGAGCCTAAGACAGGCCTACTGCTAATTACCAGAGCTGGGAAGAGCAAGCACAAGAAGATGCTAAGCCTTTCTGGAAAAATTTCAAAACCATAATTTGGCAGCATTAAGGCCAAATGGGAGAAAGAGCATTTGAGGAAATGGTGAGGAGAGGCACAATCAAGTGTTCAGATTCAGGACTGTGACTTCAGCCCATGGGCTTTTTTCTTGCTGCTCTTGGGCAGTTTCCATTACATTACCTTCACCCCTGGTGTCTTGTGACATTAATATGTTACCTAAGACTTTTAGAAATTCAGTTTGGTCATATGCTAGGTCCTACCTGTATGAAGGGAGCTCTTAGAATTTACTCTTTATCTCCATATACCTCTTGAATTGTCTTATCTTTAATGACTGAAGTAAAATTTGGTCCTTTAGCAAGTAATCTGCTTTGCTGGTCCTTGATTTAACCTGAGAACATCTTTAAGCAAAGCTCGTTACAAAATGAGTTAAAGTGTGGCTCATTAGCCTGGAGCCTGTGAAAGATGTTACAGCTGCTGCAGGGAGACAAGCAGGCTTTGTTTGTATTGAACTACAGCAGTGTCTGGTGCTCTTCCTTGCTCTCTATTTAGCACTCTATCTTTATCTAATCTTTAACAAAGCATAGTCTGTGCAGGCAGCTTGTAGTAAGCATAGCAAATCAGCCTATCCTTCTGGAAGGTGGCAGCAGTACAGAGTGACTAAATATTTATTTCAAATATAACATATCCTATGGTCCTCCACATCCAAAGATTTTCCAGTTTAAAATATCCGTGACCATATAATTCACATGGCTTTTGCAATAAGAGGCCATGCAAATGGACTCAAGTGTCACAGTCACTACCAAGACAGTGTAAACCATACAGCTGGCCCTCCTAGGAATGGCATACAGGAGGGAGAGCACTTGGCTTTGAGCAGAATTGCCACAATGGTTGTGCATATTGGTAGGGATCCCTTGCAGTATGGATGGCTACAAAGAGTGATGTGGTAGACAGAATAGGCTAGATTACCTACAGTGACCAACAGCTACAAAGTCTCAGAGTCTAAATACAACAAAAGTTGATTATTCTCTTATGCTAAACACCCAGCATGGGTTGGCAGGGAGATCCTACTGCATCTCAATGTGCTTTTACAATTACTTCAGCTGGGAGAAATATAGTGAACCAAACACTGGCTCTTAAAGCCTCTGCTTGTGACACATGTCACTTCTCTTTCCATTTCATCAGCTAACACAAGTCACATGTCCACACTTAATTACAAAGGAAACAGAGAAATGCGGTCTTACCATATATCCAAAAGGAGGAGAGAATGGAAATGTTTGGAGCAACTCTAATGATTACCACTGAGGGTCCGTTTAGAAGGACTCCAGTGCCACCTTTGTGTTCTAGTAGCTCTCAAAAGAGATCAGGAAAAACGATGTCTGCATTTATACATCGGGTAACTGCCCTCACAACTCAGGCGCCTTATTTCCAGAAGTGGGTGTTTGTGGACAATTCTCTAAAGAGAAAAGGAGTAAGTTCTAACTCTTTCATGTGGGTTCACTGTCTTTTCATCTATAAAGAATTTCATAAATCATGGATACCATTAGTGAGAAACAGCAAAAGAGAGAGACTGATTCTCAGAGGCTTCAGAAGTGAAACATGAGTCCAGGTAGTAGATAGACACTGTCTGAAGAGCCTACACTTTCTGAGTGTTGTCCTTTTCTTCCACATTTGAATCATACGTTAAAACCGATGGGAACCTGGAAGCCATTCTGTTTAACAGGACACTCTTTCTAAGACAGAGCAGGTTGGATCACAGTAGACATCTGGCCAGAGCTGGGCCCAAGTCTCTTCGCTAGGAAAGTGGAGTTTGGACTAATAAAAACACTTCCAGGAAACAAGGAGTTTGACTAATTGGTCTGGGTCATCTATTGATTAGAGGTATAATCAAGAGTGTTAATGCTCCCTAATTATCCATATACTCCTCCTGTTTTCCAGTCTTCCTTGCAGGTAGATTGGAGCCATGTGACTAAATCCTAGCCAATGGGAAACAAACAAGTGATTCCAACCACTTTTGGGTTTGGATATTGAAAATAACTCTGAAATCATTTCACTTTCTGTTTTCCCAGCAGTGACCTTGGAGGCATGTTCCAGATGGCTTAGTTATATGACGAAGGGCTTCCCATCCCAGAGAAAATCGTGACATGAGTGAGGAAAGAAATCGTTAAGGTTTATAATTTATTTCTTAATTCAGCATATCCTGGATTATCCTAACGTAGCACCAACATAGGAGTGACCTCATTCTGCTAAGAAGCAAAGAAAAACTGATCTGCAAAGAGGAAGAAAATGATGTATAGGAGCAGAGAAGAGCAGAGATGAGAAAAAGAGAACCTTGGTCCTTCTAATTCCTGGCTCCAATCCCTTCTTGAAGTAAACCATATGTCTGTCCTTGGCTTCTGTGATTCTCTTATATCCTTATTATAGGAAACGTCTTGGTTTTAGTAAGCTGTACCAAAAAATCTTTGTCTTTTGCAACTAAAAGAGTTACAATTAATTCCACTCATATCGCAGTGCTTCAGTTCATTCTTTAACTCATTATACCATGAAGACAACTAACAAGTTAATAGATATGGTTCTGACTTCTGTTTCAGATTTCTTCATGCCAGGAATGCCAAGATCTAGAGCAAAATCTTTCCAGATGGGATTCCATAAAACAGTCAACTCTTAACACACACTTCCAGAATTACAGATCATCTCTATTTATACAAAATTTAAATTAAGGTAGATAATCTTTTTAGTTTTATTGGTTACAAATAACCAGCTGACAAGTTAGTTACTCAGCTTCTATAATTGTAGCAAAATTCTAGAGCTATCAAGAAAGGGCAGCTTGTTCAAGAAGAGCCAAGGAATTGATTGGCTGTTCAGAATCTGTGCCAACTTCCTTTCTGCAGGCAGACTAAATAGTGGATACCTTTTATAGAAAAAGAGCCATCATCTTAGTGGGGAATAAAAACCTTTCTCTGCTGTGAACAAGGTGAATGCAATCACAGAAACTGCAGACTGAAGAGTTTTTGATGACAAGATATTGCTGATGCTTAGTGCCTTCAAAGGCATTCCAGGAAAGGTGAAGGCATAATTATGACTAACAATAACTCATGTTTCTTCCAGGATGTTACTCACTGGACCACTGGATCTACTTGAGATATATGTCAGTGAGTCAGCTCATATTGTTCTGCACAAAGATCTCAGGTCCCCAAGCTCTTTGTATTAAACTGAGTTCCTGGGGAAGAAGTAAAGGCAGTAAAGCTCTCATGGCAAAAACACACAAACAAATAAATTTTGCCCTGTCAGTTTACCCATTCACTCCTTGACCCTACGTATCTGAGCAAAATGAAATTATCAAGGCCAATGAAGGAAATCTCAAGCATGCCCTTCAAAAGATAAAGGATCCAAATGAAAGAGAAAGGCAGAGACAGCAGTAGAAAATGGTGTCTAACAACTCACCCAGCTCTGAAAGGACATGAATGTACACATTTCTGTTGTAAATTTTATGATACATGGATAGAACAAACCCAGTTAAAATAATAATTACAAATAAAAAAGAGGTTAGATTGGATGGTCTAAGGTCTTTTATTTGAAATTCCATGATGAAAGTACTATGTGCACTGACAACCTCAAGGGCCAGATGAAATTTATCCTATGATAATGGCATTGGCATTTTTAATTCTTGCCTGAGGATGAGTTTATCAATTATAGACAGAAAGGAAGGGAGAGCTAAAGAGAGAAAGAAACGTCGATATGAGAGAGAATATCTATCAATTGCCTTCCATACATTCCCAGACTGGGGACCAAACCCACAACCTTTTGGTGTATGGGATGGCACTCCAACCAACTGAGCCAGCCATTCAGCTGGGGTCAATTATTTTATATTTTACTGCATTATGCATTCAGAAGAGTTTCTTAAAGTATAGGTATAGTGTAAAGAAGAATAAACGCCCAATAGCCATGTACTTATCAGCCAGCCTAGTTTAAGAATAAAATAATTACTGTTGGTTTCTCCTCTGCTCCCTCCCCCTCGATGACTGCCTGGAGGTTACTACTAATTCACACTTTTGTGTTTATAATTTCCTGCTTTCCTTATGGTTTTCCCACCTATGTTTATGTATCAAAACAACATGCTTAGTTCTGAAAATTTGGTAGCTGCATAAAAAAAGATCAAAGTTACACTCTTAATTGAAAACTCAGGAATGAAGACAACAGAATCTCTTGTTGACCATTTCCCCAAGAGTTTACAAGAGCCCTCTCTGGGGAAGTAGGTAGGCAAGGTTATAAGCAGGTTCCTTAGCAAACACTGGGCTCTGCACACTCAGGACATCTGTCAAGGCTGCCAGGTGAGCCTGGTACTGGAGTCAGGTAGACATAGAGAGGGTATGGGTTTCCCACTATTTTCTACGTTAGCTTCAGCTCTCAGAGGTAAGTTCAAGCAGAAAGTCTAGTGAGATAAAATGTGTCCTCAGTTGATCCAGGTATCAGGGCACGGGGAGAGAACAGAAACTTAGTCAACAAATGATCATGACACAGGTAAGAATCTGGACAAGGTCTATTCAAGTATTGTGTCCTCAGGTTGAAACAGACAGAAAAGTAACAGTAGAAATACAGTGGAAACTTGGAAATACAGTGGAAATAGCCACCAACCTGTCTGTCTCTTGAATCTCATGGTTCCTCTCCAGGATAGTTGTCCTCCGTGTATGTTGATAGTTGTTCTGAAATCTTCCTTTACTATCCTCATGGGGATTTCCTTTGCCTTTCTCCTTAGTTGAATCACCTGTTTTGTTCTGTTTTTAATCCAGGGCTGAAGTACATAATTTATAAAAAATGAAAATGCAGAGTTTCTTGTTTTAAAATTATTACTAATGTCAAAGTGGTGACATCAGAGCATTAAAGTAAGTTGTCCCTTTTACCTGTGGAACACTGCATGACTGTGTGGGTTGATGCCCATAAAGCCAGCCCTGCCTATATCCCATGTCTTCCTCTTTTCTGGTTTACTCTGTTGTTTTAGAGAAGCACATTCCCCAGTAGTTTTTTGAGAAAGGATACGCGGGCAATAAGTCTTTGAAACTTTAACATCTGAAAATGTCTTTGTGCTGTCCTCATGCTTGAATGCCAGCTACTCTACTGCACAACACTATATTCTGAATATTGTTCCCTTGAGTTGTGCAATACAATAGTCCTGCTTAATTGATGGTTTGGCTGGGTATAAAATTCTACATTGGAAATAATTCTTCTTCAGAACCTTACAAGTATTGTTTCATTGCCTTCTTGTTTATGGTGTTACTGTGAAGAAGTCTGAAGGTATTTGGATTTTTAATTCTCTATATGTGTTTTTATTCCTTTCTAGGAGCTTATATAAATTATCTTTGCTCCAGAGTTCTGAAAATTTGAAATGTACCTTTGTGGGGGTCTATTTTCATCCATTGTACTTAGGACTCTAAAGGCCCTATTGATCTGATGATTCATGTTCTTCAGTTCTGAGAAATTTTCTTGAATTATTTCACTGGTAATTTTCTCTGCTCCATTTATATTTTTGTCTTTTTCTGGAGCTCTTATTATTTGGATGATGAACCTTCTAGAATATACTTCTCACATTCTTATTCTTTTCCCTTTGTCTACTCTTTAGTCTACTTTCTAAGAAAATCCTTTATCTTACATTTTAGCCCTTCAATTTTTAATATCATAATTGTTTTTAATTTCTAAGAACTCTTTTTTGTTCTCTAAATGAACCTTTCTAATAATATCTTATTTTTGTTTTACACATGCAGTGTTGTGTATTATCTGAGGATATAGGAATCCTCCCTGCATAGTTGCTATTTTTCCATGTTGCCTTTTTCTTATATTTATTGAGTCTCTATCTTTTTCACTGAGGACTCCTCAGATATTTAGTTACCTTTGATTTTTTGCTCTTGATAAAGAGTGAGAACTAAAAACTGATAAAAAGTACTGAGCAAGAGGTTAGGGCTTGCCAACTTTAAATTTTAAGGTGATCTGGGTGGGCTATTTCTTGGGAGACGTCTGGAATTAGTATTTTTACATTTTTTTCTTATTCTGGTCAGATTCCCACAGAAGAATTTTCTAGTCTCCTGCTTGGTAGATGAGAGTCTGGCTGAGAAACAGATGAGGAAAGAGGCCTGGGGGGAGGATCAGAGTATAAGAGCTAATTCCAAGCCTCACTGGTTCCTCCGGGAGGAAGCCCTACTCTCAACCATGGCTGGCATCCCTCAGTCCAGGACCATCTATTTCACTCTACAAAGACAAAACCTCCAGATTTCTGTCAGGATGGGGCCCCGTTACCTCGTGCCATGAAAAGGGAAAAGGCAGCTAGGAATCTGACTGCTTTTCAAGTAGCGGCTTCTTCCTCACTGGAGAACTCTTACCCCAGTCCTAGGCACACTTAATGCTGCCAACTCCAAACTTTTGAACATTCTGGGGTGAAGCCAGATAGGGATCCAGCTTTCTTACCATCTCTCCTATTTGCCCTGTTCTTGTGTGTTTATGTCATTTGTTAAAATCTCTTTAATGTACTTTTAGCATACTTCAAGAGGAAATAAAGTTAGATACACACAGTCAATCCATCATCTAAACTCAGAACCCCCTGGCTTTCTTTAAACAATCTTTTTCAGAACTTGTTTTTTTGAAATCTGTTTTCTACTTACTCAAATGTATGGATTATGTTGCTGGTGCATTGGCATAGAGGGGACAGCTAATGGTCAAATACCAGGCGTGGTGTCTGCTGGTGGCCTGATTTGGGAAATATCTTTGGGATTATCTGTTCAGCACTCCCTCCTCTCCTCCAGCAATTCCCAGCTTGGCCACCTCAGGAGCTGAGATTTAGGATATAGTACACTTTTTCTTTAAGGGACAGAGATTTGAAAGTGTTTTAGTATTAAAATGCAAATGTTAATGGTAATTAAAAATTTCCCTTCAGGGACCTCTTAGAGGAGTAGGAAAGGTATTGACTTTGGATCCAAAGAGTTTTGAGGTCTGTATTCAAATGCTGTAACTTTGGGAAAGTTTTTTAATCTCCTTTTCCTCCATTTCTTCATATGTGAAGGGGGACTGAAGGCACAGGGATGAAAAAAAGGCAGTTTAAAAGATGCCTGGCATGGGAGGGGTGCCCATTCTCCACACCCACTTTCTCCATCTGCAAGAACGTTTTGGAAAACAAACAAATGAAAAAAGATGCCTCGTATGTGGTTAAGCTCTAAAAAATGTATATTCTTTCCCTATTTACCTCATCTGCTAGCAACAGCGTTAAGATAGCATAATTTGTTCTGCACACCATATATTTCCAAGAGTGTTAAAAGAGGACATATCAGCAAAGGCAAAAATAATCTACTAGCAGCCTGGAGGGCCTTTGACAGGGGTACTCCTTACAGATTGCTATTTGAAAAGAGCAAGGTAACTGAGATCCCCTATATTTTCAGGCACAGTGGAGGGAGGTTTAACATGGTTTAACTATTTTTTTCCTTCTTGTTCATTTAATCATGGAGTCCCTGATCCCAATGCATTTGAAATATAACTCATACTTAATACCAATATTAGTTTGGTAGCATTTTTGAGTCACTGATCCCTTGGACACTTTTCCCAGAAAAACACGTGTGTGTATTCGTATTCACAGAACTACACTTTGCAGGAACTTGCCCCTCGTGTTAATAAACTCTGACCTACACAAGTACTTCGTTTTTAGTGCAGTACTTCCCCTCCTCTGCACCCTCACACCACCTGCTGCTGCTAAGTACAGACTGGCAAAGCCACTTGGCTCAGTGAAGGCTGGATTTTAGCAAGATGCCTGGGCATGGAGTTGGGGGTGGGGATGCATGGGGGTGTCAGGGAAGCATGCCCTTGCTGGTCCCCTACTGCTGTTCTGACACCCAGGGAGCAAGCAGCAGCTCAGGTGAGTGCAACGGTAGAAGCCTAAGACACGCTCGGTGGGGGATAGCCTGACACTACCTAGGTGACATTTTGGGCGCGTGGTGACTCCCACATTCCACATCCCCGTGGCTGCGGAGAGGAGAAGAGAGGGTGAAGAATGAGCCAAAGGAAGAGCTTCTGGAGGATTGGAATGAATTTTCCAGTCACGGGGACAAGATTTTTCACCAGAATTGGGTGATTTCCTCCCTTCTCCCAGAGATGCATCCTGCCATAGCCAAACAAGGGGTGTCTAGGGCTGGGCAGGGACAGAAAAATAGCTGAGAACTCCCAGATTGGTCCAGCACGATGGATGCAGGGAGGTTTATCATGGACTTTATTTTAAACCAGGAAGTCTCTCATCCCAATGCATTTGAAATATAACCCACCCTCACATAACACCAATATTAATTTAGTAACATTTTTTGGCACCAATTCCTTTGACACCCTGCCCCAGGTTGGGCAGGAGCAGGAGCTGCAGATGGGACTACGTGGAGCTCACAAAAATTAACCCAAGACCTCCCAGAGCCAGCCGCTAACTAGGTGTGTATGTAGGTAAGGTGTTTTTAGGGACCCAGGCCAGCAACTCCCAAGCCTTTGAAGGTAGATTTGAGATCCGAACTCCTCCTGGAGTTGGAGCCTAGGCTGGGTTCCTGGAGGGGGAGGAGTTGCCACCCCCTCCCACCCCCATTGCCCCCATACTCCCTGTGAGGTTGGGGTCACAGGGCAAGTGGTTATCACTTCTTGGTGTGACACCCACCCACAGATCTAAAGGGAGAATACAAACCAGCTATTAATTCTATAAACTATTCAATGTACAGAGGCCTAAAACACACCTGGGCTATTTGCACCAATATAACAACAACTGCATCCTAAATCCTTTGGTAGGTACAGTGGAATACTTAAAACAAGACAAAAAAACAAAAGTCACACTTGGTCCGTCCTTAGGATTAATTTGCCTTTCCTTATTTTACCCCCTCACCCACAGATGTGGATATTTTTACAAGTGAAAAAACTGGCTCTGAGGGGTGTATAAGGTCACACAGTTAATAAGTGACAGAATCAAGGTTGAACTAGGTTTCACAGCAAGCAGGGGTCCTTTCTCAGTATTCCCTTCTCAGAGTGAGGCAGATGTTTCTTCACCTCCGCGAGCAAAGAGAAGGAGCACCTCTTTACACAGATAAAGACGCCAACTACCACGGTACCTGGATAAACTGTTGCCTTCCATTCTTTCCTGACCACAAGAACATCTTTGCTTGGAGCTGTTTATACACTCTCCTTATGAAATGGTTTGCCGAATTTAAGACTGCAGTCTGAAATTCAGTATTGTTTTCTTTTTTGAATCTCACTACACCTACGCTAAGACTTAACTAACCCGTATTCAGACCAAGTGATCTGACCCTGGCATCATTGACACATGATGCATACTCCCTTCCAATAAATGCAGACTTTAGAACTACCTTGAGCATTTAACCATCAATTATTCAACTGTTCTACAGGTATTTTAATGAGCATCTTTGTCTTTCCTTGCACCAATCTACTTTCTCCTTTGCCAGTTGTTTATTTATTTATTTATTTTTACTAACTTGGTTAAAATCCAATTATGACTCCTTTGCATAAAAACCCTCTGTGGTTTCCCACCATCTACAGGATGAAGACAAGACTTGTCAGACAGGCCCTCGCCTATCCCTGAAGGTCTTAAATTTGGAATAGAGATAAAGTAAAACCCAGAAGCAGAGCCAAGTGTTTTATAGAGCTGCAAAACTACCGATTCTTTTTTTTTAAATTATTTATTTATTTATCTTTAGAGGGGAAGGGAGGGAGAGAAATATCAATGTATGGTTGCCTCTCGTTGAGTCCCCTGCTGGGAACTGGCCTGCAACCCAGGCACGTGCCCTGAGTGGGAATCGAACCACGATTGTTTGGTTCACAGGCCCGCACTCAATCCACTGAGCTACACCAGCCAGGGCAAAACTACCGATTCTTGTCCCCAGGTTCTATGTGCGAATAATCAAAGAGTTCGGTGCTCAGAGAGAAATGTCAGTTCCTTATAGTGAGGTGTTCACAGTTTGTTTCTTTCTTTATAACCTATTCCTATCTCTTTTGAAAAATGAGCCCAGAAAGCGTTGGGGAGATGTTAGTTAACTAGCAATAGAAAAGCTGAACCAAAGGAAAAGGTAGATATTTTAGATCTAAATGTCAATGTCATTGCTAGGTTCATGCTGGATTTCCTGGCAGTCAGGCAAAAAGGGGAGCAGCGTATATTATTTTAATTTTGTTGATAGAAAAGAGGAAACTTAGTAGTTCTTGAAAACAGGCAAAGCATTTTATCTTTGTCTTCATTGCTTTTTAAATTATAAAATTAATTCATGTCTTTTATTAAAAAATTCAAATAATACAACCATCTATGTAATAAAAAGTCTTTGCCCACCTTACCTATACCTTTACTTCCCTTCTCCAGATATAAACCCTAACCCCTGAGACTAACCACTTTTTTCTAGAGGTTTTTGTTTTAAAATTACAAGTACCTACACAGTTTTCATGGAATATAAGTTTTATTTGTTTGCTTGAAAATTTTATCAAATTAACTATATGGTATTTTATAATTTGCATTTTCACTTTACACTGTATTAGGAACATTTTTCTATGTCATTATAAATAAACCCACAACTTTAATTTTACTGACTCTAATATTCCATTATATAGAGGTAACGTAATTGACTTAATCATTCCCATTTGTTTTTGATTTTGCAGTCTTATAAATAATAAGCATGCCTCTATATACAATTTTATAAGGAAATATTCCTATAGAATAGATCTCTCAAATTGAAACTGTGGGATCACATGGCTTGTACATTTAAAGTTTTGATAAACTATCTTCAAAAAGACGGCACCAATTTATACTCTCACCAACAGTGTTCAAAAGTGCCAATTTCCCCATTACCTTGCCAACATCAGATATTATCAAGCTTTTTCATTTTCTGGCACCGATTGCTAAATGAAACTTTTCTTGGCAAAGTGTTTTGCCAAGAAAATATTTTAATCGAGAAAGGAGACCAATGAGATAGTCTCATTTCTCTTGTCCTAAGGTGGTTTTCAAGCTGTGCTCTGTGGAATTCCAAGGGATGAGAGTTGGGGAGCACAAAAGGACAGGACATCCACTTTCCTAACCAAGGCAACTGAGTTTTTATCTGTTTTACATGTTGCACTTTGGGGTTAGGTTTTATTTGAAGATAAGATTAAGCAGTATGGAGACTCCTCAAAAAATTAAAAATGGAACTGCCTTTTGACCTAGCAATCCCACTTCTGTGAATATGTCAGAAGAAACCCAAAACACTAATTCAAAAGAACATAAGCACCCATATGTTCATTGAAGTGTTATTTACAATCGCCAATATATGGAAGCTGCCCAAGTGTCTATCAGTGGATGAGTGGATGAAACAATTATGGGGCATTTACACAATGGAATACTACTCAGCCATAAAAAAGAGAGAGAATTTTACCCTTTGCAACAGCATGAATAGACCAGGAGAACATTATGCTAAATGAAATAAGTCAGTCAGAGAAAGACAAATACTATATATTTTCACTAATATAGGAATCTACTGAACAAACTGAACTAACAAGCAAAATAAAGACAGACTCATAGATAGAGAACTGATTGACAGCTATTGAGGGGGGTTAGGGGGTAAAAGGACCAAGCAAAAAGGAAAAGGACTCAGACATGGACAACAGTGTAGTGATTTGGAGGGCGGAGTAGGGATATAAGGGGCAAAAATAGTAATAGAAAAAAAGACCAAAAAAAACCACGTTTGCAAACTTTGGGTCTGAGCCTTGTTTCTCACTGAACCATTAGCAACTTAGAGAGGAACTGAAAATGTATTTCTTCAGGCAAAAATGAAAGGATGTTAAAACAATATTCTCCAACTATAGCCAAAACACTATTCTAATTTACGCATTGTGTGTTTGCTAACGGCCTTGTTCATGCCAAGTCTTACTCTGTAATGGCCAAATGTTACCCTGCAAGCAATTCTAAAACACCATGTCTTCCAAGACTTGGATTTAAATTCTCTTTCTTTAACTACCCACCCCTCTCACTACATACACACACACACACACACACACACACACACACACACACACACACACCTCATTTTTGTGGATCAGATCCCTCTTTATCTGTGTAAACTTAAACTTGATGTCAGCTGGGGGTTCCTTTCTGCTGGATAAGTAAAATTCCATGGCCCATGATCCTCCAAGATTTTGGTGAGTTCCTCCAAGCTCTACGTTTTCATGGCCTCCTCTGCCTTCTGCTTCTTCAGGTACTCTCTTTGATATCCATCATGTGAAACTTAGCTCCATCTTTGGTAGTCACACACACAAACGATAATAAACTACTCCACCACACAAAGCATTCTTGAGAAGAGCTGAATTTACTATAGATAGTATGCTGGGAAGGTCAGGGAAAGAGGGATTTAAGCTACAAGGATACAAACCATTGTAAAATGGTACTATGAGCACCACTGTGGCCCTTGGTGGTCTAATGGCCTTTCACTGGTCTATCTTTACCTCACTGGCTCCTCTCTTCTATTCTTTATCTTGGACTGAACCAAGAACTTTAAATTATTCTCTTCCATTAAGCATGTAG
This sequence comes from Sturnira hondurensis, assembly GCF_014824575.4. Taxonomy (NCBI): domain Eukaryota; kingdom Metazoa; phylum Chordata; class Mammalia; order Chiroptera; family Phyllostomidae; genus Sturnira; species Sturnira hondurensis. Next base: position 11,820,988 of record NW_028079044.1, on the reverse strand, counting down.
TTCATCTCCTCCCAGCTTTTACCTCAAACTCACCTGGCCAATCTCTTCACAGTGCTCATCTTATTAAAGGGGCTTTCCATTTAGTAGAATCAACCCTCTCTAGGAGGCTGTTTTCTTAAAGTATAGCAATAGAAATAGGGTTTTTCCTCTCTACCCCTGCTCGTTCTTCCTCACTGAAACACTGTCGTTGTTGCGTTTGTCCTCTAATCATTTTATCCTTCTGGCCCCTGCATGCAAATGATAAGCAGCCCAAGAGCAAGAACTCTGACTTTTTGTAGCTTCTACATGTTCAGTCTTTGATATACGCCTCACAAATGCATAATGAGTAAAGCTACCACTATAGAATTAAAGTAAGAATAATGATAAATGCTGGTATAAACATTTATGTACAGGCATAAACAAACAAACACACACACATATACCTTCTTACTAGGATAAAAAAGAATAATGATAAATGAATATCAGAAGACCCTTGGATATTTTATAAGATATTATAGATGTCTCCTTGCAAAGGCCATAAAATTAGTAATTCTTAGGAAGTTCACTAAACATTCAGACATATTTTCAAGTCATATTTATTTTTTAGGAGAACCATAATGTAAGGTTATCCTACTCAAAATATTCACTATTTCACATTTCTTTTTTATCTTGGCCTTTACTCTTCTAAAGTTTCTTTTCTACTTCTCTTATTAGCTAGATATTATTTTTGTTTATTCCTATCCCACTTGGCCAGATAGAAAAGAAGAAGAGATGATTGTCTATATCAGTACAATATCTTATCTTGCAGGGATCCCAAGAATAAAGAATACTATATAAAGTAGCATGCTATGTAAACCAAGGCTTAAAACATTCTTTAGCCAATCATCATAAAATATCACTTGAAATTCCTACAGGATCTTCTGCCTACTATGTTTAATTCCTAAATCTCATGTTATTAAAGGAAGTCTGTTTACTCTTTTATCTATACTCATATTTTACAATTTTTTTCATCAAAACTGGCTTAGTTTGGTGTGAGAAATCAGGAACATATGACAAGTTTGAATTTCTGACATTTGACCCTTTGTAATAAATTTTAGTCTAAGAATAGCCCAAAGTTTAAAAACCAGACCCAATTTCATATATATATAATTTTCCACAGAAAGCACAGACTGTTCTACTGTCCTGTTCTTCTTATCCGTATGGCAGAGTTTTTCCCAAAATAGTCAAGTGAAAAACGTTTTTTCCCAACTATATGCTGCTTATAAGAGACTCACTTCAGATTTAAGGATACATATAGGCTTAAAGTGAAGAGACAGAAGATAGCAAAGGATATACCATGCAAGTGGAAACCAAAAGATAGCAGGAATAGCTATACCTACATCAGACAAAATAGTTTTAAGCCAAAATGGTAGTAACAAGAGGAAAGGGGTCATTATATAATGCTCAAGGGGTCAATTCTTCAAGAAGATATAACAACCATAAATATATACATACACAACACTGGATCACCTAAATATATTAAGCAGATCTGAAGGGAGAATTAAACAACAAAATGATAATAGTATAGGACTTCAATGCCCCACTTTTAACATCTAGACAGAAAAATTTTTTCAAAGTTGCATTTGAACCATATGTTAAATCACATGAGCCTAACAGGTATTTGTAGAACAAGAGCAGAATATACATTTTTTTTCAAGTGCACATGAAACATTCTTCAAGGTAGGTCATATGATAAACCACAAAACAAGTCTTAGCAAATTTAAGAAGATTGAAATCATACCAAGTATCCTTTCAGACCACAATGGTATGAAACTAGAAATCAACAGCAAGAGGAAAGTTGGAAATTTTACAAGCATGTTGGAGACTAACACATTCCTTGAACAGTCAGAGGGACAAAGAAGAAATAAAAAAATATATCTAAAAAAGAAATTTTAAAAACTAGCCCACTCCCAATACTGTCAAAGGCAATATTTAGGACTAAATTTAACCAAGAAAATGAAAAATCTGTACAATGAAATTTATAAGACTTTGATGAAAAATATTGAAGACACATATGGAAAGAGATTTCATCTACATGGATCCAAATAATTAATACTCTTAAAATGTCCACACTACCCAAAGCCACCTATAGAGTTAATTCAATTCCTCTCAAAATTCCAATGGTATTTTTCAGTGGCCTTGGGGAAGTTACTTAACTTTTCTGAACCTCTACTTTCTCCTCTGTGAAATTAAAATATTAATATATACCTACCTGGTTAGTAATAATTACCTAAAATTAGGCACGAAAATATAGTTAGTGAAGATCCCAGTCCTGAGTTAGGGCTCCAAAATGAAAATTATTTTTGTTATTAAGAAATTATCAGCTAAAGTAATTACCGTTAGGGAGAGTGACATATTAAGCCCCCACTACTCATGATTCCTCCCTTTCAACATGTTTATGAGAGCTTAGATAAAACAGATCTCCACAGACAGAGGTATTTGACAAAAACTTGTTTGCAGGGGAAGAGATTAGACCACAAGTGGGAAACTGCCTGGGGGTCGGGGGGAGCTGGGTCTAGAAGAGGAGGTCAGAGGATATCAAATCCAAATGTTATTGTGACTTCAAACTTTTGCCCAGAATTGCTTCTGGTTTCAATTTCATTGAAACATCAACAATACACATATACCCTTGAAAACAATATGTTAAGTGAAAGCAGTCACTCATACAAAACCACATACTGTAAGATTCCATTTATAAGAAGTTTCCAGGATAAGCAAGTTCATAGACACTAAAAGTAGATCAGTGGTTTCCAGTGGCTGAGGGGACAGGGTCCATGGAATGACAGCTAATGGATCTGGGCTTTTGGTGATGATAAAAATATTCTTGTAAGAACTGTTGTACAACTCTGTGAATATACTAAAAACCATTGGATTGTACATTTTAAATAAGTGAGTGTCATGGTATGTGACATACCTCAATAAAGATGTTTAAGAAAAAAAGTATATTCATACATCCTGCTATACTGATATTTAGAACTAAACTTTTAAAAAGTTCACTTTACTTCTTAAAACATTAAAAACAACTGGACACACTTAGAAAAATTAATGAATCAATTTTAAATTACACCTAGATTGCTATAACTCACAAAGTTCAGTTAAGGTTTTCACTTTCTATGTGTTAAACAGCCAGTTTTAAATATAGCCTCCAGACGATTTAGTCACAGGGATAATGATTTAGCCTCTACCATCAGCTGGCATGCATGGGGATGCAAAGGAGCTCCTCATATCCAAGAGTGATATTCCAAATACTTTAAAACTGGATAGACTCAGGCACCAACCAGTAAGAGTGGATGCCAGCTAGAGGCTGCTTAGCTGCTGAAATTTGGAGAAGGAGAAATCTGGGGTCCAGGAGAAAGGGCCATGGAAGTTAAACGAGGAGGGACTAGAGAAAGAAGGCACTTGGAAGCTCAAGGAGGGGGAATGTTCATAATAAATGATACAGAATATTTTAATATTTCGGTAATGGGCTAGAGCTGTTCCAAGGCATATCTGTCTATATTATCTTTGGTGTGCCATCGGAATGCTCATCTGGCTCTCCTGATGTGGCCTGAGAATCTTAGACACTTAGAGATTACTTGTTCTACTCACAACATTTTACAGATGGGAAAACCAATGTTGAGAAAAGGGTGGGCTTGTCTGTGATGTGATGTGATGTGTGAATAGGAAGAGTCAGAACAGGGATCCATCCATAGCTCCTAACTCTCAATCCAGGTCACATGAGGTAAAGGAAAACCTGCAAAATATCCTTACAACAAATCAACATGCCAAATCATCATTTTTTGTGTGTGCATAGGTTCTTTTGGATTGGTGTTTCAGTGTTCTTAGTGTATAATCCCAGCAGTGGAATTGCCAGGTCAAAGGCAATTTTTAGTTTTCTGAGGAAATTCCATACTGTTTTCCACAGTGGCTGCACAGGTCTGCATTCCCATTAACAGTGCACTAGGGTTCCCTTTTCTCCACATCCTCTCCAACACTTGTTGTTTATTGATTTTTTCACATTTTTTTACTGTTGTCAAGTACAGTTGTCTCCATTTCCCCTCCACCACTCTCTCCCACCCCACCCATCCCCACTTCCCACCCTTAATCCTAACTCCCTTTGGTTTTGTCCATGTGTCCTTTATATATGTTCCTGAAAATCCTTCCCCCTTTCCCTCATTATCCCCTCCCATCTCCCCTCCGGTTACTGTCAGTTTGTTCTTAATTTCGATGTCTCTGGTTATATTTTGCTTGTTTGTTTGTTTTGTTGATTAGGTTCCACTTATAGGTGAGATCATATGGTATTTGTCTTTCACTGTCTGGCTTATTTCACTTTGCTTGGACATAGAAGACTAAGAGGCAGTGGGCCCAGATTTCTGAATGATTATTTTTAAAGTTTAATGGAAAACACCATGGCACACATGCAGCATGTCTCAACAGAATCCATGTATCATTGCCAAAGCAAATCTGAAGAGAATAAATCAAAGGTATCAATATTTAAAGTAAAAAAATGCTGGAACATACTCTCATTTGGTAACTTTTTAAAAAAGATTTTATTTATTTATCTTTAGAAGGGATGGAAAGGAGAGAGGGAGAGAAATATCAACGTAAGGCTGCCTCTCATGCGTTCCCTGCCAGGAACTGGCCTGCAACCCAGGCATGTGCCTTGACTGGGAATCAAACTGCGATCCTTTGGTTCGCAGGCCCACACTCAATCCACTGAACTACACCACCCAGGGCTCATTTGGTAACTTTTGCCTTTCTAATTATTAGAAAGAAAATACCAAAAGAGAAATAAGAAGATAGACAAAAGTTAGTCTATTTGTCATAAGTTTTATTTAGACAATTGCCAAGAAAATGATGCAGAATGACTTTTTGGGTGCTTGGGGTTTTGTGTATATTGAGGAAGAAATGAATATATTCACTCATTCAAGTTTTAATAGTAACTACTAATGTTTGAATAGTCCTTCGCAGTGGTAAAAATGCTTTCCTAAACATGTAGTAGGAGATTATTTGACATGGGAAATATTTTGCAATATTGCTAAGTGGAAAGGCAAGCCGCAAAATGTATGTACACTTAAAATGCTATTTTTGTTTAAAGAAAGTGTATGTGCTATGTGTGTGTGTGTGAGTGCGTACATATAAGAACATTGAAGACATTAAAATACTATCTGTTGTCCTTGGTTGGTAAAATTATGAGTACTTCTTCGGTATTTTCCTCCATTTTTTGTTGTTCTCCAAGTTTCTTGCTTTGAATGTGTATTGCTTTTGTAATTAAGAAAAAAAAATGCCTCTATCCACATTTTCTATCCATCAAGACTTAGAACAACCATGCGACATATCGTACACTTTTTTATAGAAAAAAATACTGAGGCTCAGAAGAACTGACTGACATACTACTTGACAAGCAGCAAGTATTAGAGTTTGGGTTTCCATCTTGGCCATCGATTCTAAATCTTATGCTTTCTTCTACATTATGATGCTCACTTCTTAGAGCTGGCTTATGTGATGGCTCACTGCATTCCATCAGTGATATCTTTATGCTATCTGTGCAGCAGAGAATCATCCACTCACTTGTACCTGTTAGTCATCCTGTAGAAATCAATTTTCCAATTAGCGTGGTAGCTTTCCTGAAAATAGCACCAACGGCTTGAAGCAATTAAGCTCCCACAACAAATTCCTGCAGTTTTATTCATCTGAGCAACCATTATTTCAAAGCATTACACTGTGCACTGCTCTTAAACGTTAAAAGCTTCCCGGAGTCTCTCCTGGACTCTGTCATCTTTCCCTATACCCAATTTCTACTCTTACTAGTTTTTCAAGGTGTGTGTTTCTCTGTGACCTTTTTCTTAAAAGCTACTTTTTGCTTCCTAATAGGTCTTCTCCCACTGTGAAAAAAAAGGAAAATTGTGGGGAAGTAGAGCTATGGAGCTTAATGTAGCCACAAGCTCTGCTGGAAGCTCTGAAAATCTAACCCATTACTCCATTACCTCACAGATGAGCTCAGAAGGCGGCTGCTGTTGATTTTCTGGGCATAGAACAAGTTCTCAGTAAATCGCAAGCCTCTACCTTTGGATTTTCTGAATGCTGTTACACTCTAACTTTTCACATAAAGTTTGCAGCATTGAATAAATGGTCTGAACAAATGACATTGTTCAGGCTGGAAATATTTGAAGTGGAAGCTCTGTAACAGTTTTGTGAGGTACGTAAGAAAGTTCTGGGTCAAGCCAAAATCAGAATTTTGTGTACCTTTCCCAGATGAATCTCTACTTTCATCCTTCAGAGCTAAGCTGTATTGTTCTGGGCCCAATGACGATGGTTTCCAGGTGTTTATTTCTTTACTCTGCTTTTTAAAAACAATGTGTATCTTCAGCTAAGGATGCTGATACATATTAGTAATGTGACCCAGATATACCTGAGCCTCCCAGCCCTGTCCTGAGTTCACAAACACCATGAAATAGAACTCAGCAGGTCTACGCTTTGGCTCCCCTAGGACTTTAAGGAGAAACACAGATTTTCACAGAGCAGTACATGAAAGGGTTGTATCAAGCACTACATGACACACTTTAATAGAAACTCCTGTTAAACATCCCAGGGATTCCCAGAAAAACCCCCTCAGCTACCTCTTCACCCTTTAATCATGTCCACACAGAGGCTCTAAGTCTTCCCTGGTTCTGGATCTCACTGCATTGTCCCTCAGCCCTGCCCTCCTCCAAAAAACATTTTTTTCTAATGTAAATCAGTTTAGTAAACTCTTTTAACTTTGCATCTTCATACCTGTCGCTCTGTCCAGCAAACCATGAACACCTTTGGAATAGTTGGGTATTATAAACTGCAAGTTGTTTTTCTTTGTCACACATCACTTTTCCCCTTATCACCATAGTATTGGTCACCACTAATAACTAGAGAAATGCAAATCAAAATCACAACACAGTATCACCTCACACCTGTAAGAATGGTTATCATCAAAAGACAAGTAATAACAAATACTAGCAAGGATGTGAAAAAAAGGGAACCCTCGTGCACTATTAGTAGAATGTAAATTGATAGAGCCATTATGAAAACTAGTAGGAAGATTCCTCAAAAAATTAAAAATAGAACTGTCACATGACTTGGCAAGCCTACTCTGGGTATATAGCCAAACAAAACAAAATTACTGTCCCAAAGACATACTGCACCCACATGTTTATTGCAGTGTTATTTACAATAGCCAGGACAGAGAAACAACCTGAGTGTCCATCAACAGATAAATAAATAAAGAAATTGTGCTATATGCTATACATAGATCAATGGAACAGAACAGAGGGCTCAGAAATGAACCCATGTTTATATGGTCAATTAATATATGACATACAATGGGGTAAAGAAATTTTATTCAATAAATGGTGTTGGGAAAACTGGACAGGTACATGTCAAAAAATTAGACTACACCACCTTCTTACACCATATGCAAGAATAAACTCCAAATGGATTAAAGACAAACGTAAGACATGAAACCATAAAACTCCTAGAAGAAAACATAGGCAGTAAAACCTCTGACATTTCTTTTAGCAATATTTTTTTGGATGTATATCTCCTCTGGTAAGGGAAACCAAAAAAATAAGCAAATGGGACTACATTGAACTAAAAAGTTTTTGTACAGCAAAGGAAACCAGCAACAAAACAAAAAGGCAACCTACTGAATGGAAGAACATATTTGCCAGTGATACATCCAAAAAAGATGTAAAATTTATAAACACCTCATACAACTCAACACCAAACCCCCCAAATAATCCAATTTAAAAATGAGCAGTAAACCTGAATAGACTCTTCTCCAAAGAGGACATAAAGGTGGCGAATAGATATGTGAAAAGACGCTCAATGTCACTAGTCATAAGAGAAATGCAAATTAAAACCAAAGTGAGATATCACTGCACACTTGTCAGAATGGCCATCATCAATAAATCAACAAAAACCAAGTGTTGATAAGGATGTGGAGCAAAGGGAACCCTTGTGCACTGCTGGTGGGAATGCAGATTGATGCAAGTCACCTTGGAAAGCAGTATGCAGTTAGCACAAAAAAATCAAAAATGGATCTGCCTTATGACTCAGCAAGTCCACTTCTGGAAAAATATCCTAAGGAACCCAGAACACTAATTTGAAAGAGTACACGCACTCTCATGTTCATTGCAGCATTACTTACAACAGCCAAGATGTGAAAGCAACACAAGTGCCATCAATAGACAAGAGGATAAAAAAGTAGCGGTACATACGTACAAGGAAATATTAGTCAGCCATAAAAAAGAATGAAATCTTACCATCTATGACAGCATGGATGGACCTAGAGTGTATTATGCCCAGTGAAATAAATCAGACAGAGAATAATTTGGCATGTATGTGGAATCTAAAGAATAAAATAAACAAACAAACAACATAGAAACAAACTTATAGATACAGAGAACAGATGTATGATTGGCACAGGGTGGGGAGGTAGGGGCCTGGGTGAAAATGTGAAGGGATTAAGAAGTACAAATTGGTAGTTACAGAATAACCATGGGGATGTAAAGTACAGCATAGGGGAGATAGTCAATAATACTGTAATACTTATGTACGGTGCCAGGTGGATACATAAAACACTGAGGGGACAAATTTGTAAAGTATTTGATTGTCTAACCACCATGTTGTATGCCTGAAACTAATATAAATAATACTGAATAGAAACTGTAATTAAAAAATAAAAGTAAAAAAAGAAATCATGACATATATGCTATATATTATATATGCAGAATAGAATACTATTCAGACATAATCCAGAAGGAAATCTTGCCATTTGCACTAACATTAATGAGTCTTGAGGGTATTATGCTAAGTTTAATAGTCAGAAAAAGACAAATACTGTATGATTTCACTTCTATGTGGAAGTTTAAAACACCGAACTCATGGAAACAGAGATCACATTTATAGTTGCCAGAGGCAGGGCTGGGGGATGTGGTGATTAGGGAAGGTAGTTGAAAGGTACACACTACTAGTTATAAGATAAATAAGTTCTGGGTATGTAAATACAACATGACAACTATAATTAACAATACTTTCTATATTGTATATTTGAAAGTCACTAAGAGAGTGGACCTTAAAAGTTCTCATTACAGGGGAAAAAATTGTAACTATGTGAGGTGATGGATATTAACTAATCTTATTCTGGTCATCATTTTGCAATATATACATATATCAATCATTATGTTATATACTTTAAACTTATGCAGTATTATATTTCAATTATGTCTAAGTAACACTGAAAAGAAAAAACAGTAGTGTTGGCTTACCATGTGTACTTCTGAAACTGTAGGTCCAAATTTCAAGATTCTTTTCTTCAGGAGTAATTCAGCAAAAGCTTAAGTCTTTCTTTAGCAGAGTCACTTGGTGGGGATGCAAACAGAGAGGGTCTGAGATGGAAAGCACCTAAGGAATTTAAGGGGAAGAAAGGAGAAACTAAAACTTAGTTAACATACATTATTTCACTACATCTTCCCAGCCACATTTTACAGATGAGAAAACTGTGGGCTTAGAGAATTTTAAATAAAACAAATTTGAAGAATGTTCTTGTTGCTAAGAAGCACAGCTGGGATACCTAAGCCAAGTCCATTGACTCCACAGTCTGAGGTTTTTCCTTATGCTCCATCACCTTCCATGGGTTTGGGATTTCCAACATTTAGAGAGGCACCTCCTTTACAATACCATCAAGCTCTTTAGCAGCTCAGAATTGGATCTATCCACAGAAAGCCATTCTTCTCTTATGCCAACCTGGCTCAGGACCAGCTGGATTTAACAGCATCTCCTGGCTCAGTCTCTCCCTGTGCCATCGCATGTCCTACCTAAACAGCCACATGAATCTCTGACATCTGCCTGGAAGGTCCATATGTTAGTACTATTGGGATAGGGATGGAGGATGAGCTTGAGTGCTGTAGTAGAAATTACCCTGGACCAAAATTCAGACTATCACAGAATAAATGGATGTGTATCTCTCAATCTCTCTGGAAACAAATTCTTGCATAAAGTGCATTGAAACAGAAAATGCAAGACAATTGATATTTGTGGACTGGTTCTCACAATGTCTATCAAACATACAAAAGTAAATCTTTTTTAATTTTATATCTGAATGATTTAGCAAATCAACATGAACCGATTTAGTCTTGTAGTATAAAATAGGACAAAACGTATTTTAATTCTCCATCATCTCCAAGAAGCATTATTTTTATACATAGAGAGCAAGCTGTATGGGGACCTACTTTAGCCGCCTACTCAATGCCTGAGTCATTGCTCAAGTTACTTCATTTCTTTTGATCCTAATTTCTTTGACTATAAAAGGAAGAAGGCTAGGTAAGTTTCCTTCCAGCCATGTGGTTTATAGAGCGGTAAATATCTGCAAAGAACTACTCACCTCCTGAAAAACACTATCCCATCCTGTGAAAAGTTCCAAACTCAACATATTTACCAGCAATTATAGCTCCCTTAAAGTTAACTCCAAATTATAGGTGGAGAGGGGGAAAAGGACAGAAGTTAAGGGAAGCTGGGTAGGGAGTGAAAGTAAGTCTGAGGGAAATATAATTGTGGGTTTAACATGACTTGGCAAAGTGTTTTTTGGGGGGTGTGTTTCACCTATTTTAGTTGTTTATCTCCAAGTCATATTTCTTATATTATACATCACACTAACATTATACCACATGAAAGAGTAGTCCACATGGGACTCACATTAGAGGGAGCTTTAGCTGCTTGCCCATGTGTCTGCGGGGAGGGATTTTGCAGTCATTAGCAGTTTGGTTTTTAAATCTCTTCAGATATTTACAAAAACTCACCACAATGTAGCAGTTCTCTATGAATTAAAAGTGCCCTGTTTTCTCATATGAGGTTTGTTCCTGGACTATTACAGAAAACTTTTCCACTAGACCAAAGATAATCACAGACAGCTTTCAAATATTGCTACTGACAGAATGTAGACTGAATTTTGAAGATACTTTTTAGACTGTGACCTCTGCGACATTTAACACTGTTTCTCACTCACCCCTCCTCAAACCGCTCTTTTCTCTTAGCTTCTGCAACAAACACCACATTCTTTATTTTCTTCTCTCTGTCCTCCAGTTCTTCTCATAGCCCACTCGGTCTTCATAGGAGCTGTCATTCATGCCGTTCTTAAGACACTGATCGCTACCTCTATCCTGACGAGTCCCACAATGACATCTCTAGCCCAGACTATGTCCTAACCTAAGTACCCAAACATCCACTGTTTACTTCACATCGGCACATAGATGGCTCACGCATATCTTTGACTCAACCTGTCCAAAATGAATTTCATCACCTGTCCTTTAAAACTGACCCTCTCCCCTGAGTTCCCTGTCTCCATGAATGACTCCACTATCTACTCAATAAACTGAGCCAGAAAACTCAATAGCGACCTTGGCACTCTCTCTTCCCTACCCAACACCCATCCCGTCGGTCATCACATAACTGAATCTAACCCTCCATTATCTCTGGAATCTGGTCACATCTTTCTGCCAGCACTCTGCTCCCTTAACCCAAGGGAACTCTCACTTGGAACATCCTAATAGCCTTCTCCTCTGGTTCCTCTCTATGCCCTTCTTCATTCCGTTCTTCATCTTACAGCCAGAGTGAGCTTTTAAAAACAGATAAAGGATACATGGACAACAACTGAGAAGGGTGGAAATGGGAGGGAGGGGGGAGGATGGGGGGTGGGATGGGATGGGAGTAATTGACAGAAAACTGTACTTGAAAAATAATTAAATAAAAAAAATTGAAAAATTTGTAAAAAAAAAAAACAGATATCTGACCATTTTGCCCTACTACTTCCCATGGCTCTTAAGTCCATACTCCTTAAGATCGCATACAAGACTCCTCTAACTTGCACTCTATGAGCCACACTTCATACTTCTTTTTTCAGTTCTTTGATTCATGTTCGCTCTACCCACAGGCTTTTACACACATAAGTGCCATTTCTTGAACATTTCTAGTTCCTAATACATAAAAGTCTTTCTTGACTCCCTTCCCCTACTACACACACCTGGTTGTTAGGATGCATGATAATTACCTATTTATTTAACTGTCTTTCCACTAGACTACAGTCCATGAGGGCAGGTGCCATGCCTATATCATATCTTCTTTCTTAGCACCATGCCTAGCATATAGAAGTTCGATAAATATTTTAGTATGAATATTAAGAAAATAAAGGTGTCACTGCTTTGAACTAGTGGCAATATCAGTGTCCTAAGCCTATTTTATTTGCATGTAGTGTAAGATAACTACTGAATAAAGAAAAAGTATTCTAGCTCTGTTTCCTTTTGTGAAACCAATTTTTAAGCAATGAAATCCTTTCTTAAGGATATGTTAGAGCCCAATTTAAATAAAATAGACACAAATAGAGCTACTCCTGCTGAAACTGGAGTGACTATCTTCTTAACTCATCCCTCTCGATCCTGAGGGATTTCTAAGAAACCCATTAGGACACTCAGAACTTAGTTTGAAAACCACTGATTCAACCAGTCATACTGCAAATAGACAGAAATAGTCCTAACACCTGAGACTTTTGTTTTTAAAATCTTCTGAGTGCCCACTAATGGGACAGGGTACTTATCTGAAGAAATAAGGAATCTCAGATGAGACCATTAAGTCAGCCTATTTCAGCTTACCGGATGATGATTTTCTAACCTGGAATGAAAGAGTAAAATACTCTTTCAAAGATTTAGAGGTTCAGAGTACCTCAGGGCATAGCCTGAACACATCTTACCATGAACCTGAACACATCTGAGGGGTGGCTGAAGCAAAAGCATAAGAGGATGTGCCCTGCTGCTGTCGTTGCTTTGGTTGGAGCCTGAAGTGAATTACACATACAAAGTTCTAATCCTTATGCAGTAGTGCTTTTTCTCATGTTGCTGATGCTCAGCACTGAAGTCTAGGGTTCTTTTCATCAGGAAATTTTTCTAATGAATAGTGTTTTCTGCCAAGGGCAACCAACTTGCTTCAGACAGACCAGCACTGAGAAAAGCACAAGACATTTGTCAATAAGAAATCACACAGTGAAATGTCTCTTGGGCAGATGAGGTGTGGTTTGAAGCAGTCGAGGGCAGAGTCTAGTCAAGGGCCCACACTGGGTGAGGCTGTGGCGACACTGTTTTCAGTGGGCCGTGGACATTTACTGTATCAGTGGGAACCTTAGCCTTAAAATCAGCAAGAGACAATTTCCTCTAGATTTCTTAGGTAAACAGAGAGACACTTTCATGTTCATTAATGCTGTTTATTTTGCTGTGGGAAAAAGCAGAAGTGTAAATAAAATTCTGAGTACTTTAAGGATTATATGATGGAGAAGCACAGAAGGACCTTTATTAGATAAAAGTATTATAAAATGCATTATTTTCTTTCATTGACTACATAATGAAGAAGGAATCAAGGAAAAGAACCTATGTAGGACTCCCACCAAGGTGGAGACGTATGTGGAAACACTGTGCCTTCTCCCACAACCAAGTTTGAATACAACAAAGGTTCAGTAAACAAAGACACAGCCAAAGAACAGAAAATTGAACTATACGAAAGCCTGGCAACAACAAACCATTCAACCAGACGGTAAGAGGGGCGGAGCCAGCAGTGGAGCAGGGCCGGGCAGGAAGGATCCCCGACCCAGGTGCCCAGGCAGCCAGGGTAGCATCTGGCAGACCCAGTAGGGATGCACGGTGGAGGGCTGGCCATGGTCACACATTTGCGTGCAGATAAACCAGCAGAGTGAGCAGTGAGACCACCGCAGAGGCCCCAGTGGCGAATCCAGCAAGGACACAAGGCGGCGGCTGACCCGGCCACACATTCGCGTGCAGTGGGACTGACCGGACCACGAGGGCCCCTGCGGCAGCCGTGGGCGGCAGCAGAGGGGACCCACATTGCTTTCCTTTGACCCTGCCCCCACATACAGCGCCAAAATCCAGCAACTGAGTTGCCCTGCCCTGGTGAACACCTAGGGCTCCGCTCCTCATACATAACAGGCATGAACAGTCCAAAACATGGCTCAAGAAGAACTCAAAGCCCCAGAGCCGATAACTCTAAGCAACCAAGAAATAGCCAACCTCTCAGATGCACAGTTCAAAATACTGGTGATCAGGATGCTCACAGAATTGGTTGATTTTAGCCACAAATTAGAGGAACATATGAAGGCTAAACTAATTGAAATGAAGGGAAATGCACAGGAAACCAATAGTGATGGAAAGGAAACTGGGACTCAAATCAAGGGAGTGGACCAGAAGGAAGAAATGACCAAAGAGAAAAAAGTGAAGTTACAAGATACAAAAAAATGAGGAGAGGCTTAGGAACCTCCAGGACAGCTTTAAACATCCCAACATCCGGATTATAGGGGTTCCAGAAGTGGAAGAGGAACAGTGACAAGTGGAAAACTTATTTGAACAAATAATAAAGGAGAACTTCCCCACCCTGGCAAAGGAAATAGACTTCCAGGAAATCCAGGAAGCTCAGAGATTCCCAAAGAAGTTGGACCCAAGGAGGAACACACCAAGGCACATCATAATTACATTAGCCAAGATTAAAATGAAGGAGAGAATCCTAGAAGCAGCAAGAGATAAGGGGACAGTCACCTACAAAGCAGTTCCCATCAGACTGTCAGCTGATTTCTCAAAAGAGACCTTCCAGGCAAGAAGGGGCTGGAAAGAAGTATTCCAAGTCATGAAATCCAAAGACCTACATCCAAGACTGCTCTACCCAACAAAGCTTTCATTTAGAATGGAAGGACAGATAAAGTGCTCCTCAGATAAGGTCAAGTTCAAGGAGTTCATCATCACCAGGCCCTTATTATATGAAATGTTAAAGGGACTTATCTAAGAAAAAGAAGATAAAAAATATGAACAATGAAAGGACAGCAAACTCACAGTTATTGACAACCACACCTAAAACAAAAGCAAACCAAGCGGACAGCTAGATCAGGAGTGGAACCATAGAAATGAAGAACACATGGAGGGTTAGCAACAGGGGAGTGGGAGGAGGAGAAGGGGGGAGAGGGTACAGAAAATAAGTAGCATAGATGGTAGGTAGAAAATAGATGGGGTGAGGGCGAGAATAGTGGGGGAAATAAAGAATCTAAAGAACTTGAGACACGTGGTTATAAACGAAAGGGGGGGAATGGTGGGGGAAGGGGTGTGCAGGGTGGAGGGGAATGAAGGGGGGGATAGAACAACTGTAATGGTATAATCAATAAAATATATTTTTTAAAAAGAACCTATGTAATAATAGTTAAATTTAGGAGCTATGGCCATTGGACAGAGGATACATCTCACTTTGCTTATGTTTGGCACATTGTTGACAGTAAACTTGAAAAATTGTACTATAAAAATGTATTCTTTGCTAAGGCAGATAAGGCAAAACCAGGTTATTTTCCTACTATCTTGTACAGTCTATTAAGCACTTAAGAGATATTCAATTCAGTTTCTTGCTCAAGAGCTTTACAATCTAGGTTCGGTCTCAGAAATAGGCAAATAAATGAACTATAGAGACTTTGGTGGACATTGCAATAGCCATAAACACAAGGAGAGCACAGGAGAGGAACGTCTAGCCCAGTAATGGCTCCCAGGGGAGGCTTCTAGAGGAGGTGATACCTAGGCTGAGTCTTGAAAAATAAATAAAATAGAAAGGAGCAAAAGAGAGAAAAGGTCATGGGGATGGGATGGGAAGAACTCTAGATGAAGAAAGCAGCATGCACAAAGAGAAAAAAGTATTGCTTATTTATTAGTGTCAAATGTTTAAAGCATCAAGTGTTTGCTGGGAGGACAACAGGAGATTTGGATAGAAACGTAGGCAGGATCCAGGCTGTGAAAGATATAAAAGACATTAAGCTAAGGAGCTTGAACATCTGTCCTTAAGGTTACTGGGAGCCATTAAGAGAAATAAGCATAGAAATAACACGACTGGACAAACAATTTGGAAATAATTTATTAGTAGCATCACAGTATCAAAGTATAATTTTAAACAAGTTAAAAGCATCAGTCTCACATTAATATGGAATGGGCACCGGTCAAAGATTTTATTTAACTCATTAAATAATGAGGGAATCAGTTAAGCTGGTTCCAAGAGACTTGGATCAAAACACACTGTGATGCCTTAATCATGGATAGAATGAAGAACACTACTTATAGTGACATGTAAGGAAAGGGTGAGAGATCATTGGATGACAGTAAAAGTTGGAGATTTATCAGGAAATTAGGGTGTGTGAGTGTGTATGCTCATGCGTGTGTGAAGTAGGGGGAAATTAATTTACTGTGGGTAAGGGCAAGGGGAATTCCTTTTAGCCAAACGATGGGGAAGAGAGCTTGAAGTTTGGGATAGCCACAGAAGATGAGAAGGGGAAGATTACTCAGCTCCCAAACACATTAGAGTGGCACTGAGGGGCTACCCGATCTAGGACACCATGACTTTGTAGTAGAAACAACTATGGCAAACCCTGAAAACCAATCCTGAACTAGTTATGAGGAATAAATGATGAAAAGATTCCACTTAGATCATTTTGTTTTGCATTTTGAAAAGAGAGAGAAAGATGAGTGGGGTTCGTAATTCACTGAAGAGGTAAAATAGGATTGGGGAGAGGAGTACAGTCATTCACTGAGTATGTCCATCACAAACAATTTAATAGTCAACCATACAAGTAAAAAAGGCAATGTTACACAGACATCCCAGGGCCACCCTGGGGTGTGTGGAGCCATAATCAATTTGTTTTGCCAGGTCCCTGTCAATATACACAATTTGATTTAATAATAGCATTATATTTATCACCCAATATGAGTAATAGTGGTTTATAATGAAGATTTAAAATAATTAATTTAAAAAGAGGACAAAGTATTTTGTTTGTTGCCCAATCAGTGCAGATGAAGTTTCTTCATAGAGCCCAGGCAGCATCTCTTCCTGTTCAGATCCAGGAACCACTTCTTCATATTCTTTATTGACAAATGGATTGTTCCTGGCTATTTTCATATGTCTCACAAGCAGGGAAAATGGTATCAACACTGTTATTCACAGTATCATGGCTCTTTGAAACCTGCTTATATTTGAACAATATAGATTTCTTACCCCTGTACTTCCCTAACACTATTTACTGTATTTAATGCTGGTTACATTATGATGCTGTATCATCTACCATGTGCCACCTGTGAATGCTGGCTGCCAACTGCACTCTCAAATGCCATTTCTGTGCTTTGATGATGACCATGAACATGAGTCCAAAGCATGCAAAAAAATGTGAAAAGTAATTTGATTTCTGGTCACATTAAATTTATAGGAATTTTAAATCTAAAGCATAGGAAAACATTTTCTAATCTTGTCTTCTCTTAAACTTATGAGGCTGTAATTACTGCATTCCTAGAATGTGGTCACTTTTAAGAGAAGGTTCTCCCTGCCTACCAGACATCACCAACCAGCAGGGCTACAAGTGAGGGGCCCAAAGATTGAGCCAAAATATCAGTCTCATTAGTTCAAAGTCAGTCCACTATTCCACAAAGCTTAAGGTTCACCTGGAAGAGCATGATGTCATTGATCAGAAAGGCCCATTAGCATAATAGAACAGCCTCTAAAAATCTGTTGAGGAGATAGGTAAGGCCACCCAGAGAACTGTCTGACTCATGTCCTAGAGCCTGTGCTAGAGGTGGAGTGAGAGTGACAGTGATAAGGAGAGGAAGGTGCCATAGGGTACAGGACTTCCATTGTCACTCCTGCCACACACGAGTATTGTATCCTGGGTGATGCACTCATGGCTGATAAACACAGCTCAAGCCCTAGTCAATGGTGGATCATGAGTACCCCAAAGCCCTGATCTTGTCCTTAATCTAATACAAATGAGAACCTCCCCAAATCAGTGTGTCCCCACCCTTCCGGCATCCCTGCCATTCTGCAAAAGAAATGCCTCATGGGCAGTGGGAGCTCCCTGCTCACCAAATCTCCCTCCTATAAGCAGGGCCTGGCACCAGACCCCAGACTCCACTTCACAGGCAGACACTCATAGCAACTCTGGGCATCTGGTCAATCCAACAGGAGAGATGGGATGGGGAGGTGGTGAGTCAAAGAGTGCCCCAGAGGAGAAATCTACCCCTGGGAGAAATGCATACTGAGGAACACCTGGGTACCTCACCCAGACAGTATTGCCAGCACAGTGGTCTTAGTCACTGGAGGAAGATTTACAAAGTTTTGAGGCAAGCCATCCTGCCAACTACAACTCAGGCGGGATGAGGTCTGAGCTCAGGGGCAGGAAGGTACTGCACAGCACAGACAGTCTTAAGCACCAGAGGGGAACTTACAAAGTTCCAAGGAAGGCAATCCAAAGCACAGGGCCCAGAGCTGAGACCTAGAATATCCAGCCTAAGGGAGGATAGCATGCACCCACTACCCAGTTTAAGAAGAAGACATTATTATTTTTTAATTTCCCTGTAAAGCCCCTCTCTGACACCACCTCTCTCCCTCTACACTCACATATAAAACAGTATTCTAAAATTTTCCTTTTTTTTCTTTATGGTTTTAGCTCATATACAGGGCACAGCACAAATAATGCCCCTTTTTATTACAAAATCTTTTATTATAAAATTATAAGCATGTAATTCTGTCACATAGCAATATCACATTCAAACAATGACATTTTAGGTGAAATGTTCAAATTAAAACAATAAATTATTATACCCATATTATTACCCTACCAACTATACTCAAGCAGGCCTTCTACCTTGTATTTGTATTATTATTTTTTAAGATTTCATTTGCTTTTATCTGTGTGTGTGTGCATGTTTGAACTTCATATGAATAGAAAAAATTGTATATATTCTTGCTTCTTCATTGACTCCATGGGTCATTCAGGAGAAAATTAAAAGCCCTGTAATATTGCTTTCCAATCCATGAGAATGGTTAATCTCTTCATTTAAATCTTTTTTAATATTTTCATAATAAAACATTTTACTTTTCTTCATAAAGGTTTGTACTTTTTTTGCTAGATTTATTCCTAGGTACTTAATATTGTAGATTTTGTTTAATTTGTATGTTTTCAGTTTTATATTTTCAAATTACACTATTTCTTGTGTATAAAAATGCAATTGATTTTTGTCAATTGATGTTGTAATCAGCAATCTGGCTAAAGTTTCTCATTAATTTTCATAATTTATCTGGACATTTATGGAATTTTATATGTAGATGGTCATATATCATCTGTGAATAATGAGCTTTCTTCCTTTCTAGTCATGCATATACTTTTGTTTCTTTCATTCTTCCTCTATTGAACTAGTTAGGTTCTCTAGTACAATGTTAAACAGAAATAGTAATAATAGGCACCTTCGTCTTGTTTCCTAATCTCATAGGAAATATAGTCAATGTTTCATTAAGTATATATACTGTTCACTGTGGTAGATATTTGTACTCCTACTTTAAGAATTGTTATCAAGAATGTAACCTGAATGTTATCATTTTTATACCTAAGATGAACATATGATTTTTGTCTTTAGTGTAGTAATTTGTTTCATTAATTAGTTTTCTAATGGTAATCCAACTTTTCATTTCTAGAGTGGATCCACCTTGGTCATGACTTATTCATTTTTTCATACACATTTTCCAAATGTTTGATTTGCCAACATTTTGTCTCAAATTTTTTGCATCATTTTTCATAACTGAAATGATGCCATCATTTCCATAACTGGCCTCACATATTAAACTTATTTTAACTTCATAAAATGAGCTGGGGAGTGTTTCCTCACTTTTTTTGTCTTTGAAATAGAATGTAGAAAATTGAAATTATGTGTCCTATGAATAATTAGAACTCAACAGTAAAACTCTCTGATTTTGAGGAACTACTGTGGGCTATAGGAGACTCAATTTGGATCCTGGACAAAAAAAAGGACATTAATGGAAAACCTTGCAAAATTCAAATAAAGTCTGAAGATCAGTTAATACTATTGTATCAAACTTTAGTTATGATTAATTGTATTATGGTCATCTGAAATGTTAACAATAGGGGAAGCTAGATAAAATGTATATGGGAACTCTATTTTTGGAAATATTCAGGAAATCTAAAATTATTGCAAGATAAAGTGTGTTTGTTTTTTTTAAAGTTGGGGGAATAAAAAACTTTAAAAAGGTTGAGTGAAAAGGAAAGATAAGTGCTGACAATCGTTGAAGCTGAGTGGTGGTCAGCTCACTTTATGATTCACTCTACTATTTTGCATGATTGAAAATTATTACAATAAATTTTTTTAAAGAAAAACTATTATAACAAGAAATGGTTTGGTCTTGATTTTTCCCTTGTAAGGTAATTTTAAACAACTGATTTATTTTTCTTTAGTTTTTTGGAATTATTTTCTTTTTCGTCTTAAAGTTTTGTATATTATATTTTTGTACAAATTTAGTAATTTCTCTAAATTTTTGAGTTCATAGTGTTGAAGTTGTTCATAATCCTCCTTATTAACCACTTAATTGTCAGTATCAGCTTAATTATGATCTCTTTTGTTTTAATATTTATCTACAAAAGGGTTTTCAAAGAAAGAACTTCAGGTCTTTTTAATTCTCCCTTTTGTATTTTCTCTTTTTCTCCCACTAAACTAATAGATATTGTTTGTATTTTTTCTATTGTATTGATTTCTGCTCTTATCTTTATCATCTCTACTATTTTATTTTTTATTTTCTTATTTTTAACATTATTTTTCTTAGCTTGTTAATTGCTAGCCTTCCATGTTTCCTAATAAAAGCATTTAAGGATATAATTTCCCACTACATGTCACTTTATCTGCATTGAATATGTCTTGATTTATAGTAATTTTGTTGTCACACATTCCAAGTATTTTCTTTTCCATCATAATTTTTCTTGGGCCCCCCAACTTATTTCATAGAGGATATCTTAATTTTTTACATGAACTTTTTCTAGTTATCCTTTTGTTATTGATTTCTAACTTAATTGCATTATGATCATAAACTGTGGTTTATAATTTCAGTCTTGAAAATTGTTGGCAATTTTTAAAAAATTTAACCACATTGGTTAAAACGAAATTGCGTTCTGTAGCTGTTAGGTGCAGTGTCCTACCCACTTACTCAATTACAGCCAGTTTATTAATTGTGTTGTTGTAATCTATCTCCTTACTTATTTTCCATCTTGATCTAAGTACATATATGTTTAGAGAACTGTTATATCTTCCTGGAGAACTGAACATTTTATTCTGATGAAATGATTCCCTTCAAAAGTTTCTGTCTTAAGGACTGTTTTGTCTGATACCAATATAGCAATACCAACTTGCTTCTGGTTAGTGTCTGCATGGTATAATTTTTTTCACACTCTTATTCTCAATTTTTTAATCCTCTTATGTTTTAAATGTGACAAACAACATAGCTGAATTCTTTAAAACAGAATATATATGTATACATGCACACCATCTGTAAATTTTTGTCTTAGAAGTTGGGCACTTAGCCTAATTTTGCTTATTTTATTTTATTTTTTTTCATCCTTACCCGAGAACATTTTTTTCATTGACTTTTTGGAAAAAGAGATGGAGAGAGAGAGGGAGGGGGAAGAGATAGATAGATAGAGAGAGAGAGAGAGAGAGAGAGAGAAACATCAATGGGAGAGAGAAACATTGGTTGCCTCTTGTAGTCTCCTAACCAGGAATTGGACCCACAACCTAGGTGTGTACCCTGACAGGATACTACCTTTCAATGTACAGGCGATACTCCAAGCAACTGAGCCACACCTGTGAGGACTATTTTTGCTTATTTTAATTCCTGATATATTTGTATTTCTACCATCCTATTTTGTGCTTTTTATTTCTCTTGAACCTCTAATATTTCTTCTCTGTTTTCATCTACTTTTGTATCCCTTTTTTTCACACTTCTTCCTTTTTAAAGTTATACAACCTTTTGATAGTTATGCTAAAATTTTTTACTTGGATACTCAATATTTTTACCATTCTCCCAAACAATAAAAAGGACAGAACACCTTAACTCTGACCATTCCCTTCCAAACTTACATGATGGTTTTGTATTTCACTTCTAGCTAGCTTTTTTTCAACTTGAGATTACTATTGTTGTTTTTAGTGAGTATTTACTTACAATGAACCACATTTTTAACACTTTCCTTATACCTCATTCCACTATTTATTTCTAATCTTTCATGGGTTCACTTTCTTCTTGCTCAGGGAGCAGTCTTTAGGATTTCCTTCACTGAGCAGCTACTGGTGGCAGCTCTGTTTTTGTTTGCTTTTTGAAGATGTCTGATTTCTCCATCTTTCTTAAAATATGCAAATTTAGGTTGACAGTAATTTTATCTCAGCACACTGAAGATTTTAAATCTTCTCTGACTTCCACAGTTGTTAAGAAGTCTAATTGTTTTCTCGCTGAAAGTAATATGTCTTTTCTTTCTTTGGCTGCTTTTACATTTTTTTCTTTGGTTATGATATTATTTAATATTTGCTTTATAACTCAGGGTGTAATGAACTCTTCTAGAATGTGCCTAAGTGAAATAAAAATCCTTTTATTTATCTTTATTGGGATTGTTGGGCTTTCTGAATCTATGGTTTGTCATTTCTTGGAAATTCTCAGCCATTTTCCCTTTAATTATTGCTTTTACCCTTTCAGGTTGCTGCTGTCTGCCTGGAATCCCAATCAGGTGATTGTTATATTTCTTATGATATCTCTGTGATTCATAACCTCTTTCATATTTTCCATTTCTTTGGGATACATTATATAAAATATTTTGATCTATTTTTCCTAATCCATTTTCCAGCTTGTGGTTATTCTGCTATCAATCCACCCATTGTGTTTTTAATTTAAAACTTATATTTTAAACTTCTAGTGATTCTTTCAAGTCTTTTTCAAAACTGTTGGGTCATGTTTTGTGCATGTTGTCAATCCCTTCTCTTATTTCTTAACATACTTATTTTAAATTCTATGCCTGGTGATTTCAATAGCTAATGCCTTACAGTCTGATTCTGTTGTTCATAGTTTCTGCTGGCCTTTGCTCATGGTATATATTATTTCCTTTTCTATTTTGTGAAATGGTCTATTTTTTTTACCATGACGTCATATTTCTTATTGATGAAACTTCTTTGCGGCCTGTGTTGAAGATGGGTACCTCCAGGGCAGATTTGCATCCGTTCCTGCTAGGAGCTCAGGAACTGTACATAAAGGTTTACTTACTTTAACCTTAATGCTTGACTTGAGGTTTTGTTGGACCTCCCAGGTACAGTGTGAATTGGGGCTGCAAGCCTGTGTGAGTGCCTGCTATGTTGCAGATTCTCAGGTGGTATATTTCTCTTCTTCTTCCATTTAGAATCAGTTTTCAAGGCAGGCAATTTTCCTTGCAGTTTTTGGGGTGGGGCGGGGAGGAAAGGTGGTAGGTTTTATTGTAGCTCATCCTTACACAAAGGGGTAGTCTTTTGGGGACCCAGATTTAAGCAGAGGCAGAGAGGTCTACAATTACACTTCTCACTTTGAATGCAGCTTGACCACTGCATTCACTTATTTGACAAATGCCCTCAAGGCAAGAGTTTCTCCAGGTTTTTGCTTATGTCCTGGATTCCCTCTTGTATTTAGTTCCTGGACTCTAAATATTCCTTATTTTTGCTGCCACCATAAAATGCATTTCAAAAGATTAAAAAATACTTTGTCATCTAGTTTTAGTTGCTTTCAGTGAGAGGATTATTCAGGATATCTAGTCTGTCCTGTTGCCAGAAGTGGAAGTCCCTCTGCCGTTGCGTTGCCCGAGGGCTAAGAGATTTCAAGGCTTCCTTCCTGCCGTCTTCCTGTCTCCTTATTCTACATGCCCTCTCCCCAGCCCAGGGGTGTCAAACTCATTTTCACTGGGGTGGGTGTGGTGGGGAGGAATGGGGTGGCTGAGCGGGCAGGGGCGCACATCAGCCTTGCAGTTGCCTTCAAAGAGCCGAATGCCATTTTAGGACTGTATAAATGTAACTACTCCTTAACTAGGGGCAAGGAGCCCAGGGCTGCTGCCAGGTAGAAATAAGGTGCTGGGCTAGATAAAACAAGGTGGAGAGGGCTGGATTCAGCCTGAGGGCCTGTGCCCTAGAAAATTTTATTCATTCCCAGTACTCTGGTGCTCCTTACCAATTATTCTCTTAATTATTCCTCTGTGTTTGTTTTCTATAGTTGCTGAAAGAACTTTACCACAAATCTGATGGTTTAAAATACCATGTATTTATTTTCTTACACTTCTGGAGTACAGAGTCTGAGGTTGGTTTTGTGGGGATAAAATCAAGCTGTCAACAGGGCTAATTTCTCCTGGAAGATGAAGAGAATTCCCTTCTTGCTTTGCTAGTTCCTGGAGGCTTCCTACATTCCTTAGATTATACCCCCTTCCTTGTACACTCCAACATCTTGTTTCCATCATTACATCTCCTATTCCCATTTTTTGCAGTCAAATCTGCCTCTCTCTTATAAGAACACTTATGATTACATTTAGGGTCCATTCACAGATTCCAGGGATTAGAATCTGGATATCTCTGAGGGCCATTATTCAACCTACCACAACTTCCAACCCTGATCTCCAGACTTAAATTTTCTGTTTCCTTCTCAACATCTATCAAATATTCCCTCAGGCATTTCAAACTCATTTTATTTAAAATTGAACTATATTCACCAGCTCAGTTAGTGACATCACCGTCCTCTCAAGCATCCCATTTCAGTCTCCACACACTGCTTCTGCTGTACTCTTACATCCAGTTGGTTACTGAGTTTACCTCTAAGAAGTCTCTCAAATTCAGTTTTTTTCTATATTCCAAATTACCTACCTTCCAGACTTCATTACCTACTGTGTGACCTAACTAAACTCCTTACTTCCATTTCTCTCCCACATAACATTACCTGGTTGTCTTGAATTCTCTTCCTAAATCCCAAATGACTATGTTATTCTCCTGTCAAATTTGGTCTCCTTAATGGTTGTACCTCTGTCTACTCACTAAAATCCAAAATCATTCAAGGCTGTTTACAATCTGGCCACAATATGTGAGACCAGCTTTACCAACTCCCGTATGTTCCAGCACCCAAACTATACCATTTCCTGAATAAGCCATGCCATTCATTCCTGCCCCCAGGGCCTTTACACATTCCATTCCTTCTGACTTGTAAAAAGATTTCAGTTGAAAATGAAATGGAGAATCTTATTCCATTTATTAAAACATTTGTTTTAATCTTATTAAAATAAAACTTAAGAATCAAAAGACTGATTTTCTCTAAAAATCAACTTACAGAAAACCAAAATTTGTCCCTCAACCAATATACGTCCCAAGAACCTCTCTCCATCCTCAAGCCACTAAAGTTGCCACTCGGAATCTAGCTAAATTCCCCTTTCTTTGTAATCCTTGCCCAGAAATAGACACTACCTCGAATCCTCAATGGACTCAATGGACTGCCTTCCACAGTTTGCATGTCCTGAATTGCAAGTCCCAAATAAACTCAAATTTTGACAATTTAAGCTTGCTTCAGTTTAACTCTTTCATTTAGGTTGATAGCCTGGAAAATCTTCCTTATTATCAACTTAGAAAATGCTTTCCAACCCTTCCAGAACCAGTTGAATTCTTATTTTTTCCTGAAAAGTATCATAGGACTCTACCACATAGATTAAGGCTCCATTAACACTCTGGATATTGAATTCAAATAATTGAATTATGGTTCAATTATTTAACCATATTTATTGAGAACCAAATATGTCAAGGACACCATGAGAACATTGGGTATAGGAGGATGAACAAAGTGTAAATAGATCTTTCCCTCATAGGGCTCGTAGTCTATAGGGGGGGATACGGACAAAAAAAAATAGACAGTTATGAGTGTTTCAGTAGGGAAAGCATAAGATGATGTAGGAATAGAAAGGAGGGGAAACAAGTCCAGATAATCAAGCTAGGAATCCAAGTTGGTGGTGGAGTAGTATACACTTACCTCCTCCAGTACCAAGCCTAAATTAAAACTAAATTATAGAACAATCAACCTGAATGATCAACTGAACACTAGCTAAACAGAAGTCTTAAAACCAAGGATTTATAGAGGAAGCCACATAGAAACTGGTAGGAAGGGTGGAGATGCAAAAAGGTCTGGCCCTGCACCCACGTACCGCAGTTGAAAATCTGAAGGGATATCTCAGCTGCAGAGATCCCCCGCCACTGAGGAGCAAGGGATCTCAACCCTACTCTGGCTTCCCCAGCCCAGAGCATTAGAGCCTAAAAGAGGATCCCATATAACATCTGGCTGTGAAAGTCAATAAAGATTCCATCTGCCAGAAAGAGACAAGGGTCCACTAGAAACCCAGGTGTCCTTTTAAAGAGCCAACACACAAAATCTCTTTCACAGCCACTTTGGTCTCTTATGGAGGGAAAGTGGCTCAGAGCAAACTGGAGTCATACAGGGAGAGACTGGGTTGTGTGGCATTGGGCAGAGGGCTCAAGGAACAGCCACTAAGGTCCCTATGCTGAGTCCTCTCCCACACCGCACAAAGACACAGTCTTTCCTGGGTCGAGTACTCCCCTCTATATGGCATCAGCCTGAGAGAATGCACTAGCCCCACCCTCCTGATAGCCCTCCCCACCAAGCTTGCACCCTGCAAGGGAGTCTGCTGGCTGTGCAGACTTTCTTGGGTGGCTGTTGAGAAAGTCTCAGCTGACTTAGACTCAGGGGGTGTCAGACACACAAAGGAGAGACTGTGATGTGTGACTCTAGGGCAAGGGCCATTACCCCACCCCCACTCCACAAGTCCAACTGGTACCACTTCCCTGCAGGAGGTCCCACTCTGCTGAGCTTACATCCTATGCAAGGGTCACCTGGCTACAGCCAGCTGGGCCTGAGGTGAAGACTTGTTAGAAGGCTCTCAAGAAAATCTGGACAAACTCAGAGTATGAGAGGGACACACAGGGAGAGACTGAGTTGTGTTGCTCTAGAGCGAGGGCCATTTTCCCCTCACATGCCCAACCAGTGCCACCGTTCTCGTGCCCTTCTACCACATGATCAAATCTTGGTTTCTTTTAGCCTGATGAACTCTGCTGGCCTCCCTGACACTCCCTGAGTGTCACTCGCCACAATCCAATTAAAACAAAGGCAGAAAACCTGAACCGACACTTCTCCAAGGAGGACATGCAGATGGCCAATAGACAACTGAAAAGATGTTCAGTGAAACTAATCATCAGAGAAATGCAAGTTAAAACCACAATGAGATATCACGTCATACCTGTCAGAATGACAATCATCAAAAAAACAAACAAGCATTGGTGAGAAAGTGGAGAAAAGGAAACCCTCATTCACTTTTGCAGGAATGCAGACTGGAGCAGCCACTATGGAAAACAGTATGGAGGATCCTCAAAAAATTAAAAATGGAACTGCTTTATGACTGAGAGATTCTACTTCTGGGTATAAATCCAAAGAAAATCAACACACTAATTCGAAAGAATATATCCACTCCTATGTTCATTACAGTGTTATTTACAGTAGCCAAGATGTGGAAGCAACCCAGGAGCTCACCAGTAGACCAGTGGACAAAAACATGGTGGTTCATATATACAATGAAATATTAGTCAGCCATAAAAAAAGACTGAAACCTTACCATTTGTGACAGCATGGATGGACCTAGAGTGTATTATGCTCAGTGAAATAAGTCAGAGAAAAACAAATATCATATAATGTCACTTATATGTGGAATCTAAAGAATAAGATAAACAAACAAAATAGAAATGAAGTTGCAGAGAACAGACTGGTGGTTGTTAGGGGGGTGTTGGGGGCTCAGTGAAAAGGGGAAAGGGATTAAGAAGTACCAACTGGTAGTTAAGAATAGTTCTGGGGTTGTAAAGTACAGCATAGGTAATAAAGTCAATAGTGTTGTAATACCTATGAACAGTGCCAAGTGGGTACTTGAAATATTGAGCAGGCCACTTTATAAAGCATTTGATCGTCTAACCATTATGCTATACACCTGAAACCAATACAAAATAATATTGAACATAAACTGTAATTGAAAGAAAATTTTTTAAAAAGAGATGACAACTAATCTGAAACCAAGTTCATAAGTAAGAACTGATGAGGGAGAGTGGGGTTAGAGAGAGAAAGTGTTCCATGATAATTACATGCTATATATGGCCTGAATGTCCCTCCTTTTCCCAAATTTATATGTTGAATTCTAATCCCAAAGGTGATGCTAGTAGTAGGCGGGGGCTTTGGGAGGTGATCAGGTTATGCAGGTGGAGCCCTCATAATAGGACTAGTGCTGTTATAAAAGAGAACCCACAGACCTCCCTAGCCTCTTCCATTATGTGAGAATACAGGAAGTCTGGGACCTAGAATAGGGCCTTCAACCAACCATGCTGGTACCCTGACCTTGGAATTCCAGCCTCCAGAACTGTGAGTAAAAATTTTTGCTGTTTATAAACCACCCAGACTATGGAATATTGTTATAGCAGCCCAGACAAAGATACAGCACATATAAAAACCTAGAAATAAAAGTGTATTCAGAAAACTAAAATAAAATGTCAGCAGATGTAGACAATAGAGTAGGGAACATTTAGAGATAAGGAAGGGGTATGGGCAGAGTCAGATCATGCAGGAACCTGAAAACTATATTCAGAAGTTGGGTCTTTATTCTAAGAGTAAAGGAGAGCCACTGAGGAGATTTGAGCATGCAAGTAACATAATCTGATAAATGTTTTAAAAGATTATTCTGGTTTCAAGGGTAACAGATGTCAATAGGGCAAGAATATAAATTAGAAAGTTTTTCCAGGAAACCAAATGATAGCTAAATAGCTAAGCTAAAGCAGTGAGAGTGTGGATGAACAAACATCGGATAGATTTGAAAAATATATAGGACTTTATGAAAAAGAACAGCTCAGGTGGCTGGTTTTGACTCCTGAGAGGATAGTGGAGCCAGTCTCTGAGAAAGGGGTACAGAAAGGGGGTCAGCCGCTGGGGAGTCAGCTCGGCTTTAGAATGTTGTAAAGCAATGCTTTTTCTGCCCCAATGTCTACCCGGTCAGCTCATCTGTCATTGCCATGCAGCTGTGGGGAATGGGTCTCTGTATCTAACAGTATCCTACCTCTGCTTTTCTGCCTCACAAATTCCTCCAGATCTGGGGAAGTTTGTTAAACCTGGCAATGGTGTAGCCCAGAAGTGCCCCAAGTTACTCTTTTGTCGGGACAATCTTCAATCAGTGGGTACTGGGAGCTGGTTGATAGCGCCCCAGACTCCCTTCCTTTGGAGAGGCAATTCTGTGTTGCACAGACAGTGATTACCAGTCTATTCCCACAATGACTGCCAGCTCAGGAATGGATCTTTACTGGTTTCTCCTCCTGTATCTTGTTATTCCTGCCCCATCTCTCCTGCTTCCTGGAATTATCTTCCCAAGTAAACTTCATGTACCTAAGCATTTGTCTTAGGCTCTACTTGAGGGAGGGAACTCCAAACTGAGAGAAGTGTCTGTAGGACTTCACAGTGAAGATCCAAGTTAAACCTTCAGGAGAAGAGATTTAAGGTAGAAGCATAAACTTGCATTTTCTCCCAATGGAGGCTAAAGACATAGAAGTAGATGAAATCATCCAGTGAGAACAGAAGGGGGCCCACGAAGGAAACCTGAGGAACGGTGACTTCAGACACGGGCAGAAAAAGAGACCAGGAGATTGAGAAACAGAAGACTGGAAAGATAGAAGAACCAAGAATATCTGCAGGCATGGGAGCCCAGGGAAGCAAGAGGGAGTGGTCAGTGCTCTTAAAAGCTAAGGAGAAATCAAAAAAAAGTACAGAGACGTAACCATCAGATTTATAAAATAGAGGTCATTTGTGACTGACTTGGTGAGAAAACAATTCTAAAAGTATAATGAGGCAGAAGCTAGGTTACAAATACTTTAGTGTTTTGTAGCAGGGAGTGAGACTGTGAAGAGAATTAATATAGGGAATCATTTTAGGAAGTTTGGCTTTAAGGGGGAAAGGAAGAGAAAGATGAGGAGATAACTGACTCAATGAAAGGGGTGTGTGTGTGTGTGTGTGTGTGTGTGTGAGAGAGAGAGAGAGAGAGAGAGAGAGAGAGATGAGAGAGGACTGAGCCTGTTAGGCTCATAAGAAGCTAGGCAGAGAAAGAGGCTGAAGGTAGGTATGAGTGAATGACGAACATTGAAGATAATGAGTTTCTTAAGAAGAAAGGAAAGGATGAATTCCAGGTAGATAGATTAGATTCAGTCTGAGGGAGGGTCTTGTCTTCCATTCAGACAATAACATAGTTACTGGTCTATTTTCAAGGATGATATCAGTAGATTATTCCAAAGCATAACTGCCTACTTCTTTTGCATTAAATTGTCTTAATCTGATCAACTTTAATTGAATTTAACCACTGGTAATACCAGATAACAAGTATAATACACCCATCAGCTAATTTACTTGATGCTGCCATGATATTAAAATTGGAGTCCTTCAGATGTTACATGTGTATTTGCTTGATGGTCTGTGAAAAACATGTGTTTCTCAAGTAAGAGCGATAAAGAGAAGCATCATTAAATGTCAGCCTAGCAATATGGCATTGTTAACCCTCCTGCCTTTTTTAGGGGAAGTCAGCAAGTCATTTACTGCTTTGTGGTCTGTCTCTCATTTATAAATTGGGCCTAAGGTGATAGGTATTTATGATATCATTTGTTCTTGGATATTCACAAACTGAACAAGTTAAACCTTTATTGTCTATAAAGTTATAAACAAAGAAAGTGTTCCTCAAGATCCATTTTTTTTACTATAAAACACCATAATCAATCATGAAAAGGAAAATACAGGATTTTACAATGATCTAAGCTTATACAAAAAAAAATCAATGTCCTAAATAATGATCTTGGAGAATTCTTCTTTATCAACTGGCTGAGGCTTCTGAAAATGTCCGTGCAAAGAAGTTCTAACTAAAGGTATTTTATTTTTAAATTCAGACTAATAAATCTCCCTGACACACATAAATGCTTCAGGGCCCTAAGAACCTTCAAACAGTGATCAAAATAGGGCCATCTGCCTAAAAACTACCATTGCAGATCCAGTGCACAGAAATTTTTTGAAAGTTGAAGTTTTCCCTATTACTGTGTTCTCTTCATTTTCTCCACCGCCTGCATCTCCTCATCCTCCTCCCATCTCTGCTGCTGATTTTATCATCATTAACTACCATAGCACACAGTAGCATTCATCTTCATCAGATTTTGTGGGCAAATTATTTGATGACACCCTTAACAGTTAATGTTTTGTGAACTATATTCTAAAAGCAATACAACTAGTTTTGCTTGCAAGAAAAACTTCTTTGATGTCTTGGGGTAGCTATTTTTCAATGTAAAAGGACAATTCTTTTGCAAAAGCACAAACTAAGTCATATGCATATGCATTTGTTTCATCTATACCTGCATCCACAAAATCAAAAGTTTTTCTACTTTACTCCCAGCACCAGTCAGCATAAGAGCAGCTTCATCTTTCCTGTCACCTATGATGATAGTCCTAAGCAGTCACAATGACAAGATTTGGCCAATACTGAGGAAGGTCGTATTTACAATAATATAAAGGTCATAAAAACAGTAGTTTAAAGTGAACCAATTGTGAGTCAGGAGCCATCTGTACCCTTCTATCCATGTTTATTGTGAGGATTAAGAGTATAAAGTGCTTTGAAAACTGCAAAACCTTATACAAATGGGAGGAATTATTGTAATCCAAACCTGTATAATACATACAAAAACACACAAACCAAATAGTGCTAATGCATTCCTCAGTGCAGGTCTGTGTGGTTAGAATTTGAAGCATTTCTTTTTCCTAAAAATCACAGGCTTCTTCTTGCTGAGTTAAGAAGTATTTTATACTATGAAATACCAAATGAAAGCACAAATAGCACTGTACCATTCAATCCTGAACCAGTCTCCCACCTCAGTGACAGACTGTTAAATAAAAAAGTCTGGCCCTCCTAAAAGCTTTGAA
The DNA here is from genome assembly GCF_014824575.4 of Sturnira hondurensis. NCBI lineage: Eukaryota > Metazoa > Chordata > Mammalia > Chiroptera > Phyllostomidae > Sturnira > Sturnira hondurensis. Next base: position 11,789,041 of record NW_028079044.1, on the reverse strand, counting down.
AAGATGAGCATTCCTTTTATTTAAGTACAAAAGAAAGAAAGAAAATCCCAACTAACTTGTTATAAATAAAACAATTTGAAATTCTACTCACATTCTACAAAAAGTCAAGAGATCATTTTTCCACAGGACCCCCTATTAATGCCTTGTGTGGCGTTTGGGAAGGCTTCAGGCAGTAGAGGCTTCTGAAATTCAATCTGCGGTTTGCTGTCCCACCTATTCCTGTTGTGCGAAAATGCCAAATTAGAGCAGATAAACAAAGCCTCAAGGCAAATGCCAAGCTATTGCTGTCTTAAATTTTCTAAGATTAAAAAAAAAGATTAACATAAGATGAGGATATTGGCTACATTCATATGTATTAATTCAGTAACGTTTAAGTTCCAACCACACCTACCTATGTTGTCTCCTCTTGCTGCTGGTGATTTGCTTCTAATATTTCTCACATCACTAGAACAAGAGCTACAATAACAACCACAGGAATTTTCACTAGAAAAACATGATCAGTAGCCCTCATAATTCTCCATGAAAGCTAAAATAAGGAAAAATAGAAAAGAGTTTCATGAAATGTGTTTCCCCTGGGTTTTGCCATGATTTATTCGCATGCTTATTTCCATTGTTAATTACTTGATAGTTTATACTTCTTTTCAGTCTCTGTCAGAGACTGACCTGGAAGAAATGCACTTCCAGACATGACTTTGGTAGGATGTTTCATAGTTTACATAGCTTATCTTCATGTTCGGGATTTCCTTTGATCTGCACAAAAACAACTGCTGGAGAGGTAGGTATTATTGTGGATGAAGAAAGTGAATCTCAGAGACTTCAACTGACACAGGTACGAAGCAGTGACACTCAAAGCCAGACTCTGATACTTCCCCACCTATGTTTCCTTAGGTAGATGAATACAAGATAATAATAGGACATAAGGAATGATGCTATGAGAAATGTTCAACCACAGAGAATACATAGAGATGAGAGAGAATTAAAAAAACCCGTCAAAAAGACAATCCTGATTTTCATACACACACATCACTGTTTATAATTTTTTAAATTATAATCTACTTTTCTTTGAACAGATCTCATGTTAATACATAAATTGAAAAAATAAACAAAAATAATTTAATTCATGTGTGTTTCTATTGACACACATGTTATTAACACAGGAGGTGCTCATAGGCTATTTTCTCACACATAATAATTATTATTTACTGATGGCAAAGCTCTGTGGATGTGACTCAAGTGTCAGTGACATAAAGAAAAGCCTGTTTAAATGATCTGCAAAGCAGGGGCACAGCTGTAACTATGTCCTGGCAGAGTCTGTCAAGTAAATAGCATGATCTTTGCAAACACAGCCGTATTATTTTTTTTCCTGGCATTTGTAATTTGTTAAAACTCTCTGTGCATGCCTATCCTCCTAATAACAATGGCAAATGGCCAATCTCTGTACTTATCTCTTGTACACACATCACACTATGTATGTTTGAACAAGTTTCTATATTTGAAGGAGCCACATACGTATATTCAAGAAATATACATATATTGCACCTAGCTGTAAATTTTAAATAGCACTCTGTGACTGGTATGAGATAACTTACAACTCAGTGATATAGCATTCAAAAATGCCAAATAAAACAATTTCACTTGAGATCCTATAAAAGTAGCCCAAGATCAACTGCTAGATCTCCTTAGAAAAAACAAGCAAACAAACAAACAAATACCATGATCCTTCAAAACTGCTATGTGGTTTTGTAAGACATACTACATCTGATATTTATAGGCTCCGTTATTGCCAGAGCCCCAAGAACATCTGCCTGGGACCCTAGCCATTGTCTACGAACTTATTGGTACCTTGGTAGATATGTGAATATCCAACAGCTTTCTAATTTAGAAATGTTGGGTGGATTTTTAGTAACTTTTATTTTATTCATAATTTAAAGATTAGATACTAAAACAGTAGCAAGCTAACATCACTGCCAACAAAATTCATCTTTAATATAAATCTCTTTAGGTATGACTTTACTCCCCATGTAATTATACGATCTCGGGATTTGATGAAATACTGAAGCCAACCACTCTTTCCACACAATTCAGTGCATGCTTAAGAGTTGGACCCCTGGAAACAGGCTTCCCCGGGCCTGAGCTCAGGCTTTCATAATTACCATCTATGGAATTATGGCCTGGGCCACACCATCTATGTGACACCAGGCAAGCCTTTAGACCCCCTAAGCTTCCATTTCATTTCTTAAATGTGGGGGATACAAAAGACCATCCCTCATTGAGTTGCACTGATTATATGAAATAGCACCTGGCTCAGTACTTGCACACAGTAGGTGCTCAAGAAATGTGAGTTTTTTTAGTTTTTAAAACATTATTTTTTTAAAGATTATATTTATTTATTTTTACAGGGGAAAGGAAGGAGAGAGAGAAATATCAATGTATGGTTGCCTCTGGTGTGTCCCCTGCCGGGAACTGGCCTGCAACCCAGGCATGTGCCCTGACTGGGAATCGAACCACGATCGTGTGGTTCGCAGGCCCGTGCTCAATCCACTGAGCTACACCAGCCAGGGCAGTTTTTAAAACATTATAGAACCAGCATCCCAACACATGCTCACTCAGCATTTGGTTGAAAATGTCCAATAACAAAAAACTTTCCACCTCCTAGGGTGTCCCTCTCACATTCTGAATCACTGCCTTAAGAGTTCTGTCAGAGCTTAAATCTTTCTTCCTCTTCCCCTTTTAATGGCCCTGATTATGTTTTCTTGGGCCTTTTAGCGGGGGAAGGGGGGGGGAGTACTTAATCTCTGTTCTGCATAACAATTTTCCCTTTCAATAGCTTAAGACAACTAATTTGGGTCATTTTTTCTTCCTGTGGGCCTTTTCTGCAGGTGAAATACTCCCAAAGCTTTTCCTCAAGTACCATGGTTTCAAAGACCCCTCCTTATCAACACCATGATTATTCCCCAATAAACCTCTCTGGGTTCATGTTTATACAACAGTCTTAAAATGTGAAAACACAGCCAATAAAATAGCCTAGGTGAGGACTAAGAAATTAAAAGCATATAAAATTCTGATTCTGAATAATGACAGTTTTAATTTTTTGTTTGTGAATCTTATACCTTTTACTTTTCTCGCCTAGTTCAGTACTAAATAATACTGTGGGGAATGGGGAGTAGTAGGTATCCGTGTCTTCTTGATTTTGAAAGGAATGCTTGTGCCAGCAAGCTTTACTACATCAAGCAAATTTTGGCGGAACCTGTGCTAAGCCTGCTGGAAATGGAGGTATGGTTATAGAAAGTATAGTGTTTTTCTGAGAAATATTTAATGCTTGTTATTTTCGTATCAGGCAATCTAAAAGAAAAATGAGCTGTTGAAGTTGTACTTTTTCTGAATCGAAGTACCCACTGAGCTAAAGCCAGCCCAAAAAAGGGCTGGTGAGTGCCCGTGGGTCTTGAACCACCCTCACAAGCAAGGGTGATTATTAAGCGATATTTGGAAGTTGTACTTTTTAATAGCATGTTTCACTTTAAAAAATTGTCTGCCTTATCTTGAAAATGAGAATGTGTTTTTGATTATACAAATACACCAACAATTGTTGAAATATTAGCCAATAAAATGAACAATCTCATTCACATCTAAATCTAACATAGTCTAAAGTTTGAATCTTTGACAATGTTGTAGTGCTATAGCTTTCCTGGCTCTCGACTCTAAGCTTTATTAATGAAGCCCAAGTTTCCAATAGGTTTTTGGCAATCAAAGCATACTGATGCTGGCAACCTCAAAGAGCTGCATCCAGAGGTTATGTAACTCAGCAGTCCCCAACCTGTTTGGCACCAGGGACTGGTTTCATGGAAGACAATTTTTCCACTGGGAGGTGGAAGGGGCCAAGACAGGAGTGAGAGCTCACGTGTTAGTTCAAGTGAAGCTCCACTGGCTCACCTGCCGCTCACCTGCTGCTGCATGCCCTGGTTTCTAACAGGCCATGGACCGGTACTGGTCCATTAATAAACCATCAGTTTATTTACTGATGGACTCACTCCTTCAAAGCTCCAGGTCTGAGGCAGCAGTTTGAAAGATGCCAGGGACATACAAGAAAAAACTGAATTGTATGACTTCATGGTGTGCTCAGAGAAACCACTTTTTCCCAGACAGAAGTGTTGGCAGAGGTCACTGTCCCTTTACTGAGCCCTCCCCCTGCAGGCACAGGCAGGTGTCCTGTCTGAGTCTCCATCAACCTGGCTAACACCGTTTGCCTCACTCTGGTGATTCAGAGACCCTGCCCTACCCAATATTCAGGCACACCCAAGGCTCTGCCATGGGATTTCCTATACAAACAGTGTATCTTAACTCATGCTTCAGATTTTCCTAAATCTCTCAAAGGTTCATAAACTCTAAACAAGCAACATCTGACCTTAGAGTGCCCAGTACCTATAACTAAGCAGCCCCATACCTAGCACTAGAAATAGCCAGCAGTTCACAGCTTAGCCTCTCCCAAGCATCTCCCAAGCACAAGTAGAAAATTACTTTGGACCCTGGAGTTACACTGCCTGAGTTTGAGTCCTGTCTCCACTACTTAGTAGTTGACCAGGAATAAGATGATTTCTGTGTCTCAGTTTCCTCAACTATAAGTGGGGTTGGTGACTATACTATTCTCATACCAAGCAGCCATGGGCAGGGCACAGGCAGCAGCTGACTCTGGCCTGCACCTCCCAAGGCCCCAGAACCAACACACCTGTGGCTAACATCAGAGCACCACTAACAACATCCACAAGTAACACATTCAAAGGGCATACTCAGCAGGCACCAGAGCCCCTATAGCAAATTCTGCTCCATAGGGTAAGCCCCTACACAACAGCTCCTCCATTGCAGCCACAGCCGATCCTCACAACCAGTCAGAATGGGGGGTCAATCCATTCCAAAGACATGCATGCCAACAGCAGTCAAGGCTCAACTACAACAGGAGAGCATGCACAACCCACACAAGGGACACACCTGGAATACCTTTCTCAGGGGACCAGGAAGACTGTGCTATTGGGCCCCACAGGACACCAACTACATAAGGCTACTCTACAAAGACCAAGAGATGTAGCAGCTCTACCTAATACATAGAAACAAACACAGGGAGGCAGCCAAAAGGAGGATATAAAGAAACATGTCCCAAATAAAAGAACAGAAAAAAATTCCAGGGCAAAAAAATAAACTGAGACAAGCAATCTACCTGATGTAGAATACAAAACCCTGGTTATAAGGATACTCAATGATCTTAGTGAGAACTTCAACAAAAAGATAAGAAACATAAAAAGAACTAGCCAGAAATTAAAAATATAATAACTAAAATGAAGAGTATGTTAGAGGGAATCAACAATAGAGTAGATAAAGCAGAAGATCAAATCAGTGATTTCAAAGATAAGGAAGCAGAAAATACCCCATCAGAACAGCAAAACAAAAAAATTCAAAAACTTGAGGATAGTTTATGGGACCTCTGGGACAACATCAAGCATACCAACATTTGTATCTTACCAGGAGAAGAAAAAAAGCAAAGGATTGAGAACCTATTTGAAGAAATAATGACTGAGAATTCCCTCTCCTGGTAAAGAAAATAGACACTACAAGCCCCGGATTCTTAGAGAATTACAAACAAGATGAGTCCAAAGTGGCCCACAGAAAGATACATCATAATTAAACTACCAAAGATAAAGATAAAGAGAATGTTAAAAACAGCAAGAGGCTCTGGCCAAGATGGAGGCATAGGCAGAAACCATCCACTTCCTTGCACAACCAAAAGGAGGATAACAACCAATGTAAAATCAGTAAACAACCAATAGCACCAGAAAATCAAACTGCATGAAAGTTTGACAACCAAGGAATTAAAGAAAAAAATCAACCAGAACAACCAGACTGGTAAGGCGGGCCTTCAGGGTGGTCAACTCAGAAAAATGGAGGCAAGGTGGCTGAGGGGCGGGGCTCACTGCCAACAGCTCACAGTGAAGCTGTGAAGAAGGGAATGACTTAAGGGGAAAACTGAGACTCAGAGCTGACTGTGGGCTAGCCGTGGTGAGAGAAAAGTCCAGTCTGATATGACAGTCTGTTGGAAAACGCAATAGAGATAAGTAGGTGAGCTGCACTGTTTCCTCTCTGGCCCCTCCCCCATAGGCAGCACCACAGCACAGGAAAGAGGGTTGCCCCACCTTGGTGCTACCTAAGACCCCGCCCCTTACAACTTATTAGCTGCACAAAGACAAAGAAATATGGCAAAAATGAAAGAACACAGCAAAACCTCAGAACTAAGTGATGAGGAGATTGCCAACCTATCTGATGGAGAATTTAAAGCCCTGGTAGTCAAAATGCTCACAGAACTGATCAAGCTTGGTCGAAAAATGAAAGAACAAATGAAATATACCCAAAATTAAATAAAGCAAAATATTCAGGGAACCAACAGTGACAAGAAGGAAACCCTGGATTCAAAGCAATGATTTGGAACAAAAAAAATAAACATTCAAAAGCATCAGAATGAAGAAACAAGAACCCCCCAAAATAAACAGATGCTGAGAATTCTCTGGGACAACCTGAAACATTCCAATATCTAAATTATAGGGATGCCAGAAGGAGAAGAACAACAGCAAGAAATTGAAAATTTATTTGAACAAATAATGAAGGAAAACTTGCCCAATCTGGTGAAAGAAATAGACTTTCAGGAAGTCCAGGAAGCCCAGAGAGTCCCAAAGAAGTTGGAACCATGAGGGAACACACCAAGGCACATCATCTTTAAGTTACCCAAGATTAAAGACAAAGAGAAAACCCTAAAAGCAGCAAAAGAAAAGGAGACGCTTACCTACAAAGGAGTTCCCATAAGGCTATCACCTGATTTCTCAAAGGAAACCTTACGGGCAAGAAGGTCCTGGAAAGAAGTATTTGATGTCATGAAAGGCAAGGACCTACACCCAAGATTACTCTATCCAGCAAAGCTTTCATTTAGAATGGAAGAGCAGATAAAGTGCTTCCCAGATAAGGTCAAGTTAAAGGAGTTCATCATCATCAAGCCCTTATTATATGAAATGTTAAAGGGACTTATCTACGAAAAATGAGATTAAAAACTATCAACAGTAAAGTGACAACAAACTTACAACTATCAACAAATGAACCTAAAAGAAAAGAAAAACAACAAACAAAAACAATCAGAAAAGAACAGAATCAGAGAAATAGCTATCACACAGAGGGAGTTCAGTGGTGAGGGGGAAGGGAGGAATAGGAGGAAAAAAGTACAGGGAAGAAGCATAGTTAGTAGGCATAAAATAGATGGGGAGAGAGAAAAATGGTATAGGAAACAGAGGACTCGAAGAACTTACATGTACAACCCATGGACTTGAACTATGGAGGAGGAATGCTGGAGGGTTGGGGGGCAGGGTGGTGGGATAAATCAGGGGGAACTGGGAAAACTGTAATCATATAATTAATAAAAATGTTTAAAAATTAAAAATAAATATATAAAATCTTTTTTAAAAAAGCAGCACGAGAAAAGCAATTAGTTACCTACAAAGGAGCTCCCATAGGACTTCCAGCTGATTCCTCAATAGAAACATTTAAGGCCAAAAGGGACTGGTATAAAATATTCAAAGTAACTGAAAGAAAAGACCCACAACCAAGAGACTCAGCAAAGCTATTATTTAGAATTGAAGGACAATTAAAGAGCTTCCCACACCAGAGAAAGCTGAAGGAGTTCATTGCCACCAAGCCAGCATTACAAGAAATATTAAAGGGACTTCTTTAAGAAGAAGAAAAAGAAAAATATGAATAATGAAAAGGCAATAATTATATAACTTTTAATAATTACTTTAAACACAAGTGGGTTAAATGTTCCAGTCAAAAGATATAGATTGCCTGAATGGATAAGAAAACAAGACCCTACATAAGAAATTTACTTCATTTTGAAAGATACACAAAGACTGAAAGTAAAGGAATAAAAAAAATATTTCATGAAAACAGAAACAAAAAAATCTGGAGTAGCAGTACTTATACCACACAAAATAGAATTTAAAACAAGGGCTATAACAAGGGACAAAGAAGGGCCCAGCAATTCCACTTCTGAGTATTTATCCAAAGAAACTCAAAACACTAATTTAAAAAGATATATACACTTCCATGTTCATTGCAGCATTATTTACAATCACCAAGATATGGAAACAACCTAAGTGTCCATTCCTGGATGAATGGATAAAAAAGAATTGGTGCATATATACAATGAAATATGGCTTAGCCATAAAAAAGGATGAAATCTTACCAGCTGCAACAATGTGTAAGGTATTATGCTGAGTGAAGTACGTCAGACAGAGAAAGACAAATGCCAAATGATTTCATTTATATATGGTATCTAAAAAAATATAAACAAACAAGTGGGACAAAAGCAGATTCATGAGTACAGAGAACAATTTGATATTTGTTGAATGGGAGGGGGTCAGGAGAAGGGCAGTAAAGGGGACAGGATTAAGGAGTACAAATTGGCAATTACAGAATGGTCATGGGAATATAAAGTACAGCATAGGAAAGATAGTCAATAATATAATAACTATGTATGATGTCAGATGGGTGCTGGATTTGTCAGGATGATCACTTCATAAAACATATAAAGTATCTGATCACTATGTTGTACACCTGACACTAATATAGTATTGCGTGTCAACTGTAATTGGAAAATAAAAATTTATTTTAAAAAATATGCAAAAGACATAAACATAGATGCTCCAAAACAAGAAATGCAAATGGTCAATATATGTATTTTAAAAGTTCAACTTCACTAGTATTCAAAGAAAAGTTAAATGAGGCAAGACGCTAATTTTTACCTATAAAATTGGCAGGAGTTTTGAGAATCATAATATCCAATGGTGAAGCAACAAGAAAATGTCCAAGGCCCTCATACAATGCTAGGAGTTTATCAGAAAGAAAGAACTATAACAGTTTTCCAAGAATAATGCCATAAGAATATCCATGATAATCTTAAAGATAAAAAATGGGCAATGGTGGAGGCATTCTAATTGCCTAAGTATAATATATTGGTTAAATAAATAATGGTACGGTTATGCAACTGAGTGAATGATATTTAATTATTTGAAAAAACACTTATGATTTTTAAGCAAAAATATTTATATAACATTATTTATAGCACTATGCTGAGAGGTTAATGGTTAAATAAATTATAGTCTACTAAAACAATATTATATAGTTCTGCCAAGATGGAGGCGTAGGTGGAAACACTGTGCCTTCTGCCACAACCAAGTCTGAATACAACAAAGGTTTAGTAAACAAAGACGCAACCAAAGAACAGAAAATTGAACTATACGGAAGTCCGACAACAACAAACCATTCAACCGGGATGGTAAGAGGGGCGGAGCCAGCAGCAGAGCAGGGGCGGGCAGGAAAGATCCCCTGCCCCAGGCACCCAGGCAGCTGGGGTAGCGTCGGGCGGACCCAGTGAGGACGCAGGGTGGTGGGCTGGCTGCGGTCACACATTCGTGTGCAGATAAACCAGCAGAGGAGTGAGCAGTGAGATGGACTGCACAGGCCCCAGCAGTAAACCCAGCAAGGACGCTAGGCGGCAGGCTGACCGGGTCGCACATTGGCGAGCAGTGGCCGCAGCGGGAGGCAGCAGAGGGCACCGCCATTGCTTTGCTTTGACCCCACCCCCACATTCAGTGTCAAAACCCAGCAACTGAGTTGCTCCTCCCTGGTGAACACCTAGGGCCCTACTCCTCATACATAACAGGCATGAACAGTTCAAAAGATGGCTCAAGAAGAACTCAAAGCCCCAGAGCCAATAACTCTAAGCGAAAAAGAAATAGCGAACCTCTCAGAGCACAGTTTAAAATACTGGTGATCAGGATGCTCACAGAACTGGTTGATTTTAGTCACAAATTAGAGGAACATATGAAGGCTAAACTAATTGAAATGAAGGGAAATGCACAGGAAACCAATAGTGATGGAAAGGAAACTGTGACTCAAATCAAGGGGGTGGACCAGAAGGAAGGAAGAAATGACCAAACAGAAAAATGTGAAGTTACAACAATTCAAAAAAATGAGGAGAGGCTTAGGAACCTCCAGGACATCTTTAAATGTTCCAACATCCGAATTATAGGGGTTCCAGAAGGGGAAAAGAAACAGCCACAAGTGGAAAACTTATTTGAACAAATAATAAAGGAGAACTTCCCCACCCTGGCAAAGGAAATAGACTTCCAGGAAATCCAGGAAGCTCAGAGAGTCCCAAAGAAGTTGGACCCAGGAAGGAACACACCAAAGCACATCATAATTAATTAATTAGCCAAGATTAAATGAAGGAGAGAATTCTAGAAGCAGCAAGAGATAAGGGGACAGTCACCTACAAAGGAGTTCCCATCAGACTGTCAGCTGATTTCTCAAAAGAGATCTTACAGGCAAGAAGGGGCTGGAAAGAAGTATTCCAAGTCATGAAATCCAAAGACCTACAGCCAAGATTGCTTTATCCAGCAAAGCTTTCATTTAGAATGGAAGGGCAGATAAAGTGCTTCTCAGATAAGATCAAATTCAAGGAGTTCATCATCACCAGGCCCTTATTATATGAAATGATAAAGGGACTCATCTAAGAAAAAGAAGATAAAAATATAAACAGTGAAAGCACAGCAAACTCAGAGTTATTAACAACCACATCTAAAACAAAAGCAAACCAAGAGGACAACTAGATCAGGAGCAGAACCATAGAAATGAAGAACACATGGAGGGTTAGCAACAGGGGAGTGGGAGGAGGAGAAGGGGGGAGAAGGCACAGAAAATAGCATAGATGGTAGGTAGAAAATAGATAGGGGGGAGGGCAAGAGTAGTAGGGGAAATACAGAATCTAAAGAACTTGAGACATGTGGTCATAAACTAAAGGGGGGGAATGGTGGGGGAGGGGGTGTGCAGGGTGGAGGGGAATGAAGGGGGGTATATTGAATGAAGGGGTATATTGAATATACCATTATAGAACAACTATAATGGTATATTCAATAAAATATATTTTAAAACAATATTATATAATAATATTTAATGATTTGGAAATTATTATGACTTCTAAGTGATAAAATGTTTTTTAAATACTATTATTACCCAAATATAATTTCACAAAATATTATACAATGATTGCATATTATTTTTATAACGTTTTTAATATTCTTTTTATACTCAGCCATTGTTCCAGCTTGTAGCATCTTGCTAACTGATATTTTTCCTCAGTGAATTTGATAAGCACAATTCCAACAAAGGTGGCCAAAATGATGAATAGAATAATGTCAAAGGGAAATGTCATATTACAAACAAAGGCATGGAGCGTCTTTTTCATATGTCTTCAGCCATCTGTATGTCCTCTCTGGAAAAGTGTCTATTCAGGTCCTTGCCTATTTTTTTAATTGACTTGTTGTTGGTTTTATTTCATGTTGAGTTTTATAAGTTCTTTATGAATTTTGGATATTAACCCCTTATCAGATGGATCAAGAAATATGTTCTCTCATTCAGTGGGCTGTCTTCCCATTTTGATTATGGTTTCCTTTGCTGTTCAAAAACTTTTTAGTTTGATATAGTCCCATTTATTTTTTCTTTTGTTTCCCTTGCCTGAGGAGATATATCAGATAAAATATTACTATGAGAAATGTCCAAGATTTTACTGCCTTGTTTTCTTCTAGGATTTTTATGGTTTTGAGTCTAATACTTAAGTCTTTAATCCAATTTGAATGTATTCATGTGTGTGGCAAAAGAAGGTGGTCTAAGTTCATTTTTATGCATGTATTGGTCCAATTTTCTCAACACCATTTATTGAATAAATTATTTTTAGATCATTGTAAGTTTTTATGTCCTTTGTCTCCTGAAATGTAAATTGACTATGAGGAGTTTATTCCTTGGCTCTCTACTCTGTTCCATTGATCTATATGTCTGTTTTTAGGCCAGCATCATGTTTTGATTACTATGGCCTTATAGTGTATGTAATTTGATATTAGGTAGTAAGAGGACACACAGATGGCTGAAAGACATGAACATTCTCTATGTCATCAATCATCAGAGAGATGCAAATGAAAACCACAATGAGATATCATCATCTCACACCTGTCAGAATGGCTATCATCAATAATTCACCAAACAAGTGCTGGCGAGAATGTTGGAAAAAGGGGAACATTTCTGCATTGTTGGTGGAAATACAGACTAGTACAGCCACTGTGGAAAGCAGTGTGGAAATACTTCAAAAAATTTAAAATGGATCTGCCTTATAACCCAGCAATTCCACTTCTAGGAATTTATCCAAAGAAACCCGAAATACTAACTCAAAAGAATATATGCACCCCTAAAATCATTGCAGCATTATTTACAACAGCCAGGATTTGGAAGCAGCCCAAGTGTCCATCAGTAGATGAGTGGATAAAACAGCTGTGGTAAATTCACACAGTAGAATATGAAATTTTCTATTGTGAATAGAAAATTGTATTCTATTGTAAATATGACCACAATGGTCATAAAAAAGGAGAAAATATTACCCTTTGTGACAGCATGGATGGACCTGGAGAACATTAAGCTAATTCAAATAAGCAAGTCAGAGAAAAACAAGTATCATATGATTTCACTCGTATGTGGAATATAATGAGCAAACCGAAATAACAAACAAAATAGAGACAGATAATATGTGGGGAGTTAATATGTGGGCAGATAATATCTGCCCTCATAGATAAAGGGCAGGCTGACAGCTCTGGCGGGGGTGGGGGGTGGAGAGATTGGGCAAAAAAGAAAAAGAATTCATGGACATAAAAAGCATGGACACTGCGGGTGGTGATTGAGGCAGGGAGGGGAGTGGGTAGAGGTGAAAGAGGGTATAGGGAGGCTAAATGGTAATGGATAAAAATACAATAAAAAATAAACAATAAAAACAAAGGCAAAAGCAAAAATAATATATATAAAAACAACCTACCTCTAGGCTGAAGCAATGTATTAATTAATAGCTTTGGGGTATACTTAATAAGTTTATAATTCATTGATTTATACTCACATTTAGTGAAAATTTCTCAATCTTGTCCATAAGGTATGACAGTGAGGATGGGTAAAGGGAGAGATTAGAATATCCTTATAAACATTCTACTTCACAGAAAGCTAGCTCTATTCACCCTTTCCCTATACTTCAAGGAGTAGGGATAGGGTGCTTTGGGGAATGTTTAGTGGTAGGGCTGTTTCCCTGTATAGTAGTCCCCCTTTACCAATGGGGAATATGTTTTAAGAACCCCAGGGGATGCCTCAAAATGCAGACAGTATCAAACTTTATGCTTTTGCATAGATATATGTACCTATGATAAAGTTTAATTTATATATTAGACACAATAAAAGATTAACGACAATAACTAATAAGGTAGAATGTTACAATAATATACTGTAATAAAAGTTATGTGAATGTGGTTTCTCTCCCAAATATCTTATTGTATTATACTTACCCTTCTTATAATGACATAAGGTGATACAATGTCTATGTGATGAGATGGAGTGAAGTGACTGACACAGGCATTGTGATGTAACTTTAGGCTACTATTGACTTTCTGATGATCCATTAGAAGGAGAATCATTTGATTTGGTTAACCTGAATCGTCAAGCCATGATGATGTCCATAGTTAGATGTGCAAGTACTATTTTTGGACCAAGGTTGACCTGAGTAGCTGAACCTACAGAAAGTAAAACCACAGATAAAGATGGGACAGGGTGGGAGGTACAGCGGGAACTACTGTATTGACACTTCATAGTAGGCTGGCCTAACTATAGGTGGTTCTAGAACTTATAATATGTGAACTCCCCACCTTTGTGCACAGCTTTGTAGCTTAGCTAGGGCCCAGGACATGCCTGCTGACCTCCAGTCACACTTGTTTACAACCACCTGGAACTTCTGTTAATCTTCACAGCGTGTGTTGGGAAAAAAAAAAGCAAAGAAAAGAACAATTTTGTATTTACGAAAAACACAGTGGGAAAGGTAATGGGATACAGGAATCATTGCAATGATTTTCTATTTTGCAAAGCATATTTATACATTTAGAAAGTTGTATTATTCATCTACTTAAATATAATAATTCAAGTTTACTTGAACTCTTTACCTGTGTGTATACCTTTCATTTTAATACCAAATTGTCCATCTATACTATTTCTACTCTAATAACTTTGATGTAATTGGGGAATATGCCTAAGCAATGTACACTATACTGTTGAAGATAAATTATACTGTTTGTTAAAAGCACAGAAACACAATCCAAAACAAATAAGAGGGTATAATGTATTAATATTTTGGGGGCAGGAAAATATTTTTATAATCAACAAAAAGAAAGATTAATTTTCTTCCAGGAAGGAGAACAGAATTTATATTTTTACAAAGAGTAATATAAAAATATTATTAGTACAGTAATACTGTTGCTCTAAAAATGGAACTATTATTTAATTATTAAGATAGTCATTGGCTTCTAACCAGTATTACAATTCACTTGACAGATCTGAGGTCTCCTGAACCAACTTTGTCTTTACTGATCTTCCCAGGCTTGTCGTTCCCACCCCCCACAGAGTCTGCCACATGGAACAGCAGCCTGCTATAATAGATGAACACTGTGGTAGGATAACACAAGGAAATGCTCAGGACCAAAACACTACAATATAAACAGCATTTTAGAGGGGACAATTTTTTTTGGTATTGTATTTATGTCATTCTCAGAGTTGCTCATATTTTTTAAATGATTTTATTTATTTACTTTTAGAGAAAGAGAACTAGAGAAATATCAGTGTGTAAGAGAAACACTGATTGGTTGCCTCTCACATACCCCCAACTGGGGACCTGGTTTGCCACCCAGGCAATGTGCCCTGACTGGGAATCGAACCAGCAACCCTTTGGTTTGCAGGCCAGCACTCAATCCACTGAGCCACACCAGCCAGGGCTTATATGACTTATCTTTTAAATGTACCTAAATTCTTAGAACTGTCTCACAGTTCATTTTAAGGCAATAAATTGAATAGCATATTCTCTTATTTCTAAACTATTAATATCAAATAGAAAGAATTTATATCTTTGTCATGCCAAGGAGTAATTTAAATAACTCTCCAAATGAGTTTCTTGTCACATAGTATCATACATTATTATCTGATAACTGTACCTCCTGTCAAAGAGACAAAAATCATTGTACTAGGCTCAATTTTTTGTGCAAAAAATACTTAAGTAAACCATAAATGTAATTAAACTCCAATGAAATGTATTGAACAATTTTGGGGGGAAGCAGCTATTATTCTGACCATCAACATTGGCATAAGAGTAAACAGTTAAACTTTACAGGGTTATTTACTAATCTTGCTGGGAATGATTCCCATGATTTTAGGAACAGAGACTCTATCCTCTCTCTTTACATTTGGAGTAATAGGTCTAGACGATGGGAATCCCAAATTGTACTAGTCTCTTGATTCCATAAAAGTGGATTCCCTTCTCTGTCCTTTAGTATTTAACTAACGTGACTGCTGCCTACAAGTATTATAAGCATCAACTAATAGTATTTGGAATGTTTTTTATACCCTTTGGACCATTTGTGACATCAGTAATGATAGGATTCTTTCCAAACCACAATTTTTTCCTTTCAAAACTCTAATATATTTTTGCACGATCATAGCTTGTTCCTCTATTTTTAATGTTTCTTCTGAACTATGACAGGCATGCTTATTACAGGAAATTTGAATAATAAATAAAACTAAAAGGAAAAATATCCATGATTTTGTCAATTTTTTTCCTCCTGGATTTTGATGAAATAATTATGATTTTCACTTCTTTTTTCAATGTTAGGAAGATATCTTTAAAAGAATTTGCTCAGGTTTTTGATAAATTTGGTTAATATGACTAATCACATTCTCTGTCTTTACTGGAAAGGCAATAGAGGTGTTGCCTCACAGTTACAGTTCAATTCAGAAAATTAAATGCTAGCATGATTTCACTTCCTCTGTAGGTGTTTCTTCTTCACAATCATCACTTTAATAGATGTATCGATGATAGCTATCACTTATAAAAAGCCTTATTTAATGATATAATCTTCACATCAACCATAACAGTAAGTTATCATTCTCACTTTGCAAAACAAAGGCCTGAAATCAATCACACAGCTCTTAGGTGGTGAAGTGAGAACGTTAGGGGATTTGAACCCTGCTCTCTCCGCTTCTAAGGGCATCCTTTCCATTATAGCCCAACACCTCATCACGAATATCAAATCTGCTTAATTAAACCCTATGGTTGAGCACATCAAATGCTCCCTCACCATTTTATTTTTTTAAAACTAATATCAATAATGTTGGAAGTAATATCTTGATGTATAAACCTTTATTTATTTTTATGATTATTTTCCTAAAGAAAGAGGTTTAAAATTTGGATTATTGCATTAGAAGTGGGAGTGTTTTTTACAACCTTTTTTGAACCTTGTGTAAGGGTTCACTCTCAGTCCCCATACCAGATATGGGAAGATATGGGAGAAGTCATCAGACCTTTCATTCCCTTTATTCATTCAATCCAGTTCCCACTCTAGGTCAAGCACTGTGCTAGTATTCAGGATATAAAGTTGAAAGCCCATGCCTGACCTCAAAGAGCTTATGAACTAGGAAGAAAAACAGACACAATAAACAATTACAGCACAGCGAAACTAGCACTGTGACCAAAGTAACACAGAGGAAGATGCTTTGAGAAACACAGAGTAGGGCACTTAAGCCATTTTCAGGGAGGTCCTGGAAGGCTTTCTGGAGATAATGAGGCTTGAGCTCCATCTTAAAGAGAAACAGAAGCTAGGCAGATTTTCCCTAACATCTCCAACCAGAATTAACAGCTTCCTAATCCATGTGTGTTTCTTTACTAATGTGTATTGTACTTATTTGTTTCTATGTCTCTTACTCTCTCATTGGGCTCAGATTCTTGATGGGAAGCACTACTATATCCCTAATTAGCCTATTACAATGTCAGAAAAAGTGGGAATAAAATAAACATTAGTTGAATTATTTTGAAATCCTAGCCTTGTTGCTATTTTCTCCCATAACTTCCTTTTGATTTATATAAATATGTGTGGTTTTTTTCTTTTGGTTGTAAAAATACTGTTCACCACACACAAATCAGAGTGGGTGGAAGGTTGGAAAATAGAAAGTGTTGGTGAAAGATTTGGAACAACAGCAATGTTTATACATTGCTGGATCTGGAGCCCCAGCAGTGCTCATACATTTCTGGAAGCAGTAAAAATTGGTACAACTATTTTGGAAAATGGTTGAATAATATGTCATAAGCCAGAAAGTCCACTCTTAGGAATAAACTCAACACAAGTGCATGCAAGTGTTTACCAAAAGGCATAATTTTACCAGAAGTGGCACTATCCATAATAGCTCCAAATTAGAAAATACACAGATGCTCATCAACAGTGGAATGGATAAACTTACTGTGTTATGGTCACAAACAGCAAGGAAAAAGACTCTACATTCAACAGTATGAAGGAGCTTTAATAAAATAATTTTGATTATTTAAGAGCTAGATTTTTTTGAAAAGTACCCATTGTATATTTACTTTTACATATGTCGTAAAAATAGGCAAAACTATGCTATTAGAGGTCAGGAAAGGTCAGTTAGAAGTGAGGTTCTGTGACTTAGGAAATAGGAAGCCAGAGCTTTTGGATGTACTGGTAGGGCTCTGTTTCTTCATCTGGGTGCTGGTTAAAGGTGTAAATTGAGCTCGTGCCCTTTTGTATGTACCATTGACCATTAAACATTAGGGGTACTGACCTGCCACAGTGTAACTTCTCCCCCCTTCTCATACATGGATTCCCAACCATGGACTGAAAGTGTATTATACTTGGTTATGTGTGGGTGTGTGTTTAATAATATATCTTATTTCAGAAGAAGCTGAGAAATTCAGAAATTTTTTGAAAAATTTAAATCACCCAAACTCAGGATCCAGAAATAACTATTAACATTTTTAGTTATTTCCTTCTAGTCTTTTGAAGCCACAGTGTTGGTGCTACCTCCTCCCCCTCTCTGCTCCGTATATATTTATACACACATATTTTACCAAATTAGGTTCATTTCTATTAAGAGATGGAAAGAGGTTTCTTTTTTTAAATAAATCATTTTAAACCACTATCCAGTCCAGAGTGAGAGTGGCCACACTAGCATCGTCTTCAATTTACTTCTGGTTTTTATTTTTACTTGAAATTAATCCTTATCAAATATTTATTGAAAATGTTTTTAAAGCTGCTGCAATGTATTCCATCAAATGTATGTCATGTGCACGTGTGTGTGTATACACACTTTTCTAGGAATATATATGATTAGGAATATTATATACTATACGTATAAAGCTACAGGGTCGTGAACATTCTTCACGCTCTACATTCATTCTCTACTTTCAGAAAGGTTGCATTCCACTGGTAAGGTGGGAGGACTCCTGGTATCAGAATCCAAACCCAGGTCATTTATTATTATTTCTACTTGTTTTTAAGGTACCAGAGGGCTTACAACAGGACTAAGGAATCTGCCGTTTTGCACCCGGCTGCGGCGCTCAGCAGGAACTGGCTTTCCCCACATCCCTGGATCTTCCAGGCGCCGCCCAGGCTCACAACCTGCGCCTCTGCCTGGCTGTGGGGCTGCCTGTGCTTGGGCCCCCAGCGCCACACGTTGCTGTGGGAACAGGGCACAAAGCCCAGAGACTACAGAAACCTGGGTATGGAGCTGCCGGATCCCGTCCGCCTGCGGCTGGGAAACTTCAGCCGGACCGTCTTTGGGGACTCAAACAGGACCGGCCCCGAGTACAGCGAAGGTCCCGGTGAGTGGCCCGCCCACGGCCTGGCGAGGGTTTGGAGCAGCGGATTTTGCCAGGACCTAAAATGGCAGTTTCGCCTTCAGCTGGTTCACTGCAGTACGGGAAGCCCAATGGAGGAGAGGCCACACGGAGAGCCAAGGATGGGACATTTGTGGGCCCTGATGGCTGATTGCGCTGAGGCCTGGCTCACGAATTGCAAGTAGGGCAACTGAGGTGGTTCTGGCCGTCCTCAAAAAATATATAAAAACTATAAAAGCCGCTTTCGCAGCACACGTCTGGTCCTGCGCCCTCTGAGAAGGCGGGCGTTGTTTTTCTCTGCAGAGGCTGCCCGGGTTTTTCTAGCCTAGAGGGAGGGAATCACTCCTTCCCGCTCCCCACAGCCACCACGGTAAAATATCTTTCTCCTTTCCTAGCAGAACAAGTACATTCCACCACAGGCGGTTTTTTGGCTGAAGAGATGGAAAGAGGTGTTTTTTTTTTTTAAATAAATCATTTTAAACCACTATCCAGTCCGGAGTGAGAGTGGCCACACTAGCATCGTCTTCAATAAACCACTCCCCCTCCCTGCTTCTCCTTACCCTACCCTATTATCTAACGCTTCACCAAATCTAGTAACAAAATGCCACGATGCTACTACATGGAACCTGATGACAAGGAATAACACGGTTTCCTCTAAAACAGTTTCTTAAATCATGACGGACAACGTGCTATCAACCAAATCCATACAGTTTTATCACTGAACTCTTCTGGAAGTAGAAATCTTACTCTTTCTTGGTTTAGGTATTTTTAAAAGGGTCAGAGAAAAGTAAAGTCAGTTTCTATAGTTGCATTTTTCCAACTTGATTATTTGCCTGCCTCCCTTCCCGGCAAATTTAGGCCTTTTCATGATTTAAGATGTATAGAAAAAAACATAATGTGAAAAACTAGGTTTTTACTTTCCTCATTTCTGAAGCTAAGGCTTAACAGGCTCTAAAATCTGATGAGGCAAGGTGTCAGGGGTCAGCAGACATTTTCTGTAAGGGCTCAATAATAAATATTTTAGATTTCATAGGTGGTAGATCTCTGGCCCTTATAGATAGTGATAACTGGTAGACAGGCAGTGTTCCAAAAAACTTTACTTGTGAATACTAAAATTTAAATTTCATGTGATTTTCAGTGTCAAAAAAACATTATTCTTCAATTATTTTTCCCCAATCATTTAAAAACGTGAAAAAACACTTTTAGCTCACTTGCTATACCACCAGGCTGTCGGCTGGTAGTTTGCCTACCCCCAATCTAGATTATAAGTGTTTTAATTTAAATTTGATTTACAAACTCAACTTATACTTTTGCAAAATTTACTAAATTCATGTCTGTGCTTTCAAAGGTTCATTTACATATTAATGTGATTTTCAACTGCATGATTATCAGTTTGATCTGCTGAAATACAGATACAGCATAACTCTTGAGATGTTATTGTACAAAATTTTTAACAGAAAAACTTCTTTGCGAAATTTGACTACACTTTCTGTTCCAAAGGTATTAAAATTTTCAGCTTAACTAATTTATCATTATTTTCCACAGTTTCTTTGTGGATCTGGTGTAGGTTTGATTATTTGTATTGCAATTAAAAATGTGTATCATTACCATCTTCACAGCTGACCAGGAATTGTACTATTATTATTTTTTTTTAAAATCCTAGGATGGTGAGTTAGTTGCTTCCAGATTTGACAGATTTTAAGATTTCATTCCTACCCTGGCTGGTGTGGCTCTGTGGATTGGGCGCTGGCCTGCGTGCAAACCAAAGGGCCGCTGGTTCAATTCCCAGTCAGAGCCCATTCCTGGGTTTCAGCCGGTCTCTGGTGGGGGTCACAAGAGAGGCAACCACACATTGATGTTTCTCTCCTTCTCTCCCACCTTTCCTCTCTGTCTAAAAATAAATAAATAAAATCTTTTTTTAAAAAAGACTTCATTTCTTCATCAGTGGTAATTTAATAAGTAGGTACAAGCAAAGTACCATATATCATACTTACGATTTTAAAAAGTAGATCATAATCAGGCATATTCTTTGAACTAAAGGAAATCTTGTTATGAGATCATGATTATTCCTTATATTTTAAAATTATTAAAATGACTAATGTAAGTTGTTAAAAAAATAAAAATCTATTTTTAAGAAATTTATTTTAGAGCCTTTGTAAATTCTTATAGTTAGAGCAACTGATTTCTAAGTATGTATCTGCTCCTGTTAGAATTTAGTAAAATTCAGGATGCAAATGTAGGGCCTAATTTAAAAAATATAATTCTTATTTTAGGATTCTTCTCCATTACGTAAAAGCAAAACGTTATACACTCAGTCTTAGATAAGTGAAATTCACGTATCACAAATGACGAGTCTGTTTTCATTAATTCATTCTGCTTATGTGTATTTGATATTCATGTGTTTAAAGCAAGATGCTAGGTTCCATAAGGGTCTCAAATTTGGATAGAATGTGGTGTTTATATTGAGTCTGTTTATCAGTGAAAGAAAAGGAAAGGAGACATATATTTATTATTGAGTTCCTCCTAAGTGCCAGGCATGGTGCTAGGGTGAAATATATTATCTCTAATCCTTGTAAGCAATCTGTGGAATCACTTTAATGTTACCATTTTACAGATGAAGAAATCGAGGGTCAAAGAGATTAAATAACTTACCTCGAGTCTGGCTTGCAGAGTCACTGAGAAGGTTGGGGAATTCCAGGTTTACCTGGACTCCAAAGCTCATGATCTCTTCATTACACCAGACTGCGTCTTGATTGAGGGAACATGGTTCTTTGCTAACACTTCTTATACACAGATTAGAGTGATAAGTACCTACAAGAGAAAGAGATTTCTACTGGAGTGGGGGAGTACAATCAAGAAAAAATTTACGGAAAAAGTGGCATTAAATTGGATATTAATGAGTGGGTGGAATTAGGGTATGGTGAAAAGGGGTGCGTATATAATTATAATTTGGAGAGATGCTTTTTTGTATGATATTAGTTTATATGTGAGAAAGTAGTTCTCATGTATTTTATGTGTTCATTTTATGGGCTCTTTACATAGAATTCTACAAAAGCGGTAATAGCAATTATTGTGTCTCAATGGGATTTATATTGGTATTCTATTTTTAATTTATACCAGTAGTATGCCAAAAAGTCAACAGGCCGTAATGGCAAAATGTGAAAATAATTGAAAAATGTAAAATGTACCCCCCAAGTAGCCATTATATGAACTAAATAGTATGATGGTGAACATTTCCTTTCACTGGAAATGATTATAAACAGGCTTGAAATATGGAGTTTTGTTGAGCCAATATGATAGTTATTCTAAGGAACTAAAGGATTTATAGGCATGGACCAGGTGTAAGAGTTTGTCCCTTTTCTATCTCTATTGTAGATAATGAAATGGTTTCCAGTTTGGCATTGCAGATGTCACTCTATTTTAATGCTTACTTTTTCCCATTTTGGTGGGTGAGCAGCATTATGATGCTTCAAATGAAGGTAAGTCTACACATTAATACTTCTGTTAAGGTCTCTTCTGCCTATCCCTGGCATTGCTGTATTGTCAATAAAATTTAAGTTCTTAATTTCTTTTTAATCTCAGGTCCATTTTACTATATGTGAGATTTTACAAACATGTTTACTTTTGATTTTTTTAGTATCCAATTTTGCCTGATTACTACAAATTCATTGTGGTCACTGTTATCATCCTAATAACCTTAATTGAAGCTATCAGGTTGTATCTGGGCTACATGGGTAACCTACAGGAAAAGGTAGGCTCCTCTTTCCTTCCTTTCATACTACACACAAATGCAATAAGGTTTTCACGGCAAAGAAAGGGCAGTGAGCTGTGCGGGAAGGAGCAAAGGCCTGCAGTTAAGGCCTGGCTCCAAATTTACCTCTTTTGTCACTGTGGTCTGTTTGCTTAATCTCGTCAGCCTTGGTTTCTTTATAGGTAAAATGGGGAAAATTAATTAATTAATTAATTAAAAGGGGGGGGAAGAGTTCACAGTTTTGTTGGGACTACATGAAATAATTTATATAAAGTACCTCACATAGTAAGCACTTAAGAATTAATCATTTTTTTCTCTTCTTACCAGTCTTGAAAATAACTCGGTCAATTAAACATGTTTATTTGGATCCTGAGTAAGAAAATGAGGGGAAATGAGAAGCTCATTTTCTGTGCTGGGCACATGTTTTCTGAATCATCATGCTGCCTAAGCATGTATAGTTAGTTACTAGGGCTTAGGGATAATGCCTGAAGATTCCTAAGGTTTCCTAGGCCCTTCATAATTAGGCCCCACCCACCCTGTCTCACTGTATTTCTTGCTCTTTCCTACCCTAAGCATCCATTCCAGGCCAATGTCTTGATTCTCAGTCCTGCTCATCCCACATCTTTGCTTAATTACTTTCTTGCTTTTTCCTCTTTTTACCTAGCTTTAACAGCCTGTATCCTGAATTCTTTCGCCTTACCCTAATCACTCTCCTGTCTTACTTCTTGTAGAAGTCTATATTTCTAAGCAGTACATTTACTTACTCACTAAGGTAAAGTATTCTAGGATACTTTGTCACATAAGTTAGTTTTCTAATGTAGACTCTAAGTTCTCCAAGGACAAGGACCATGTTATGTTACTACACTTCTTTTGAATTACAGAGATCATAAGAAAGGTTCATAGTAGTGCTAAGTATTTGCTTATCTGTATAAACAAAAGAGGGTACTTCACTGATCTGATTACTCTCAATGATATGTATCATTTCAGGTTCCAGAGTTGGCTGGCTTTTGGCTTTTGAGCCTTCTATTGCAGTTGCCTTTGATTCTTTTCTTGCTCTTTAATGAAGGCCTAATGAATCTGCCCTTGGAAAAAGCAGTGCACATCATCTTCACTATGTTCCTTACTTTCCAAGTTGTTTCAGCATTTCTTACCTTGAGGAAAATGGTAAATCAGTTGGCAACTCGTTTCCACCTCCAGGACTTTGACAGGCTCTCTGCAAACAGAGGAGGCATGAGAACAATGAGATCCTGCATAGAAGAGATTTGACCCCGTGCTGTTTAGTGACACATCTGAAAGGTCATTCTAGAGCTGCAAGCGCTAGGAAAACATCAGAGATCTAGCAGGAGAAAAAGGACAAAGCAAGTGTTTGGAATTGTAAACCCTCTGGCAATGAAATGCCAAGGTTCAGGGTGAAGACAGACTGTACAACACAAGAAAGCAGTAAGTCAACCCTAAAGCCTCGATATTTCCCACCTGATGCCAGACATCTTAATTTTTTGGTTGTTGTTGACTTTCTCAGGTGTGTAGAATTCTGTGTTGGTGGTGACAGTTTATCAGCTTTACTGTAATATTTCTAGTTAGCATCTATAACATTTCTAGTTAGAAATGTGAATATTTCTTTTAAACGTGTTAGCTTTCCATGTCTTGGCAGTACATCTGAAGCACATGGAAATGCTTATCAATATTGTGGTGTATTAGACTATATTTGTAAAACAAGACACCACATTTTCATGTCTACTAGGGTTAAATCATAACCCTAGCTCAGCTGTTATCCTGAGGTTAAAAAGAAAACAAGGGATTATCATGGTACTTAGGAAATATTTTTATCATAAAATTGTAACTTTCATACAACCATGTTCAGTATTTATAGTGGTAGTGGTGTGCAAAATGTCTTTACAATAAATTATAAAATATTTATATTAAAGTATTTATAACAAATCATTCTTGTCTTATACAGTTCTTTTTGGCTGTGGGTTTATTTTTATTACACAGTTGCAAGGGATGGAAGAAGAAGTATGTCATAGAGAGCCTTATATCAATGTGTAGTAGGCACTGAACTAAGCACACTAATGCCTGTGATCTCATCTACTAAATCGTTATTCACGGAAGAACTGCTTCATACCCAATAAATTAATATGAGGCTTGATTTGAGTCTGTTAATCAGATTAACAGGTGCCTGTTAAACCATAGTGAGAGCTAAAGTGACCAAAGGGACTATACACAGGATTCTAAATAAGCATGTTCCCTTGCTACTAGGAAAAACTGACTTAAGGAAATCCTGGTAAGAGCAAAATTGCTTGGATGTATCTGAACATTATATTAAAGTGATTATAGGCTTGTCAAAAGGGATATACAGTAGTCTGCCCCTTATCTGCAAGGGATATGTTCTAAGATCCCAGTGTATGCCTGAAACCTCAGATAGCACTGAACACCACATAGACAACGTTTTTTCCATACGTATATACCTATGATAAAATTTAACTTATAAATTAGGCACAGTAAGAGATTCTCAACAATAACTAATAACAAAATAGGACAATTATAATAATATACTGTAATAAAAGTTATATGAGTATGGTTTCTCTCAAAATGCCTGCTTCTCTTCAGCATATCTTAACTGTCGGCATCACTGTTCTTGTACTCTGGGGCCATTATTAAGTAAAAAAGGGCTACTTGAACACAGACACTGCAATATTATGAAAGTTGATCTCATGACTAACAGGCGGGTAGCACCTACCACGTGGAGACGCTGGACAAAGTGGTGATTCACATCCTAGGCAAAACAGCATGAGGTTTCATCACGTTACTCAGAATGAGGCACAATTTAAGACTTAGGAATTGTTTATTTCTGGAATTTTCCATTTAATATTCTCAGTCCATGGTTGACCATGAGTAACTGAAACTGCAGCAAGCAAAACTTCAGCTAAAGAGGGACAAAAGTAATACTTCTTTACTATAGGAAAAAGTGGCTTTATAAGTAAGGTATTTTACTGAGAAACAGTTGTATCTACATTAAAAATTGTTCTTTCCAATTTCCCTTCTCTGTAATTCATGTTCATCTTAGGATTTCCATGTTTTGCTTTATTTATTCTTACATTGCTTATTTTTTAAAATGTTTTCACTTCCCATTCTTAATTACACCTGACCCAATTACTTACGCTAATTTTATTTCTGCTTTTTATTATTACAAATCCTTGAACTATTACATAGTTCACCTTATGCACTGGCTAGTTTACCTTTCCCTCATACCAAACTAGTCACAGGTATACTCCAATAATTTGAAATTCTAAATAGAATTCTGTATGGAAAGTTCTCAAATTTGTTTCTGGACAGGCATAGATGGGTGATTCTGTCAGAAAATGTAAAATAAGACACTAAATCTACATAGTAGATAAATTAGGAGGATGATTGAGACTTGCTTATTTAACAATTATGTCCAGAGTTTTGTTTTAAATAGTGGAGACTCTGACACATGTAAACTTTAATTTAGGATTAAAAGATTAATAGCTAAAATATTAGAGTCATAATTTAAAAATATTAAATACTAAACATTTTGGAAAATGAAATTTGATTTATTAAAATCCTCCAATTTTTTTTTGCTGAAATAATGATATCCCTTACAATGCAGATGTAATATGGGTGGGAAAGAAACCTAGAAAGTCAACTGAGAAAATGACAGTCATTTGTTTTTCATCTAAACAGTAAAACCATGATTTTTTTGTTAAGCTGAACCATTATTTTTTATTGGTTCCCTATGTAAGCATATGAAAAATTGAACTAGAGAAGATATTTACATGTCAGCGTACTTGGGGTTTAGGTAGTCCTTATTTTTATTTTATTTGAATAAGTTTGTTTATCCTTAATTCTATTACACCTCTCTCTCCAGGTGCTCATAACACTGTTCTGAACATTTCTCGTTAGGATGTTGAACTTTACAAATATTTTGTGTTTCACATTTTTTCTTCCAGAGTCTTTCTCATCACAGACAGGATAGTTGTACATTTCTGTAAATCAGAATGATTTTTAAACTCGGATTTTAATCAGTAAATGTTTGAATGCCTACCTAGTATGTGCAAGGAATAGTGGAGCATTCATAAACGGATGTGTTCCCATGTGGAAGGTAAAATATTTGTGAGACGATATTAAGGCAAGTAGTAACATCTGACTTCATCAGCGAGGTGCACTGAAGGAGTTCCTACCTGATAAGTACCTGACAGATAACAGTCCTCGGCTTCTAGCATATCTCCCCTCTTTGTTCCCAGCTCATAAGTGTTGAGGATTAGCATACTGACCCTTCCTCTTCATCACTTAGCATTCACTAGTCCTCTCCTGGTCAGAGCACAGAGGGACAGAGGTGCAGTTCAACACATACACCCCTGTGTTCATTGCAGCATCATTCACAGTGGCCAAGTCATGGAGACAACCAAACCGTCCCTTGATGTGATACATAGGTACAATGGAACAGTACTCAGCCATAAGAAAAGATGAAATACTGCCATTTGCGACAACATGGATAGAACCTGAGAACTTGAAAATATTATACCAAGAAATATAAACCAGTCAGAAAAAGCTAAGAACCACATGACTTCACTCATATGTGGGGTATAAAACTGAAACTCATAGACACAGACAACAGTGTGGTGGTTACCAGAAGGAAGGGGGTGGGAGGATAGTAGAGGGTAAAGGGAGCCAAATAGATGGTGAGGAAAGATGATGTGACTTTGAGTGGTGGGCATGAAATGCAATATGCAGATCATATATCATAAAAATGTACACTTGAAACCTGTATGATCTTATTAGCCATGGTCACCCCAATAAATTTAATATAAGTAAATAAACACATACACACTCACTGAAACTTGCCAGTCCACACCATACAAAAGTTTCCTGTCTCTGGAAAAGGCAGATAAACAAATTAGTGAAAGCACTGTGTGATGGGGGCACTGTAGGATTACAGAGAAGGGATAAATAAAGTATTAGGAATCTGAGAAGGCTTCCTAAATGAAGTAACACTTGAGATTTAGAGAATGAGTGGGTATTAAGCATTAATTTCAGTAGTAAGAAACAGGAATAATAGGGAGTGTGAGTACTGTTTCACATAGTTTGATAAATCTAGTGGGAAGGGTGCAGGAGAAAAAGGCACAGAATAAAGTAGAAAAGCTTGGGAGGAGCTAGTAAGCTACACTAAAGCATTTCATACTCTGAATCCCTCAATGGTTTCAACAGTGAAATATCACAACCGTTTGTGTTTAAGAAAGACTTCTCTGAACACACTGTGGAAAATGGATTCAAAGGGTTGGACTAGAGGAAGAATTTGATGTAGTAACTTCAGAGAGAACAAGCTGGCCTGGATATAGTCTGTGGCAGTAAAATAAACTTAAGTAGAACATATTAAAATTTCAAAAATTAATTTTATTTTACATTTAAAACAGGTAGCAAAAGGTTTTTCTTTTTTAAAAAAATAATATTTTATCGATTATACTATAACGGTTTTCCTGATTTTTTCCCCTTGGCCCCCTTCCACCCAGCACCCCCACTCCCTCAGGCAATCCCACCATCATTGTTCATGTCCATGGGTCATGCATATTAATTCTTTAGCTGCTCCATTTCCAATGCTGTACTTTACATTCCCGTGGCTATTCCGTGACTACCTATTTGCACTTCTTTTTCTTTAAAATATATTTTATTGATTATGCTATTACAATTGTCCCATTTCCCCCCCTTCATTTCCCTCCACCCTGCACATCCCCTCCCACCCACCTTCCCCTCTTTAGTTCATGTCCATGTGTCATAAGCTCTTTAGCTTCTACATTTCCCATACTATTCTTGCCCTCCCCCCTGTCTATTTTCTACCTACCATTTATGCTACTTATTCTCTGTACCTTTTCCCCCTCTCTCCTCCTCCCACTCCCCTGTTGCTAACCCTCCATATGATCTCCATTTCTGTGGTTCTGTTCCTGTTCTAGTTGTTTGCTTAGTTTGCTTTTGTTTTAGGTGTGGTTGTTAATAACTGTGAGTTTGCTATCTTTTCACTGTTCATATTTTTTATCTTCTTTTCTTAGATAAGTCCCTTTAACATTTCATATAATAAGGGCTTGGTGATGATGAACTCCTTGAACTTGACCTTATCTCAGAAGCACTTTATCTGCCCTTCCATTCTAAATAAAAGCTTTGCTGAATAGAGCAATCTTGGATGTAGGTCCTTGTCTTTCATGACTTGGAATACTTCTTTCCAGCCCCTTCTTGCCTGGAAGGTCTCTTTTGAGAAATCTGCTGACAGTCTGATGGGAACTCCTTTGCAAGTGACTGTCTCCTTATCTCTT
The DNA here is from genome assembly GCF_014824575.4 of Sturnira hondurensis. Taxonomy (NCBI): domain Eukaryota; kingdom Metazoa; phylum Chordata; class Mammalia; order Chiroptera; family Phyllostomidae; genus Sturnira; species Sturnira hondurensis. The sequence goes on along the minus strand of NW_028079044.1, from coordinate 11,760,132 downwards.
GCTAATTCTAGAATTCTCTCCTTCATTTTAATCTTGGGTAATGTAATTATGATATGCCTTGGTCTGTTCTTCCTTGGGTCCACCTTCTTTGGGACTCTCTGAGCTTTCTGGACTTCCTGGAAGTCTATATCCTTTGCCAGATTGGGAGAGTTCTTTATTATTTGTTCAAATAAGTTTTCCACTTGTGGATCTTCCTCTTCCCCTTCTGGTACCCCTATAATTCAGATGTTGGAACATTTAAAGATGTTCTGGAGGTTCCTAAGCCTCTCCTCATTTTTTTGAATTCTTGTTTCTTCATTCTTTTCTGTTTGGCTGTTTCTTTCTTCCTTCTGGTCCTCTCCATTGATTTAAGTCCATTTTCTTTCCATCACTATTGATTCCCTGTGCATTTTCCTTCATTTCACTTAGTGTAGCCTTCATTTTTCCATCTATTTTGCGACCAAAATCAAGCAATTCTGTGAGCATCCTGATCACTAGTGCTTTGAACTGTGCATCTGATAGGTTGGCTATCGCTTGGTCACTAAAAGTATTGGCTCTGGGGCTTTAATCAGTTCTTCTGTTTGAGCCTTTTTTTTTTTTTGGTCTGGTCATGCCTGTTATGTAGAGAGGGGTGGAGACTTAGGTGTTCACCAGTCAGAGCAACCCAGTTGCTGTGTTGTGACGCTGTATGTGGAGAAGCGGTCCAAGAGGGAACAATGGCATTAGCTCCTCTCTCTCTTGGATTTTAGTCCCTTCTGCCACTTCCCACAAGCAAATTGGGCCCTTCTGATGCTGGCTCCTGGATGGGTGGGCTTGTGTTCATTCTAGGACCCTGTGGATCTCTCCAGCAAACTCTCCTGTGAGGCTGGGAGTCTCTACCAGCACCTCAACCCCCACAAGTATTTTTAATCAGTGCTTTTAGGCTTATTTCCCAGCACTGGGGCCCTGGGTTGCGCAGTCTGTCTCACTCCCTCTTTTTGCTTCTTTTATCTGCACGTGAATGTGTGACCGTGGTCAGCCAGCCACCTTGCACGCCTCACTGGGTCTGCTCATTGCGCCCCCCCCACCCCTATGCCAGCTGTCTGCCAGCAGCCACCTGTGCCCCCAGGGCCTGCTAGCCACCGCCTGTGTGCTTGGGGTCTGCCAACCACCACTTGGGTGCCTAGGTCCACCAACCACCACTTTTTCCTGCCGCACCCCTCTCCACAGGCCACCAACTTCACCCCTCTTACCGGTCTGGATGAGTGGTTGCCGGATTTCCATACAGTTCAATTTTCTGTCAGTTCTGGTTGGATTTTTGGTTTCTAAATTTTTGTTCTCCTTAATTTTGGTTGTGTGAGGAGGCACAATGTGTCTACCTATGCTTCCATCTTGGCCGGAAGTCCCAAAAGGTTTTTCTTAATTCATTCTTTGGGGGATTATACACAATGGTAAACAAAGTGACAACCTGACTGCCTTATTGCCCACTCCCCCACCCTCAAGTTGTTAGGTTATTACATTTAAATAGAGCTCTGTCTGAAAGAGGGGGGTTTTTTTTAGATTTTATTTATTTAGTTTTAGAGGAAGGGGGAGGGAGAAAGAAAGGGAGAGAAACATCAAGGTGTGGTTGCCTCTTCAGTGCTCCTTACTGGGGACCTGGCCCACAACCGAGGCGTGTGCCCTGACTGGGAATGAAACCGACAACCCTTTGGTTCTCACGTTGGCACTCAATCCACTGAGCCACACCAGCCAGGGCTGAAATAGTCTTATAAATTTTATTTGACATAACCTACCTAAATCATTCTTAATTTGCATCAGTTAAGACAATGGTTTTTAAAAACTTAAATTTTAAAAGAAATTGAACCAAGATTTTAAGAATAAAGAAAAAGCATATTTGGTTCTACCACCCTAAAATAACAACTATTAGCAAATGTCATGTGGCCTTGCAATTTTCAATTCATAAATGCTTTTTTAAAAATAAAGCTATGATCATCATTGACACTATAATTTTATACCCTGCTTTTCTGAGAACATTATAAATATTTACCCATCTTTCTACATAGTCACACAACCGTCATCTTATTAAATGACTGCACAATAGTCCATCAAGTAGACAATCATTTAACTTCTCTTCTGTTGTTGGGTGTTTGTGTTGTTTTTTCTTATGCTTTTATATACAACATTATAATGAATATCTCGTACATTTGGCTTTTTCCATATCTTAGATGATTATTTTTAACTAATAAGCTGCTGAAATTGCTAGATTGTATAGTATAGACATTTTTAAGGACCCTTGATGCATATTGCCAAATTATAATATCCACATTCTGCCATTCACCACCCACAATTCTGAAGATACGATAATAAAATTTTTGACAAAGAAAGACTTATGGACCTCAGTTACCCATTCATCTTTGTTTTTCTGAGTTGCTACCACAGGAACACTGAGTCTCCCAAGGAGGGGGAAAAGAAAATCTAAAAGCTGCAAAAAGAGAAGTACAAAGAATAAAAAGAGAGAGAGAGATTTTTGAATTAAGGGAAAACTGATAAGGGACAGGAAAAGGATTAGGCAAGCTGGTCACAGTCAGCAACAGACAGCGAGATGTGACACAATAAAAACTGGGTCATTGAGTTGGGACAGCCCTGGGACATAAAAAGACTGAAATGAAGTAAAGCTCTGGATTACTTTGTTCTTGAATATTGAATTTTTTCAGAAGCATGGAGCATGAAATATTATAGTGATAAGCCAAGATTGGAAACATAGCCAAGAAAAAGAGGTCTTTAAGGGATTGTTTAAAATGTGCTGAAGGAATAATTTGGTTTGGTCTTAAACGGCTCAAAAAGTAAATTGACACAAAGCTTTTGCATAGCAAAATAGGCATGGAGGCAGAAAACAATGAGACAAGCAGAATAGTTTACTCTGTAAATTTGTTACAATATAAAATGTTAGGTTTTAGTTCTAGAAAAGGTTTATCAGAAGCATTAAATGCTGCATTTTATAAGTACAATTCATATTAATTTGTTATATATATTAATTGGGGAGTTTAAGTCAAGAAAAATACAAAATTAACAGTTAATTGTAAGAATCATTCTAAAAATCTCCCTGTCTCCAGCCTAGTGTTTAAGCATTTAAAGACATTCAGGCCCTAGAAAAATGTGTTTAAATACAGGTTCAATTGCAACATTTAAATTTATCTTGGTGCTAACGTAGATTCAGATTTTTGTCTTTCTGAAAATGAGTCTAGGTATCAGTGTGTGATCGTTTTAACCAAAGTCAGAAAAGTATAGACCACTTCAAAACAAGATACTAGAGGATAGCAGGAACATATACATATTTTATGAAAAAGCAAAGACACTTGAAATTTATCTTCTCTATGTCTCCATCTAAACATGTTCCACAACAACACTTGTGTGGGAAGACCTTTTTAACCTATCAGGATACACATATAGCTATTTGTCCATCATTGTTCCGCAAACCTAAGTGTTCAGTACTCAGCTTCATTAAAAATGTAAACTTTTAAAAACAATAATAAACCATGAATGATTTTGTCTTTTAATTTTTCAGAACTCTAACAGCACTATATTTAGCTGATAGGAAAGCAAAATTGTCAATTCATCTTTAAATGTTTTTAGTTCCAGATTGAGTTATTTATATTCCAATTGAAAACAGATCGGAGACCCTAAATATTGTAGCACAAAAGAGACAAATATTTGATATTTATATTCAAAATTCAAATGTAAAGGTTTGATATGCAATTTAATATTTATTTTATAAATTCTTAACTTGATGGTGCCTAGAAGTACTAAAATGATCACTAGAGACTGTGGAAGTTTAGGACTTTGTTTTGATAGCTTTCCTAAAAAATAAGAAAAGAAAAAAAGCTCTAGTAGAAGTATTTTTGTTTTGGGGGGTTCGTTCGTTTTTTTGTTTGTTGCTGTTCTAAAAACTAGAGCTCCCTGTGGTTAGTGAACCTTTACTAAGGAAGGCTGGAAAGCACTAACTGTTGATTGTTCAGTCACTTACAAAGCAGAGCGGCAAAGGATATGTTCATGTTTTATATTTTCAGTATGCTAAGATTTTGTTCTGCAAAATAAACCTGATTTCGTTATCTCCGACAGTATGCCATCCACTATGCTTTGATACTCCAGGACAAAAGATAAATAGAATTGAGTCCCTGCACCTCTAGCCAAGGTCGAGCATAATGTCTTATGATAATATTTTAATAGAGTTATGTAAAATATGAAGATAAGTGAGGAGTTCTGTCTAGGGGGCAGGATAGTCTTTCAGACAGCTGAACAACCTGGGCAAAGGTATAGACATTTGAAAATGTAAGGCCTGAACAAAACCAAGTGTAGTTTGATGTGATAAAATATGAGGCGTGTAGAGGAGGGCTTGAGATGAATTGGAAAGACTGGTTTCAAGATATCAGTCTTTCATATAATATATTACGATAAAGAGTTTGGACTTTATGCTACAGGGATGAATGCTATGTCTACATTTACACAGAATTAGAAAACATTATTGCCATATTTGAAAGTGATAGAAAGCAAAGAGGGAGAGCCAATATGATAAACAATACAGTCATATTACAAAAGAATCGCATAACAGGCTGAAATTCTAGGCACAAATACATTTCACACACACACATACACTCATTATCTAACATACACTTTTCAAAAAATCAGTCCACTAGTACACAATTAAAGAGCTCATTGTGTGCTGTTCTTCAAAGGAAAATACCTGGGTGGTCTTAGGAGAGGACAAACCTCTGTTAATTGATGTGTACTATTCTATGTGGTACCTAACTTTACACTACCATCCCCATAGTTGTACTTACTGAGATACTCAAAATAAAATCGACCCAATGATGTCACTCATCTCCTTAACATTCCTCAAGATTCTCCATTTCCTGCAACTTTACACCCGAACTCTAGCGTGACACCCGAGGCCTCCTCCCATCTGTCTGGCCTTGTTTTGCTGCCCCTGCAGTCCTTCATCTGCAGTTCCTCCAGTGCGCCTTCCTGGGTTTTTCCCTCTTACTGGTCTCTCTGCCACAAGTGGTCTTATCCACATGGTGAAATTCTACCTACCTTTGAATGCCTGCCTAAACCGTCATATCCTCTATGACAATTTCCCATTGTCCCCCAACCTGCTTCCAGAAGTATGTAACTCTTACATACTTTTCTTTGCGTCTCTGCTGCTCGTACTTTATGATAGCATTGAAAAGAATTTATTAGATGTATTTTTGTATATTAGACTCCTGTTATTTAATTGTAGGGTCTCCGTGAAAGTATCCTTGCATTTCCAAAGCTTAACACATTGTAAGTACTGAGCAAATATGGGAAGAATAAATAAATTAATGGACTTAGTTAAGGGCAGTCACTATGGCACAGTGACTGAGAAAAGAGAATGGCCTTTGAGGCAGATAGGCCTATGCCCAAAGACTTGTTCCATTTATCAGCTTGGCCAAGTTCCTTAATTTACCTAATCCTTAATTTCTTCATCTTTAAAATGGGTGCTAATAGGGCTTTTGCAAGAATTAAATAAGCATAGCAAAATAAACATTTATAAATGGTAAATATTCTTATTATTTTATATTCTGAAATTTCCAGGTCACATAATTTCTTCTCAGTCTTTAATCTCACTGTGTTCCTTTTGGGCCCAGGAACTTGACTCTTAGGCTTAATTAGACAGATATTTTGATGACTTCCATCTAAACTGATAAGGGACTTACTGTGTATAACAGGAGCTATATATGGTCTGAGTACCCTGCACACTGGGCACAGGCATAGGCTTGCCCTCCCATTCGGGAGATCAAGTTACAACCACAAAGGTTGCTTGTAAAGCAAAGCTTCAATAGAACGAAATGGGATACTGTTACAAGGATGTTTAGAACAAGCTAATACATATCCATTAGGGACATGTCCACTCTAATAGGTTATATCCCAGTCCCAACCCCCCTTTCTCGTAAAGCAGTGATGATCTGGGGGTTGTAGAAGTCTGTAGAAGTCACTGCTGTTGTAGGGAAGTGAGACAGAGAAATTGTCTCCGAGGCCAGCTAGTCACTTTGGTGTTGTTCTGTGTGGGTCTAGTACTTTAGTCCTGGGCTTTTCCACAGAGAAACTTGATTTTGTTAGTATATCCATAACTAAACAGATTCAAAAGAAATGTCCATGGTAACTAAACTCTTCAAAGACTGATACAGAAAACAGAGTGCAAATTTACTAATTTATAATGCAAAATACAATTGCCAGTAGATATTCTTCTTGTACCTGTCAAGAATTTATTTTAAAAGCCAAATTAAAATCATTATAGTCACTTGGAAATCATGGGATCAAAAAAAGTGAATGTTCATGCTCTCTACTAATGATAACTCCTCTCTACTCCAGAAATGTGTCTGCCAATGAACTGGCTACTTGAATCTGTGCTGACAGGGTTCCCTCTCCCCATGAGCAGGGAGATGCCATGAGAAAAGTGGGGAGGCCAGAAATTTCATGATGTGTGTAGGGAATCCCAAACAGTGTGTGTAATGCATGAAGATAAGCTGAGAGAAAAAAGACAGATGAGGCTGAAGGGGTAGACAAGACCAGATCCTAGGATGAGGAGAATGGTACGAGGAGTTCTCAAGGCCAGGCAAAGACTTATTAAGTGGTATTGAAAGCTTAGCTGGGGGTGGACACCATGGATGTGTATAGCGTTTCTAACCTAGCATTGGGTCATTTTCTATAGCTTTCTGGGTACTCTTGGACTCAAGGTAGATGGTTAAGTTAATCCAAAGTTAGGCGTATACTGGGGCAAATGCAGTGGAAAAAGCAATAGTATGGTGACTTTCAGGTATTGTCAAGAGAATGGCAGAAGGAATGAACCACAGGATCCCTAATAGGTAGAAGGGTAAGTGAACCATAAAGGATAATGAACAGAAATGGGTGGGACACACATCTTGCTTGATGAGGTCAAAGCTGGAATATCTGTCTCCCCTACAGTCAATGAGCATCTTGATGATAAGGACAAGGTCTTATTCAATGTGTCCCCAGTGCCCATCATCACACGTGGCACATTGTAGGCATTTAATAATGTTGACTGAATGCACAGATGAATGAAATAGCAAGTCATGTTAGAACTCAGAACTCCTCTCTCCTGTTTTTATATAGTAGTTTCTTTAATAATTAAACCCTTAAAAGGCAGAAATGCTACATTTACTCATATCTAAATATTTGTGGCATAAAAAATAATCCTAATTTTATTTTTATTTTTTAAAAGATTTTATTGATTTATCTTTAGAGGGGAAGGAGAGAGGGAGAGAAACATCAATGTATGGTTGCCTTTCGTGTGTCCCCTACTGGGAGTTGGCCTGCAGGGAACTGGCCTGCAACCCAGGCATGTGCCCTAACTGGGAATTGAAGCGCGATCCTCTGGTTCACAGGCCTGTGCTCAATCCACTGAGCTACGCCAGCCAGGGCCCCGAAATAATCCTAATTTTAAAACCTATCACTACTCTTACACTGAGAGTAAACTTTTAAATTTGCCTGGACTCCAAAAACAAATACGAGCAACAGCTACCACTTAATTGAACATGTGCTATAGACAAATGTGGCACTATGACTTTATCAATACCTCACTTGATCATCAAATGAGTAATTCCTGTAATTACTGCTGTTTTACAGAAGCTGAAACTGAGACTTGGGAAAAGTTAAGGAACTCTTCCAGTGCTACGCAGGAGTAAACAGGATGGAAACCCAAGCCTGGTGAGCTCTAAAGACCTTGTGTTTCCACCACGTGGTGCTCCCTCTTCCCAAACACGTGCTCTGAGGATGTATTTGGGTTGATTTAGATATGTCCAGCCTAGAAGCCAAAGCAGAATCAATGATGCTATTTTTCACCCTTGAACCCTCAGACCTCTAGGGTCAAGAGAAGGAGTAAAAAAGAATCAACAAGTTATTTTCATTGTTTTTATTTTAATTGAATATATTTACCTATAAAAATGATGAGCATGCAAACTAAAAAATCTGTAGTTTTTCCTGTTGGTCAGTATATCACCTGCTCCAAGTGTTGACCTCTGTCATTTTGGGTTGATCTGAGTTGACCAGCAGAAAAAGAGATTTGTATTTGATTAATCTCTTCTAAATAGGGAAGCCCTATAATACAAGACTAATTTGAAGGATTACCACTTTTGAGATAGGTCCTTCAGAAAAGCTAAGTACTTTTCATGCACTATCTTATTTTCTCCTCCAAGAAATTTTAATAATTGTATTGTTATTATAGTATATTAATATAATAATTGTATGGTAATAATACCATTTTCCATTTTGCAAATGACAAAAATTGAGTATCAGAGAGCTCTAATAAATTAACCAAGATCACATAGCCTGCTATTGGCAGAAGTGGGATTCAGACTGAGGTGTGTCTGATTCCAAAGCTTTACCACACCATTCAGTTCTAGAGATTGAGATCCTACTGCTTGAAAGGCACAGGGCCTCTAGGATACTGTTCAAAAGACTTGCATAACTTTGAAAACTTGGGGCATAGGAGAGAGTAATAAAGGAATGCTTGGTGAGGGGAACTCCAGGCCCCACTGACTGGGAATCTGTCCCATTTCAGTCAAGGGGTCTAGAACATGAGCCATGTCCGAGCCTAAAGCAGTGGGAAGAGAGCTTGACATGCACACTCTCTTCCTTCTCCCTCTTCCCTTAGAATAAAACCAAAACCTACATTTTATAAAGCAAAATTCCTGCAAATGCAAATTAATAAAGTGCAAACTGAGAGCTCACAGAGATGCTGACAAGTGGAGAAAAATAATCATCCATACGGGGTGGTCAGAAAAGGGTTCGGAGAGAGGGAATTTGAACGATTCATTGGTGGGTCCATGCCAGTTAAGGTGCCCACATACTTTTCTGTTTCTCTTAGTAAAGGGTCTGGTTATTAAATTAAAAACTAAGATTTTTTTCTACAAACTCCTAACTTTTTGAATCCTATGAATCTAAAACTTAGTGTTTCTAAGTTGTAATCTTTAAAATATGAGACATGGCCAGAAGTTCCTCAGTGTTTACAACTTGGCATTTATAAAGTTTTTAATATCAGAATTAAATATTTTTTGGAATCAACATTTGGCCCTAGAGAAACAAAAGGAACTTACGGATTCTGGATTTCATAGATTTAAAGGCTATGGAACTCATATGTAACAACAAGCTTACCTAATAACATTTTGATGGAGGGTTTTTGTTTTGTTTTGCTTTTTAAACTTCTTTTGAAACAGTTACGGGTAAGGCAGGCGCATGTGCACTTGGTGTGGCACTGTGTGGCTTCCCATTACACAAAATCTTAATAACACCTACAGCTTGCCAAATGTCTTTTGAAAACTTGTCTTCTAGGTTATAAAAACAGCCCCCAGTAAGCTTCTGCTTTCGCTGCATGAAATGGAATGAGCCAAATATTTCCTCCTTTTGCAAACAAGCCCAAATCAAAACACATAGATTGAGGACTGAAAAGATACAACAAAAATACAATAAGCTAGCCCCTCACGAAAATGATCGCTCCAATCTTGGGGTGCAGGCAATCCCTAGTCAGTGATCCTCACTAAAGACAAAAACATTTGCTCACAGCAAATGCAGTTGCAGTTAATAACATACGCAATATCAAGAGCAGATCTGAATGCACACATGCCAATAAAGAGATTTTCATGATTTCAGTAGAGAAAACTCCACCTTCTACCCCATTTGGGGCCAAGAGCGCAGTCAGGCAAATGGAAAATATGCTGGAAACTGTTGGGACTCTCCAGTGAAAACATTCCTTCCTTTTCATTTTAACTATTTGATACAGTCATGCTTTGGAGCTAGAAGATGAATCAAAGTCATCACTTGCCCTTCGGGCAAACCCGCCCTAGGAGTGTTTTACCATAATTGCTTTCTGAGATGAAGGGGCCACTGAAGGATGTATTTACTATGTTCAAGCCTCAGGGAGCATGTGTGATGTATGCTGCCAACTTTAGTCACCTGGTAAAGGTGTCCATTATGGAAGATACCTTGTTTTCAAGTTTAATCCCGGGCTTAAAGTATAAGCCCCTGTATTATTGACTAAAAGATAGCCAAACTCCACAAGAGGGTGTGCGTGTGTTTGTGTATGTTTGGTTTTGCTGTTTTAAAATCTGGCCTCTGAGCAGAGGAATTGTGCTAAGGTTGGGAAAGTCTTTTAATTCCACTCAACCCCCTCTAAACCAGCCCCCTCCGCCCCCAGAATAAAACAGTGCCAGCCAGCAGGAGCTCTGGGTAAACCTTTTAAATCCAGCCTCTTAATGGGTTGGGGACTTTCTGTTTCTTTCTTCCTTGATTTCCCTAAATTCAGGATTCAGTTCCTAAGCTTCCTGGTCACAAAGCAAAGGGAGTTTAGTTTTTAGGAGAACTGTAAAACTGAGTCTGGTGCATTTGGGCGGCAATCATGGACCAGTAGTCAGAGTTCCTCCTTACTAGTTGCTTTCAGGATTGCTCTAAATATCTCTGGGTTTCTAATTCTTTTTAAAAACCTCATTTTTTATCAATAAAAAGCTTGTTTAGATATTGATTGCCTGTTACAAATAATCTATTTCTACTTCATGGAAAATTCAAACAGGTCAGTACCAGGGCAATGGTTTTTATTCTCCATTCAGCATCTTTCTATGGCATTCATTTTAATAAACATCTTTCTACAGTAGCCATCTGTGTTAAACTAGTATCTCAGTCAATTTCAAAGCCATTTGGGTGGCTTTAAAAACAGGGAATCCTAGACTTGGGAAGAGAAAATGACATTGCCAGGCCAAGTTCCTGTGAGCACAAAACTGGAATCCAGGTGTGACAGCTGGCCACGCAAGGCCATGCTGTCCCCATATTCCTCCTCTTTCATATGCATTGTCATCTCACGTTATGATCTCGAGTTACGGTCTTGAAGTGGACTGAACTGCGACCTGGATCTTAATTATGTTCCATCTTCTATTTTGAAGTAAACTCAGGGTGAGATCTGTACAAGATTTGTTGGTTCATTTTGGTTTTCTGACATTTCCTTCAGCTTCTTTATCCATTAAAAGACACTCATCCCACTCACCTACCTCAGAAGTATTTTTAGGGTCAAATGAGGTCTGTGAAAAGGCTCCAAGAAAGGTGAGCATTTATTATTAAGGTGAGCAGAACAATAGTTCCTCAAAAAGGCCCACATCTGAATCCCTCTACCCTGTGAATAGTTAGATTATACAGCAAAGGGGAATTAAGTTTGCAGATGGAATTAAGGTTACCAGTTGGCTGATTTTAAAAGAGGAAGATTATCCTGGATTATCTAGGCAGCCCAATGTAATCAGAAGCAGCTTTAAATGTAGAAGAGGGGAGCAGAAGAGTGAGTGTCAGAGGGTTGTGATGTGAGAAGACATTTGCTGGCTTTAAGAATGGGAGGGGAACTGGCATTCAGCCCTGGCTGGTGTAGCTCAGTAGATTGAGTGCAGGCCTGCGAACCAAAGAATTGTGGTTCGATTTCCAGTCAGGGTACATGCCTGGGTTGCAGGCCAGTTCCCAACAAGGGACACACAAGAGGCAACCATACAATGATAGTTCTTTCCTTCTCTCCTTCCCTTCCTCTAAAGATAAATAAATAAAATCTTTAAAAAAAAAGAATTGAAGGGGGCATAAGCCAAAGAATGCAGCCACCTCTAGAAGATGCTAAAGGTAAGAAAGTAGTCTCTCCTAGAGCCTCTAGCAGGGAACACAGCCCTGCTGACACTTTGATTTCAGCCCAGTGAGATCTATTTGTGCTGTTTTAAGCCACTACATTCATAGTGATATGTTACTTAGCCATAGGAAACTAGTGCAATTATTAAAATGACTGAACTTCTAAGAACTGAAACAAGTTCTAGATGGATTATGAGAGCAGAGTGAAATACCTTGAGTGCTCTCCTAGTATCTGCCTTGCAGGTCAGCAAAACACATCCAATAAGAGAAAGGGCTGGCAGGAGCACACAGCCAACCAGGGAGTGGTACAGCTTAGACTGGAGCTGCCCCCAGGTTACCCTGAGTAGGGACGTGTGCTAAAAATGACAAAAGATTAATATGCATCCCATCTGTTAGGCGGAACACCCTCACCCCAGCTGTCACCAAGATGGGCAGAAGATCCCTCCCCTCCATAGTTGTCCCTCCACTGGAACTACATCTATTTTGCCTCATTTGGGTCTCCCCTGCCCTTTCAATCCTTTCCAGGTTGTTCTTGGCTCATTTCCTTGGTAGCAGGAGTTGGATCTGGCCTGGCCAGAGTACTGTGATCTGCCCTGGGCCAATCCCCTGGGTCATCACCTCTGGCCATTAGGTTCCAGACTGAGGGGTGGGGGTAGAGTAACTGAGCAACTTCATCTTTACCCTAGTCTTGCTGGAAGATCATTCCTGCTTCATATATATCTCATCAGAGGGCCTCCAGGGACAGAGGCTGAGCAAATACAAGATTTTAAAATTATTTTCCTCCAGCTGTGCATTAATATTTTATTTCAATCTTGCCCCACAGCCTGTTCAAGATGAAAAGCTTGAGGGGGTTCCAAAGGTGGATCAGAGCCAGACTGATTTTTGTCCCTGTCTCCAGGCCCCAGCTCTCCCCCACCTCCAGCAGCCTTATCATTAAAATGAAAATCCTGCCCTGGAGAGTCCTCTCTTCCTGCAGATTCACACACACCCAGCACCCCAGCCAGGCCTGAGCAGCTCTTTCCTGGTCAAATCAGCTTCCACAGGGGCGTCCACTCTGACCCACATTCCTGGAACAATTTCTTTTGCAAATCAGCAGGTTTTGAGCAAACAAGGGCTCATTTAAGGACACTGAACTCCACAATTAGCTGAGGGTAAATTTGGCAAAGCATCTGGTCTGCTTACCAAAATGGAAATACAAAAAAAAGTTCAGCTTTTAAAATGAAACATTGACTGTGTGAGGTTAATTTTGTGCCAGTCTGCTTGAGGTGGCCCAGAGAGGCCCTGGCTCTACACAAAGGGTCAGAGACAGGGATTGCTGGGGCTGCCAGGAGAACCGTCTGATTGGGGCAGATGCTGAACACGGAGACAAATATAAGGTAACAGTGCTGGAAAATGAGAGCAAAGAGCCAGTCATCTTTTGTTGGCATTTCCTAAAGTCAACTTTCAGTAGGCTTTAGCATTTTACTAACTGTGAGCGTGAGAACTGTTAAAAGGATACACTGGATTAATCAAAGATCTACTCCCTGATCTCTTGGATCTTAGAACACATTTTACGTAAAAGCCTCGTGCCACTTTTCTGTATAATGCGAGGTTAAAAGGTCAATGAAACAATAAAAGGGGCAATGGAGAGGAGAAAGCCGTGATAGAAAATGTATTCACTAGTGAACCCTTCTAGCCACTTACATTTCATGAATATTTTTAAAATTTTGTAATCTCCCCCCTCTGAGAATCAGAAAGGTCAGTTCAACATAACATTTCCAAACCTTGAAGTGAAAAAGCACACACAGAAATCAGGAAGATGAGGCAAGCAGGTTTTCAGGGGGAAGAAGTAGGCGATCATGAAAGTAAATAGTATCTTTGCCCCATTTTTGAGCAATAGGTAGCCCCTGATGTAATAGAAATTATGAATCAGGAAACTCGTGACTGTTCTTCTTTTGTCCCTCACTCGCTTCTCTGGGGAATTCTTCTGTAATCCTCCAATGGCTACATCAGCTGCAACATGACTATCCTTTCTGGTCAAAGATGAACTATTCTAAAAAATATAAGAAACAAATAACATAGGATTTCCATAGTGGTAAATACAAACTTTAGAGACATGAAAAAGGACCAAAGTATGCATATAGAAGCTGGAAACAATAAAGAGGTTATTTAGGGTAGAGAGTCCTGGTAGACCACAGACTGAACGAAAGTCAACAGGTCTTCAAAGAACCAGAATAATATTCATGAGGCCAGAAACAAGACCACAGCATGTATGTGCTATGTATGATTGGGGGAGTTAGATACATGTGACTTTTTAAATTTAAATTAATTATGCATACACAAAATTTAGAATTCAGTCCCTAAGTCATGCCACATATTGAGTGCTCAATGGCCACATGTGGCTAGTGGCTACTGTAGGGGACAGCATACACATAGGATATTTCCCTCATTGCAGGAAGTTCTATCAGATGCCACTACGGCAGAGATAGAGAAGTCCTGGAAAGAGTCTGGACAAGTACCACCAAAGTCACTGGAAAATAGAATCTTTGTAAGGTGCAATGAATACTAAGTTTCTTAAGCTCTTCAAGGAAAAAGGTGAGGGCAGACTAGGTTTTAAAACCTTGGTAACTGTTGAGTCAAGACCAGATGTCTCCCACTTGTTTGAAGAGCTAAAGCAGGAAGCGTGTAAGTTAGTCATAGAGAACCCCTAATTGTGAGGGTACTGGACACTGGAAAAGAATAAAAAGAGACTGTCAAATTGATAAATTTGGGAAAGATTTAAAAATAGCATAGCGATTTGACATTCTGGATTTCATATTGGGGAATTAGCTAGAATGAACTTTGTCTTGAAAAAAACCCTTGGATACTTTTTATTTTTTTATTTTTTTAAATATATAATCTTTATCATATTTTTTCTATTACCATTTAGTCCCCTTATACCTCCCCCCACCCAGCAAACACTACCTTGTCCATATCCATGAGTCCTTTTTCTAGAATAAACTTTGTCTTAATCATCAATTTGTCTTGATCAGCTGAAGTTTGGTATATAGAGTACTTAAATGATAGACACAAATAAGGGTTGCTCTGTGAATCCTTTAGGATTTTTTGTTTTGTTCCTTCACACATATGGTGGCTGTCATCCCAACCTTAGATCTTGACCTCAAAGTCTGGCCGCTTTCACATCACGCAATAGTCTCTTTTGTTTCCAAGGAGAATTAGAAAAGCTCACCTAGGTTTTCCTCTGAGCAGCCTATTCAATCTTTGGCCCAGGACTAGGGTAAATGCCTAGACTTTGGAATCAGACAGTCCCATATTTGAGCTCTAATACTTACTGGGCAACACAACCAGTCATTTAATCATCTTTTTAGACACACTGTCTTGGTTGCAAGTAGTGTTTTCTAAAAAAAAAAAACAAAACTGAAAATGTATTGGCTTCTGTACTGGGAAACCAAGGGTCTGCTCCCCACATAAAAGGGATCTATATTTTAGAGTCTCTCACTTACAATTATTCTATTTTGTCACCAGTTTAGTTTATTAGTCTTTTTTTATGGCAACTGATAAAACCCCAACCCAAACTAGCTTATTATTAACAGGGAATTTATAGGCTCATGTAACCAGGGTGGTTCAAGAGCACAGCCAACTTTAGGCATGGTTGAATACAATAGGGGCTCAAATGAGATCTTTTTCTCCTTCTTCATAGAGCATAAGCATGCTCTACGTGGTAAGGAAGATGGTTATGAGAGCCAAGTTCCAGACTTAACTTGACAAGCTATCAAAAACAAAGATTATAGCTTTTCTAGTAGAAAAGTCTCAGGAAAGTTTCTGGTTGATTCAGACTGTCAATGCCCATTTGTGGACCAGATGTTGTGACCAAGAGGATAAAGTGCTCTGATTGGTCAGGCCTGGTTCACATGTTCTTCTTTTTGCCTAAGACTAGACTGGATAACCCATATTCAAACTGCATGGATTGAATACCTTACAGGAAAGAGGAGCCTTGAGTGTTCTATGGTTCATAACAACATCCTCATTGCAACTTGTCAGTCTTGGTTTCCTCATCTGTAAAATAGGAACAGAATACTTTTCCCATAGAACTATTATGAGATGAAATGAAGTAACTTATATAAAGTATCTGGAACACTGCTCAAAAGATGGTAGCTAATATTTTTGCCAAACAATAATTTACTATTATTTTGTTTAGGACACATGGTGGTTTTGTAATGTGTCAACTTGGCTAGGCAGAACTGATTTCCCAGAATTCCCTTCCCTGTATGTTTCTAATTAGCTTGAGCTACAAGAGAGATTCTTGTGTGAGATTTGGAAGGTGGAGGTGAAGTGGCAGCCATTTTGCAACTCATGCACATCATCTGCTGGCTCACCTTGTTGGTGTGGGGTAGCGGTCAAGCCTTCAAAGGTCCACCTTCCTCTGGAACCTTCTTTAAATCCTCCATCTCCTGGGCCAAGTGTATGTGCAGTTTGGTGACAGAGGATCCCAGCTGCTCCTGCAGGACATGTACACCATCCAGTCACAGGCAGTGAGAAACCAACATGGGTTTCAGTCCTTTCTGGGTTCCACTTCCTGCCTGTGGGTTCTAGCTTGTCCTTGTTCTCCACTTCTTTACCCCCACCCATCTTCCCTGGGAACTTCCAGCTTTAGATGCAAAGACAATAGCCTTACTGAGACTTCTTAAACAGCTCCAGAATAGCATAAGGCCAAATCCCTATCTCTGTCTGTGAGGCTGTCTGTCTGTCTGTCTGTCTCTCTCTCTCTCTCTCTCTCACACACACACACACACACACACACACACCTTGAAGTGATTCTCCCTTTCTCACTGGCCCCTGACTGATGAATTCAGAACCTAATTTTTCTAAACTTCCCCAACCTCCATTTTGAGTTTGAAGGAATGAAGACTTTTGTCCAAGAGAAGCACAAATTAGGATAAAACTAGAGCTGACAGTTAACCTTCAAAATTATAATTTTTTAAACAGCAAAGAAAGAAAATAAATTAATATACCACAGCACCAACCACATTCTAACTACCCCCCACAGGCACAGTAAATAAAGGAGATCAGTATCCTTTATTATTGATCTGGCATTGGCTCATATTTGCCCAAGGTCAGTAACAAAGCCAATGCAAGAAGCAACAAAATGCTTGAAGGGCAGGAATTTGATTACAAATCAAGCCAGACCCTTTCTGTCTAGTTACGTATAAGCTTAAGGCCAGTGAGCGAGCATGTCCATCACACCCACGAATGTGCACCATGGGAATTCTGGCCAGATGCCTTTCTGCTCTTGGAGATTTGGCTGGGTCCCCAGTGGCAGCTGCCCAGGGCAGTGTTCTTTAGACTTCCTCATTCCTGCCCTCTCTATACAGGAAGCAACAAAGCAGTACATGCTGCTCCCTTCTCTGCGCTGCAGGGAACTCATAACAGGCAACACTGGCTAAGAAAGGAAGCATTCCCATCCCGTCACATGAACTGAGGTGGATTTAGGAAAATGTGAGTTCATTTCAGGGCTCCATCAAGGCATCTCTCAGGACAGGGAAGCTCATTGGCTTCTTGGCCCACCCTCCCAACTCGGTCTGCAAATCTCTCTTCTTGGACATGCCCACCTGAAATGTACCCATCACAGTCATTTATTGTGGACTCAAGCCACAACTTTGTGAAATAGTTTAGTCTTTTTTTTTTTTTTTGCTTCATAACAGTAAGTAGAGATCCTCCCAGCAAGAAATGGTAGGTTAATGGCAGTTGGTGGGGCTCTTGGGGATTAAGGAGATACAGGACCCAGGCAGTAGGGCAGGGGAGCCCTAAAGATACAGTGCAAGTTCTGGGAGCTGCCATAGCATGAGTGGCTGGGATTGCTCTGGTAGAGTGTAGGGCTGTAGGTCAGGGGTCCCTTCAGAGTAAGAGATCACACATAAAGGAATGTAGAAAGGCCCTGAGCTTCCCTCTGCCACAGCTTAAGGGCACATACCTTCCTCTTTGTATCTCTTGCATCAAGTCAGGGGCCTGGCCCACCGTTCACTGAACGGTAGGTCAGATGCCTCTGGCTTCCTGCCTCTCATCCTGGACCTCACCTCTGATTCTAACTTCAATTTGTCCTCACCTCACCCTGACAGCCTCTTATGTCAACAGAAGGCTTACATCTTTTGCTTCCTTTGTTTTGGGGTTTCTATGATGCTGTGGACACTAGTGGGAGCCCACTTAGCACTCACATGTGCACAGCCCTGACATGTGGGGGAATTAACACCTTCAATGGAAGCCTCGAACAGCAGGCAATGGGAGCTGCTGGATGAACGCCTCTGCTGGCTGATCACCAGGGGAACCATCCTGAGAAAATTTTTTTCACACTCCTCAAAAGGTCCTAGGTGGGATTAAGTTCCCCTTACAGAGTGATGCCCTTGATAAAACACCTGTATTGGCTTGTATTTCCTTCCCTCCCTTTCCTCACTTCTGCTCCCTTGGATCACCTCCCCAATCAGCACACAATCCTGTATTCAGGCTCAGCTTTCCAGAGGAAACCCAGGATAGGAAAAATAATATTTTTGTGTAATTTAAGTAAATCCCAGAGCCCCATGAGGCTCAGCCTTGGCAGGAAGTTCAATGCACTGTCCAGCAAACAATATGGCATCACGAAAAAAAAATCAAAGAGAACCCAACACTTCCTAAATTCTCTTTGTCCAGGCTCCAAACCACCTCACAGACACTCCAGGACCCCTTGAATGCCAATCTTGCTCTCCTTTTTTATCTCTCCTATTGTATGAATGTATTTTGCTTCTCCAGCTTAAACCATACACACACCTCACTGCAGTAGCTGTTCTGTTTCAGTTTCCCTGAAAAGCCAGCAGCAGTGTCCTTGGTGGTGGAGGTGGAGCAGGGACTCCTACTCCCTCCCAATGCCCTTTGGTTCTCAGGTAAAAATCAGACTGCAAGCTTCCAGGGTTGCCTAGTGCCTAGATAGGTGCTACAGGGAACACATTTCCCTGTCACGCCATATACAGAAATTGGGCATTTTTGTATCATATTCCAGTAAACAGATAAAATTGTTATCCCAAAGGCCAAGAGGCTCCCCCTCTTGCTTGGCACGGCATCGCCGTTTGCAGCACACCAGTGTCAGACTGCCTCAGGTGGGAAGGCTGCGGGACTTGCAGGGAGTGCCCAGGACCCTCCACACTGTGGTGGGTCCTGAGAACGCGTCCAGAGCTGGCTTGCTGGCTCGCTCTCTCTCTCTCTCTCTCTCTCTCAGCTTCCAATGAAAACAAGCACTTGCTTGACATTTTCCTGCACATTCTTACATTTTCCAACTGCCTCCCTGCCCCCATCGACACATTCCACAACATGGCAATTAATTGTTCTCTGCTGCTCAGCAGCACTGGTGTGCACGACCACGACTGTAGTCCCGCTTTGTTCCCAGTTTAATCAGTGGCTGTCCTGGCTGTCCCTCAAAACACAGACAAAACCAGCCAGCTGCACACCCAGCTGTCAGCGAGCCCCAACACTGGCATTCAAGTGGCCGCAAGAGAGCCCATACAGTGTCCAGAGAGACCCCATTCTTCTCCTTTCTCCTCTTAACAATTGACAGGCTCTAAGAAAGGAAACCGTGAGCTCTGGGCTTGGCAGCGGGCAGGAGGCTCTTGTTAACAGCTTGCCTTCCTGTTTATATAGGGTCTGGCAAAACTGTTAATTTCTTTCACAGAGGTGGCAAATGGGAAAACCAGAAACGCCAAGGAGTAGCAGCCTGGAAAACAGCCTCAAAGGGACTTCTTGAAATGAGGCAGAAGGCTGGAAGTGGGGGTAGGGAGTGGGGTGGGATTATCTTGGGTTCCCAGACCCAATGAAGAAGGTATCAGCACTTAGCTGTCTCTCCAAAAAGACGCACTGAGAACTACTCTATGGGCATGCCTCTCCCGACATTCTATCTGCTTCCCTCCCAAGAGGGCCATGGTTTGCTCAGTAAGCATCTATCTTAACACCTACAGAGTTTCCCCGTCATTCATAAGCAACCCTGATCTGGCTCTGAAGCTGAAATCACTCCGGGAAATACTCCAGGATTCTGTGTCCCTCAGCTGCCCTGCTGCTTCCTCTACTCCTGAACCCTAGACAGTGTTTCTCCACTCTGGCCATCTACACCCTAAAAGCACCTTGGGGAGAGTCTGGTTTCACCATTCTGGGGAGGGACCTGGGTGCCGATCTGTTTTAAAAGCTCCACAAGTGATTCTAAATTCTAATATGCAAGCCAAGGTTGAGAATGTTGGGGAGGAAAACCTTTTCCTCTGCCCTCTTAGGTTCAATGACTGAGGGATTGCAAATTTAGCTGTCAAAAGACAGATTAACAGGAGAAAAGGAATACAAATTTATTAATATTGTATGTGCACAGGAACTCACATAAAAAGTAAAATTCAAAGAAGCAGTTAGGTTCAGGAACTTACATGCCCATCTTAACAAACAAAAAACGGTTTGGGCTTCAAGGGACAATAAATTGTAGGGAAGTGACTAGGAAATTTATGGAGAAAACTAGTGGAAGATAAGGGTAATTTTAGTAAGGCTCGGTTATGCAGACTCATCTTGGTGCTGAATCAGGAGTTGCTCTCCTCTTCCTGGCATGGGAGAGGGTTGCATCCTCAAAAGGAACATCTATGCCACCTTCACAAAGAGAAATGTATGCCTCACTTTTTTCGTGGATAAGGGAAGGGCAGAGAACTCCTCCTGCATCTATTTCTTCTTGATCATCTTCAGCTGAAAATTATCCTGACTCCAAATGGCATTTTTTTTGGGGGGGTGGCATATCCTGATCTCCTTTAAGAACTGCTGTGAAGGGTCCGGCCAAGATGGAGGCGTAGGTGGAAACACTGTGCCTCCTCACACAACCAAGTTTAAAAACAACAAAGATTTAGTAACAAAATCGCAACCAAAACACAGAAAATTCAACTATACAGAAGTCCGACAACAGCAAACCATTCAGCCACCCCAGTAAGAGGGGCGGAACCAGCAGCCAGCAGAGCAGGGTTGGACAGGAAAAATCGGCCAGACCGACCCAGGCGCACACAGGCAGCGGTTGGCAGATCCCAGGCGTGGGGTTTCGACAGGCAGACCCAGTGAGGGATCAAGGCGGCTGGCTGACCACAGTCATACATTCGCACGCAGATAAACCAGGCGAAGAAGCGAGCAGTGAGACAGACTGCACAGGCCCCAGCTAAGGGAAGCAGCAGAGGGGACCACCATTGCCCCTCTTGGACCCTGCCCCCACATACAGCATCACAATCCAGCAACTGAGTTCCCCTGCCCTGGTGAACACCTAGGGCTCCACTCTTCCTATGTAACAGGTACAAACAGACCAAAATATTATGGCTCAAAAAGAACACAAAGCCCCAGAGCCAATAACTCTAAGCAACCAAGAAATAGCCAACCTTTCAGATGCATAGTTCAAAATACTGGTGATCAGGATGCTCACAGAACGGGTTGATTTTAGCCACAAATTAGAGGAACAAATGAAAGCTAAACTAATTGAAATGAAGGGAAATGCACAGAAAACCAATAGTGATGGAAAGGAAACTGGGACTCAAATCAATGGAGTGGACCAGAAGGAAGGAAGAAATGACCAAACAGAAAAATATGAAGAAACAGGAATTAAAAAAAATGAGGAGAGGCTTAGGAACCTCCAGGACATCTTTAAACATTCCAACATATGAATTATAGGGGTACCAGAAGGGGAAGAGGAACAGCAACAAGTGGAAAACTTATTTGAACAAATAATAAAGGAGAACTTCCCCAATCTGGCAAAGGAAATAGACTTCCAGGAAATCCAGGAAGCTCAGAGAGTCCCAAAGAAGGTGGACCCAAGAAGGAACACACCAAGGCACATCATAATTACATTAGCCAAGATTAAAATGAAGGAGAGAATCCTAGAAGCAGCAAGAGATAAGGGGACAGTCACCTACAAAGGAGTTCCCATCAGACTGTCATCGGATTTCTCAAAAGAGACCTTACAGGCAAGAAGGGGCTGGAAAGAAGTATTCCAAGTCATGAAATCCAAAGACCTGCAGCCAAGATTGCTCTATCCAGCAAAGCTTTCATTTAGAATGGAAGGGCAGATAAAGTGCTTCTCAGATAAGGTCAAGTTCAAGGAGTTCATCATCACCAGGCCCTTATTATATGAAATGTTAAAGGGACTTATCTAAGAAAAAGAAGATAGAAATATGAATAATATGAACAGTAAAAAGACAGCAAACTCACAGTTATTAACAACCACACCTAAAACAAAACTAAGAAGGACAGCTAGATCAGGAGCAGAACCATAGAAATGGAGATCACATAGAGGGTTAGCAACAGGGGAGTGGGAGGAGGAGAAGGGTGGAGAAGGTACAGAGAATAAGTAGCATAGATGGTAGGTAGAAAATAGATCGGGGAGAAGACAAGAATAGTATGGGAAATATAGAATCTAAAGAACTTTAGACACGTGGACATAAATTAAAGGGAGGGGGGAATGGTGGTAGAGGGCGTGTGCAGGGTGGAGGGGAATGAAGGAGGGAAATAGGACAACTGTAATGGCATAATTGATAAAATATATTTTAAAAAAAGAACTGCTGTGAAGGATGGATCACTGTTATTGTTATTTTCACTATAAATTATTATTTTAAGTTAAATGTTAGCTTATTTCAAAGGGCTGTTTGTAGGGGTGGGGGTAGAGGCAAGGAATGAGATGAGAAGGAAGTAGATTCCAACAGTCACAGTCCTTGGCTGGAGAGACAAATAGTTCTTAGTTGACCAAGACTGAGAGTGTGGTGTGGGGAAGTGTTCTTTGGGATGTAAGACTTGGGTGCTAAATCTGGCAAAGTCATTCAGCCTACTGGACCCCAGCGCACCACAGGCTGCCTTTTACATGATTTCCCTGGGCTCTTAAGCCTCTTGAAGAAAGGGGAGGGGTGTCTTATGTTTGCTTGTATTCCCCATTATCTGCCAAAGTGTAAGTTCTCATTATCCACTTCCTAAACTTCCTGCCTCCTGTTTAATTCAACAAAGGCCCCTAGCTGCTGATATTTTATGTAGGAATGTTACCATTCTTTCATGGCCTGGAGAAAGACAGGGTTGTTTGTTCTAGAGAGAGAAGCAGCTTCAGAGTGGGTGGGAGAGCAGGTTGTAGGCTGAGCTTTGGGAAGCATTTGCAAGCCTGTGGACACAGAACACTGGGGCTGCAAACATTGCAGAGAAATGAAGCTATTCTTACCACAGTATAGAGCTCATTTAAATATCCCTATGCACACAATTCTCGTCAAAGGGGCTGGATTGCAAAAATGAGCTATTTTGAAAGTTTTTCTCTTATAGAAGGAAAATCAAGATTTTCACGCATGTTCTCTTTGCTTCAATTTTACACCAGGGAGTGAAATGAGGATGTGTGGATTTGTGGAGAGCCCTGCAGCCCTCTACTCCAGGCTCTCTGAGGACTCTCAAAGCCTGGTGGACAGGCTGTCTCTGTGCCACCACACTGGCCCCCTCCCATCCTCAGCATGATTATCCAGAGTTCCTACAGGGCCTGAGGACCTGCCAGGGTCCTGCCCATCTCCTGTCTGGGAGGCTCTTACCCATCCCCTCTTCTATTCCTTCTGTAATGTTCAGCTTAAGCCTAAGGATCCTCCAGGAAGTCCTACCTCCCTCTCTCTCTCTTCTGGAAGTTTCCAGAGAGCAAGCAAAGCCCATATAACACTGCCAACATCCCTCTGTGATCCATTCTGGAAGTAACCAGGTCATCAGTTCTGCCAAGATTTCCTTTGCTGATATATTCTCTGTCCACCCACCTCAGTCCTGGTATTCCTGAGACCATGTGAAAACCTGGTGGTTGTGGTTTTCAGTACGAGTGTAACCAGTAGGAAACAGCCGAGGTCAGACACGGTGTCAGCAAGAGGCCCAGGGATGCTACGATCCTTGGCTGCTTCCTTTACTCCCAGCGGCTAGAGTTGAAGGTGAGGGAAGAGGAGGAGGATATTGTGTCAGTTCTGCTGCTACACGGCCCTGGGTGTGAGTTCTCTGATGTGGCCACCTTCCCTGGTTCTGTGTTGTAGGTGTCCCTCCAGAACTCCCACAGACAGACAGAGATGGCTGTCTACCATCTCTGCTGCAGTTCCACTGTTTTTGTGACTCCCAAATCCTAGCCAGACCCTCAGCGCAGCCCCACAGGAAACAGCTGAACACATGATCAGGAACCAGCTAACAGGGTTCTGACTATGCGGCTGGATCTTCCTGACACCTTACCTTTCTCATTCACCAAATGGCACCTACTTTACTGGTTTATTGGGAGGACTGAGGGACCTACTCTTGTTAAAGGGATTAGAACAGTGCTTGAGACACAATAAATGCTGGTTATTATTACTTAACATTCTTTTAATGGAAGGTAGAGAGGCCACCTAATTTGTGTTGGTCCTGCACCCCAAAGTTTTTCCATCTCTGGGATTAGTTCTTATGTTAGAGGCAGTTCCAGCCTCCCTAAAAGCTTCTAACCTCACCCAGCCCTGGGTTTCTTCATGTGCTGTCCTGTGCCTCCCAAAGAGACTAGCCAGGGGCAAGTTCTTAAAAGGTTGTCTTTAAATGCCACCCTCTTGTGGTCTATTTCTAATTGTTTTGAATGTGTCAGTCTTGATCCCCCAAACCATTGTGTGCTTCCTGAGGAAAGCAGTTCTGTCTTGTACGTTTTCCTTACCTCCCAACTCTGCCTAACGTAGTTCTAGGCATTGGATGAATGACACATTAACATCTGGAAGAACCCCAAAGTGATTTTCTACTCCCTAACATCCATGAGACTGAAAATAACACCAAAAGGACCTCCTTGATCTAGGACATCTGGGTTTTTGGTAAATTGGAATTGTGGGGTGACAATCAGCAGAACTTCCAGCTCTAGCTTCTGTCCACTCCCTGAGGTCTAGAATAAGCCCAAATAGCTTATTTGGAAGACAGACAGGGGAGACACCAGTCAGAGCCAATCAACAGGCATGCTTCTGTCCCTTAGTTTTATTTCCTCAGTGGTGTACCAAAATATGCTGAGCTTAGAGTCTGTAGTAATAAAACAAGCACAGGCCATGAAGAGGCTATAACTGCAGGCTGCAGGGAAAGCCCCAAAGCTCTGCTGTGGTTCTCCATGACCACCCTTCTTTTACTGGTGAGGGAGCTGTTTATAGCATCTCTTGGGTCCCTCTGGCATTTTAGAGCCTTTGTTGGAAAATGCTTTTAGATTAGCATTAAGTCTGTGTTATCCTGGAAAAGACTGGATGAGTAATACATGAGTTAACCTGCACTATTTTCCACAAAGAACTCTAAATCCCCCCACCCACTTCTCTGAATAAAATATCTGTATTTCCACCCACACTCTCAGCTACCTGCTGCAGGGGCTGAAACCCTGCCAAGTTTTGCTTCAACACTCAGCTCCTGGAGCGGCCAGGGGCCTGTACTCTGCGTCTGAGTTCTTGCTCTGCCCTGATAGAGACAAAGGCATGTTAATGGGGCCAAGGGGTCCTCTGCCAGATGGGCTGCAACACCGTAGACATACTGCAGTCAGCAGCCCTTGGAGAAGAGTTCAGACATCAAGTTCTTTACTGTGCAGAAATTGTCAGCAAACAGCCAGACAGACCAGCTCCCACCCGCCCTGCAAGCCACATTCCCGCTTGGCATTCAGGCTCAGCCTTTCCCTCATCTGAAAGGCTCTCCCTTCTCCTAGGCACCTGACAACCCTGTTATCTTTCAACCTTAGCCCTAGCTCCTCCTTCTCTTCTGTCCATTCATTAGAATGTGTTGACTGAGCACCTGCTGAATCCCAGAAAGTGGATTAAAGATGGGGATACAAAAATGAAACTCACAGGCCCACCTTACAAGGAAGGAGCTCCCAGTTTAGGAAGCCCTCCCTGACTACTCCAGCCCACAACCAACTGCCATTTTTTGAACTCCTTTGATCCAATCTTGGCTTTCATTGATATTATGCCCAACTTACAGATGAATTCATAGTTCCTGAGAGGTTAAGAGCACTGTCCAAGGTCACTGTGTCAGTTGGTAGCTTTTAAGTGCTCCACTGCTGTCTATGTTGGCCTTATTTCCCCAGCTGGTCTCTAAGCTTCCCAGGAGGTAGACAAGACTTTAGCTTCTCTGCCACAACCTTCCAGTCAACAATTTTGCACACCTTAAGCGCCCATAAAGGCTGATGACTTGCTGATTGCTCTTGGACTGGCCCAAGGTCAGAGGCCTGCTCTGCTTGGAATCCCGCAGTCCAGATCCTGCATCTTGAGAGGCTGAGTTTCTTCTCCATTGCTCTCTCCTCATACTCAACATTTCTATAGTGTAATCCCCTTTTGAGAAGCAGCAACTTTCAGCCCCTGGAAGGGAATGTGCATCTTGCTGTTTGCAAATAGCCTTTGCTTGCTCCAGCACTATCCTCAGGACAGATCAGGTGAGAAGCCCTTGGGAGGGGAGAAGTTTGCTTAAATAGGGGTCTTGGCTGTGGTCTTCTATCTCAGAGAAAAAGCAAGTAACCATGATTTTTGTTTGGTGGGCCACCTGTGGCGCACAGGAGATAATAAAGTAAACTTGAGGACTTCCGCCAAGATGGAGGAGTAGGTGGAAACACTGTGCCTTCTCCCACAACCAACTTTAAAGACAACAAAGTTTAAGTAAACAAAAACGCAGCCAAAACACAGAAAATTGAACTATATGGAAGTCAGACAACAACGGACCATTCAGCTAGACCAGTAAGAGGGGTGGAGTCAGCAGTGGAGCAGGGACAGGCAGGAAAGATCCCCCGACCCAGGCACATAGGCAGTCCTGGGCAGATCCCAGGTGTGGGGTAGCAATGGGCAGACCCAGTGAGGGCTCAAGGTGGCAGGCTGACCGCAGTCACACATTCGCACGCAGATGAACCAGCAAAGAAGCGAGCAGTAAGACAGATTGCACAGGCCCCAGCTGAGGGAAGCAGCAGAGGGGACCGCCATTGCCCCTCTTGGACCCCGCCCCCACATAAAGCATCACAACCCAGCAACTGAGTTCCCCTGCCCTGGTGAACACCTGTTCCACCCCTCATACATAACAGGTGAGAACAGACCAAAATATGGCTCAAGAACTCAAAGCCCCAGAGCCAATAACTCTAAGCAACCAAGAAATAGCCAACCTTTCAGATGCACAGTTCAAAACACTGGTGATCAGGATGCTCACAGAACTGGTTGATTTTAGTCACAAATGAGAGGAACAAATGAAGGCTAAACTAATTGAAATGAAGGGAAATGCACAGGAAACCAATAGTGATGGAAAGGAAACTGGGACTCAAATCAGTGGTGTGGACCAGAAGGAAGAAAAAAACGGCCAAACAGAAAAATATGAAGAAACGGGAATTAAAAAAAATGAGGAGAGGCTTAGGAACCTCCAGGACATCTTTAAACGTTCCAACATCTGAATTATAGGGGTACCAGAAGGGGAAGAGGAACAGCAACAAGTGGAAAACTTATTTGAACAAATAATAAAGGAGAACTTCCCCACCCTGGCAAAGGAAATAGACTTCCAGGAAATCCAGGAAGCTCAGAGAGTCCCAAAGAAGTTGGACCCAAGAAGGAACACACCAAGGCACATCATAATTAATTAATTAGCCAAGATTAAAATGAGGGAGAGAATCCTAGAAGCAGCAAGAGATAAGGGGACAGTCACCTACAAAGGAGTACCCATCAGACTGTCAGCTGATTTCTCAAAAGAGACCTTCCAGGCAAGAAGGGGCTGGAAAGAAGTATTCCAAGTCATGAAATCCAAAGACCTACAGCCAAGATTGCTCTATCCAGCAAAGCTTTCATTTAGAATGGAAGGACAGATAAAGTGCTTCTCAGATAAGATCAAATTCAAGGAGTTCATCATCACCAGGCCCTTATTATATGAAATGTTAAAGGGACTTATCTAAGACAAAGAAGATAAAAAAATATGAACAGGGAAAGGACATCAAACTCACAGTTATCAACAACCACACCTAAAACAAAAGCAAACCAAGAGGGCAGCTAGATCAGAAGCAGAACCATAGAAATGAAGATCACATAGAGGGTTAGCAACAGGGGAGTGGGAGGAGGAGAAGGGGGGAGAAAGTACAGAAAATAAGCATAGACAGTAGGTAGAAAATAGATAGGGGGGAGGGCAAGAATAGTAGGGGAAATATAGAATCTAAAGAACTTGAGACATGTGGTTATAAACTAAAGGGGGAAGAATGGTGGGGGAGGGGTGTATAGGGTGGAGGGGAATGAAGAGGGGGAATAGAACAACTATAATGGCATAATCAATAAAATACATTTAAAAAAATAAAAAAAGTAAACTTGCTCTTTCTCCCAAGGAAATGTTTCAGGCTTCTCCTTGTGAGGGGCTGTGGTCTTGCCAAGAGAAAGCGATGTGAGGGAGGGGTCAGGGGAACTGCAGGGAGCTCAAGGTGGACCCATAACACATTGGGTTGACCACACTTAAGTCACCAAGGACCCTGTGTCTGGACCTCTGGTCAAGGTTAGGCCTGGTTGTCTGTCATCCAGACAAAGGCTGCTATACCATGAAAGTGTGCATCCATGGACCTGGCCTCCTATGAAACGCCACAGGCTGTGGGCCAAAGTCTGCCCATGGGTGTGTGTTCCTCTAGGGGCAGCTATAATAGGCAGGGGAATTTTGGAAGCAGGAAGTGAGGACTCCACATAGGAACAGTTAGATTTCAAGTTTCAGGTCAGAATCTAACAGAAGATTTGATGTCTTTGTGGCAGTTTAAATACCCATTTGACTCTCTCTCCAGAGCTGGCCCCAGGATCTGCTAAATTAGGAAAGAGGAATTAGGGCCTTGGAAGTAATCCTAGGGGTGGAGGCGCAGGGAAAGAAGTGCAGGAAGTAGACAGAGAAAAGGTACCCCCCCCACCCCCTCCACCCACACAGAGGTGCCTGGCACGGTGAGGGAAGCTGACTGAGACGAATCTGCCAAAGGGAAACAAACCGACTGATGGGGTGTCCTCCTAGATCTAGGAGACCTGGAGGAAGGAACTGCTGGCTAGACTCAGAGGTGACCTTGCTTTAGAGGCCAGGGAAATCAGAGGACACGTCCTGGAAGAGAATATTCAAAGCCGGAAGAACATTAGGAAACAAAGGTAGAGGTCATAGAGAAGGGGAGGAGATGGGTTTCCTCAAGGGCAGGGGATGGGAAAGACACTTCACAACTTGAGACAAACTCATAGCAAATCAACAGGACCCCTGCTGCCTGGGGCAGCTGACAGCCAGGAGATAGCCTGCTTCTAGGGCACCAGACACCGCCTCTTCCCAAAGACCACAAAGCTTTAGCCAACGGAAAACCTACCTGGGCCTCCTGGTGCACTTTCCTACTCTCAGGAGCCACGGATGTGTCCCTGTCTTCTGTTTCCCTGACCTTACCAACGACCCTCAGCAGAACAACTGGATATTCTCCAAGTGCTATTCAGTATTTGCCTCCCATCACCTGGAAACAGGCAACAGGCAGACTGAGTAATTATTACCTTTATCTTAAATTTTGGTTTCTTGAAATAAAGTTCCTTGGAAAGAATTCTGAAAGTAAAGAAAAGAAATCCTAATTTGGCAACACCATAATTTTTTTTCATTTTTCGGGGCAATATAATCTCTGGATCTTTAATTTAAAAAAAAAAGGAAAAAAAGATGAGACTTAATTGGAAGTGACCTTAGCAAGAAGCTAAATTAGCCCATGCATTTTGAAAATGAAGACAAAAATCTTAGAAAAATTTGCCCTTCCCTATTTCACACGTGTGACAGGGCTAGGGGACATCCCAGCCTTGTTCATACATCACCCTGCCCTGGGCTCATTTTGAGGGAAGGGCTTAGCAGTCTCTACAAGCCCAGTCACTTCTACTCGACCTAACCTGAGGCTGAAATATGCCGCCAGACAACAGAGACATGCGTTCTTGTATACTGAGATGACTGTGTATAGTGCATAGATTTATGCAAAATAAAAACTAAGTGAGGGTCTGAAATAACATAAAATGCATTTATTTGCACATTTTCTGGAAAAATAAAGACATTGTTTGGCTTGGCCCTCAGGGGATGGATGCCCTGACAGAAGGTGGAAGGGGTGACTGCCTGCCATGTCTGGACCTTGCATAACATCAAACTGAGCTGACCCCTTAGTACAAGGTGACCTTCCCATCCTGTCCCAAGGCCAGCACTTAGCTCTCTCAAACTCTCCCCGCTACCTTTAGTAGGTCCCTTCCAACTCTAAGGGCTTCTCCACTCCGTTCTCTAACAGAGACAGTGAACAGCAGTCCTTTTGGTCAGACTTGCTGACACAGGAAAGGTAAGCATCTTCGCATGTCTCCCATGCGTACCTGCCTGTTCTACCCCGGGTACACCTGTCATTGACCGCAGGCCCAAGTAGGGAAGCTCACCCCTTGCCTGAGGCCCTGCCACCTGGTCCTCAGAGAGTGTCGACCTCTGAGAACACTTGGCCTCCTGTCCTTCTGGAGCTTGGAGGAGCCCCAAAGGCAGCAAATCCAGGCTCTCCTAGCCCTGAGTCATCAGTTGCACCTTAAGGTCCTTGCAGCAATGAGTCTTACTCCACTTCTCCTGTGTTTCAGAGGTGCATCTGAGCACTCCGTCTCCACTCCCACAACCCTCCTCCTCCAACCCCCCCACCCCCCACACACCCACGTACACAGCAGTCCTGTCCAGCAATCTAGAGATTAAACATGGAGGCGACAAACACAGAAACAGCCTAAGTCAGGGCCCCAGCTGTGGTTGTACTGGAAACTGATTTTTTTAAGGTGACAAATGTGACTGTCCCTTGGACTTCAGGCCAAATGTCAAATGAACACATGGAGCCCCCGATTCTGTCACTTGGGGGGGTCTCTTTTTTCCTCCTTGAAAACCTGATAGGGTGTGGACAGGGTAGCAAATGTGCTGACATACCCCACACCCCCCCGTCGTGCACAGCCCTGGTTTGAACGACAGCCTCTTTAAGAGCAGGGCAGACGTAGTGCTGGCTGTCTCCACAGCATCACTTGGAAGGCCCAGGGCTAGGGCTCGCAGGCAGAGATGAGGTGGAAGGGAGCTTTCAAAAGGCAGGAAAGGAAACCACTCTGGCCCCTGCACATTGACCAAAGCCTCCACAGCCCAGGCTCTCCCAGGGCTGCCTTTATCACTAGCAACCCTAAGCCTTCTGGGCAAGACCTAATGGACCACCAGGCTGAAGTCACTGAGGATTCATTTCCTCTGAAAGGGGTTCTGAGTCAACAAACACCCAGTTTCACAATTAGTGTCTGCTCTCTGATTACAAAAGAAAGCAGACAGAGAAGGCAGGCCCGGCAGGCACACCTGTCATTGGCCGCAGGCCCAAGTAGGGAAGCTCACCCCTTGCCTGAGGCCCTGCCACCTGGTCCTCAGAGAGTGTCGACCTCTGAGAACACTTGGCCTCCTGTCCTTCTGGAGCTTGGAGGAGCCCCAAAGGCAGCAAATCCAGGCTCTCCCAGCCCTGAGTCATCACAGCCCCACCTAGCCCTTCAGCCAGAAAACAGAACCACTAAATTCCAACCAAAGGCCCAGAGAACTTGAGAGGATTCAGAGAGGGCCGTCAGTGAACAGTCTTGCAATGAGACTACGCAGAACAAAGCAGGACTAAGCTCTGCCAGAAACTAGAAGAAACAAAACCTTTGGTTGACATCTGTGGTGGAGGCCTTGGCTTGGCGCCAGGGTGAGGCTTCCCAGAAATGTTTTGACAAGGATACTCCAAAAGTCTCTGTGGTGCTTCCAAGTTCACATGTTCATAGAATGTTAAAGAGGAAGAGGCATCTTCTGAGGTTTTGTGAGTCTTTTCTCCTCTCGGGCCATAGTTTTCTTATCTGTACAGTGAAGGGCTTGGACTACATCTGCAGGTCTCAACCCCATGGAGATCGCCTGGGGATGCCGCAGTCCTGAGCTTGTTGTGATGTCTGAGATCGCTTCAAGCTAACCCCAGGGACAGGTCCAGGGTCAGTCAGTGGAGGAAGTATTGTGACAAGACTGACCAAGAGTTACAAATGGTTTAAGGGGGGTAATGGGCAAATGGGGTGGGGGCAGGGTATTTTAGTCACTCAACTGGTTTTTGAAAATAACGTTTCTAAAACCCAAACTACTAATACCCTAAAACCATCTATTCCTGATTCTCACCTGGACCTATTAAATCAACTATCATGGGTCTGGGGCCCTGGCACTGGGGTTTTTGAGGAGTCCCACATGATCCTAATGTACAGCCAGGATGAAGAACACAGAACTAGACACTCTCCATGGTCCCCACATGCAGCTGAGCCGCGCACAACTTTGACCAAATACAAAAAGTCACATTCAGCCCCACCTTTGCTTTGACTTCCCTCTGCTGGAACCCTTCCTCCCAGAGGGGAAATGATGGAAGGGGCTGAAGCAAAGTCCCACCGTTGTGCTGAGCACAGGGAGCCCCTTCAGGGCCTCAGCCCCAGGTCCTCTGCTTGGTCCACTCTGCCCTGAATTGAATGGTGAGCTCTCAAAGCTGCTTCTTGAGGCCTCCCAGGCCACCTGTGCCAGCTCAGAAAGGGCCCAGGCAGGACCAACCCCTCTCACCCATATACTAAGCTTGAATTCGAGCCTCATTCTCAGCTTTTCTTGTGGCCAAGCAGTCGGGCCTCTCACCTCTCTGAACACAGCAAGTCACATTCCTGTTGCATTGGATTTGACTTCTTAGCAGACACTGAATGTTCCTGGACTGCTTCCCAGCATCCTTTTTTCCCCTGTTGGATTTAAGCATCTGGGACAAGGAAAGAGCAAACAGGCTCAGTTTGGATTTCCACTCAGGATGCTCAGTTTCCTGGGGCCCCCAGATGTTCCACCTGCTTTCACTGTGCCCCACCCCCTACCCTCACCCCCACCCTCCTCCACATGATCCTATCCTACCAGCTGGTGCAGACCTTTACATTCCAAACTCCTAGCAAACTGCTCAGAAAGCACTCAGGCGCGCTGCTCTCTCTTGCTCTCTCTCTTTCTCTCTCTGTTCTCTCTCTCTCTCTCTCTCTCTCCCCCCTCCTCTCTCCCTCTCTCTCTCTCTCTTTCCCTCTCCCTCTTCCCCCCCTCTCCTCCCTCCTTGGGCCTTTCCTGAAATGCAGGAACTTGTAGGTTATGTTTCTACTTTTCACATAGGCGCTCCCCACTGCCTTTCTCTAGCTGAAGTTGGCTTCTCAGTTTGGCATTTGAGGTCTTTCCTATTACATCCCTATTTTTTTAATGTTTCAGCCTTCTGTTTTGGTCTTGCTGGTATGCTTACGTTTCCCAACATACCTTGTTCCTTCAGGCTCTGCTCAAGCTAATCCTCCTGCTTTGAAGAATGGATTGCCCTTCCCTCTCTACCTGCCATCCTTTGAATTTATCAAACCAAGTAATAATAGAAATTAAAATTTCCTGAGCACTTAAACTGTGCCAGCAATGCTAAGCACCTTACAGGCATCATCTCACTTATCCCTTACAAACCCTGAGTCACTTTTAAAAACTTTAGGCTTATAGAAAAGTTGCAAAAATACTAGAGAGTTCTGCACACCCCTCACTTAGCTTCCCCTAATGTTAACATCTTACACAACCATAGTACATTATGGGGCTTTTTTTCCTCCCCAATGTTCTTTTATTCTGTCAAGGATCCCACATGTCGTTTAGTTGTCGTCTTGTGTTCCTCCAGTCTGTGAATCACCTCTTAGTCTCTCAGTTCTTTCAAGACTTTGACTCACTTAATGTTGCAGATCAGTTATTTCATAAGAAGTCTCCCAATCGGGGCTCATACGAGCCTGGGCTCATATTTTCCTCATGATTAGATGAGGTTATGCACTTTTGGCAAGAACCATATTAGTGTCAAGGTAAGAAACATTCACACCTGTAGAGAATTTCTGGTGACTTTATTTGAGCCAAACTGGCAGTTTCCAGGAAGCAGTATCTCAATGGATTGAGAAATGCTCCGAGAATGGCAATTTAGCACCTCACTTTATATGTTAGAATCAAAGGAGGAGCCATAAAGGGGTTTGCTGAAGTCCAGTGGTGATAGAGTAGGAGGGACGTGAGAAAGTGAAGGGACGAAACCTCTGGGATTGGATAAAAGGTAGAATGATAGACACATGCCTCTTTTACACAGGTGAGTAAGGGATAGTCAACAATCAACAACTGACATGATAACAATAGCGCGGAGGGGATTTGTGGTCTCAGCTTGTGGCCAAGGAGTTTGGGGGAGTGGGAAAAGGGAAGTCACCTTGACATTCCAAAGATATGTTATCATAAATGCAAAAAGAAAATAGGCTTAGTTAAGGTAAAGACTGATCTTTGTTGCCCTGGCTGGTGCAGCTCAGTGGATTGAGCGCGGGCCTGTGAACCAAAGGATCAGGGTTCGATTCCCAGTCAGGGCACATGCCTGAGTTGCAGGCCAGGTACCCAGTAGGAGACACATGAGAGGCAACCACACATTGATGTTTCTCTCCCATTCTTTTTCCTTCCCTTCCCCTCTCTCTAAAAATAAATAAAAAAGACTGATCTTTGCTAGGGAAAAATACTGGCCTAGGACAGGAACTGCTTTTAGTTAATAGGTTTTGATTACAGACCATCCTGTGTGGTTACTTTCTGTTCTCTGAGTTTGTAAGGCCGCCTCGCAGGCCTCCCCTGAGCTTGGAGGGTTGATATGTGGCCCCTTTTCTTCCACAGAAGTGATGTGTGTTCTTCTTAGCGCATCACACCAGGGGTTGGGATGTTGACTTGTCTTATTATAAACCTGTCATGTTAACCTTGATCACTCGACTAACGTGGTATCTGCCAGGTTTCTCCATAATAAAGTTACTCTTTTTCTCTTCGTAATTGCTATAGCCCTTGGGAGAGACACTCGGAGACAATACAAGTTTCTCCTGCTTCTCCTCCAGCTCCTGCCCGCTGAGTTTAGATCCATCTGTGGATCTTGTCTGCAGCGGTTATTACCATGTGCGGGCCTAAAAGGGATGCTGTATTTCACAAGGGTCCCCATCTTCTGGATGACGACACCGTGCTCAGATCTGGAATGTACCTTGCCCAAGGTCCTAATGTAACTAGGTGCAGGGTCAGATCTCAGGCACCAAAGCACCATTTCTGACACTAAGCTCTTTGTTCTCTTCACTGGGGAGTGAACCATGTGCTGTCTTGTGACACCCCTTGTCCCACACAGCTGTTGGTTTCAGGAGGGCAGGGACTGTGTCTCCAATCTCACTCCCCAAACTGCTCAGGGCAGCGTCCTATGATCAGTAAGTGTTGTCCATCTGACTCAGCTCAAAGTTTAGCTTTAAGTTCTAGCTCTAGAAATCATCTCTCTATGTTTGTGTGTGTGTGTATGTGTACACACCCACCCCCTCAGAGACCTAGCCTTTTCCTCCATCATCAACAACCCCCAAGGCAGAAGTTGTAGCCTGGACCTGACTAATGATACAGCACAAGGCCTGGACCTCTGGCAGACTAAAGATAATATTTTGACCTAAGTTACATTTTGGCTTCTGAGCAGTAAGGCAGAATGACCCCTGGTCTACTTTCCCATGAAACCAGACAGAGGGACAGTGGAACAGACCTTAGAGCTGTCCTCAAGACCAGAAGAAATGATTTATTACCCTTACCTCACCTCCAACCAATCAGCTCCCAGCACTCCCCTGAACCCACACTGTCTTGTGATTTTGTCCTATAAAATCTGTAACCTGCATGCCATTAGGGAGTTTGGGCTTTTGAGCATTAGCTCCCCATTGTCAGGTGGCACCATTTGTAATAAAATGGCCAGCATTTCTCCACTGCAGTTGCTGGTGTCCCGTGTTTGGCTCTATCAGTGCCTGGTGGGAAAATTCTCTGTTCAGTCACACTGGGAGAACCGAAACTCAGGAGGAGATGGAACCAAAAGAATGTCCAGCTTCTTTCCTTTTTTCCAGCTCAAAAGATATTCTGGCTGCAGACACACCCAAGTCTGTTGAAAAGGGGACAATGGTGGGCAGGGTCTCCCCTGAGGGGCAGGAGGCTCAGGAGAGCAGATAGCACCAGGGGTGTGTAAACCAGAAGGTAACTGGTGGAAGGGGTGGGAGAAAGTTTAAGAGAATAAACAGACAGAGGAAGAGGTGGAGGGACGATCTTATCGGGCCCATCCTTTAAAATTAAATGGCCAGGCCAGTTGTGGGGCCTTAAAGAAGCGCAAAGTGGGGCTTACTGAAAGGGTTCAGGGAAGGAGTTTACTGAACTCATTAGCCAGAAGTGTAGCTGAAGAGGCCTTTTCAGCTCCAGTGTTTCCCCTAATTGCTAGAGTCTCTGTGCCTCTAAATTCACATTTATCCATGATACAACACATTTATTGAGCACCTTCTGTGTGGCACCCCCGCACTGGCTACTGGGAATAACACTGTGAGCAAACCAGGAGTCCCCTTGGCTCACTGGGGAGGGGCTGGTTTGGACTGACTTGTCTTTCCCAAGCCACAGGTGGGTTAGTCTATGCTAGAACGAGAAGCAAAGGGACAAGCACACTGTGTGATGTCCTGCACACAGGCCAGAGAGGGTCAGTGACTTGCCCAAAGTCACACAAAGCGGCACTTCAGGTCTTGTGATGCTGATTTCAGGGTTCTCCCTGTGCTAACACATTTCTTAACC
The DNA here is from genome assembly GCF_014824575.4 of Sturnira hondurensis. Taxonomy (NCBI): domain Eukaryota; kingdom Metazoa; phylum Chordata; class Mammalia; order Chiroptera; family Phyllostomidae; genus Sturnira; species Sturnira hondurensis. The sequence goes on along the minus strand of NW_028079044.1, from coordinate 11,723,883 downwards.
ACCTCTGCTCACTTTTTGATGCAGGGAGTGGAAGGAGGAGAGACCTGAGACACCTGTGGCAACAGAAGGAGGTCAGGGGGACTAGGGTGTGGTGTGGGTGTTTATGAAGATGTTCATACAGGTAGGGCCAGGGCCAGGGCCAGGGCTGAGGGCAGGTAGCTGGATGTGTGGGAAGCCTGGCTGGTTGAAAGATGGATTGCTCACACGGAAAACAGACTGAAAACACTGAGAAACAACGCCAGAGGCCAGTTTTTTCAGGCTTCCGTTCCCAACTCCTCAGCTCTTTGCTCCTATAGCAACTGTCAGCCCACTGAACAGGCCACCAGGGCCGAACGAACGCCCAGGACCTGGACTTCAGGTGTCCACAGTGAGAGGCAAGTGGGGGTGAAGAACAGTGGTGGCATTGAGTGTGGGGACAAGCTCTGGACTGGGAGTGGTCTTTGGCTCTCGTCCTAGCTCACGCAGGACATCCAGACAAATCTCTTCACCTATCTGACCCCTGGCCACCCACTGGATGCAAAACGAGGGCCGGGGCTGGTTCTGTGGTTTTCAGTTTGAATTGAACAGAGAACTGGGGATTCAGTAGGACCCAGGCTTACCCCAGAGATCGGGTACAGGTGGGCAGAAATGAGACTCAGGGACATGCCTGGTTAACAGGTGCCCCCAGATGACACCAGGCCATCCCCCATCCTGGGCCATGCTTTGATAATCAGTGGACTTAGTCATCTCTGGGGTTTGTCACAGCATTTCCCTGAAAAAAGTTAGGTTCTTTGGGCCAAGTGGAGGAGAGGCCACTACTTTCCAGGTGTCCCCTGCCTGTTGGTGTGGGGTAGGCTAGTGGGAGAAGAGGCTGGACCGCCCCACTGACCAGACAGGGTGGCAAAGCAGGACACCAGCCCCCAGGGAATGAGCACAACCCACACTGGCAGTTAAACTTGCAGAGGCTAAAGAGGCAGAACCTCAGGATGGGGGCAAGCCATGCTGTCCGTTCAGGCCTCTGAGTTCATGCTCACCTCCGTCTCCCTCCCGTCCCTGGCCTGGTCACTTCAAATCCCAACCAGGCTAAAGGTCATTTGAACATATTTGTATACCAGAGAGCAGAGTTCAGGGCCTGAGGCCTGGAAGCACCTTGTGTTGTCCCAAATTTCAGAAGAGCAACAAGCTGAAGAGAACTTACTAGAACCCAGAGGGCTAGCTAGAGACCCTAGGACCCAGTTTTCCTGTGGGAAATCATGTACTCAACAGTTCAATCTCAGCTTATCCCACTGTGTACGGGCCATCAAGAACTCTATCTTTCACGGGTTTCTTCCTCCATAAAGCTGCCCTCCCCCGACCCAGCAACCAGCCACAATTGCCTGCTTTTTCTTCTTCAACTTTGTGAGTCATCTGAGTGCCGACAAAGGTGGGACTGTCCCATTTTTGTTCACCTGGGAGCCTGGCGTATAGCAGGTGCTCACCAAAGTAAAAATAGAATTGAATGAGGCAAGGGTGAGTCTTCCAGTCCGGAATGTGAAGAAATCATTGTGTGGTTTGTTATTTTATTTTATTTTTTTTAATAATTTTTTTATTTTTTATTTTATTTATCTTTAGAAGGGAAGGGAAGGAGAGGAGAGAAATATCAATGTATGGTTGCTTCTGGTGCATCCCCTGCTGGGAACTGGCCCCTGCTGGGAACTGGCCTGCAACCCAGGCATGTGCCCTGACTGGGAATCAAACCGCGATCGTGTGGTTTGCAGGCCCGTGCTCAATCCACTGAGCTACACCAGCCAGGGCATGTGGTTTGTTATTTTAGATAAGTCATTGATCTAACATTATAGATTGCCAGAGTTTGGTAAAATAACCATTTTTCAAATAATATGTTACATTTCCCAGCAATAATAAACTGTAGTATCAAGGGACATTCGGAGGAGCCCAAAAGATCGACTGCAGAAAGTAGGGATGGCAACTGACAATACTTAGCGTCTGTTTTTTTTCAGAGCTTTAATTTGAATGACTGGTATTCTACCTTATATAACAAAAATGGATGAACTACTGTTTTGGAAAATGGGGAAGGTATTTCTCCCAGAAAGACATGCAAACCAGAAGACCTGTGTACACAGCTAGTAATCATGCAGGAAACATGACCGGAGAACAAAGGGGTTCCTGTGAACTTATCTATCCCACAAAAAACACAGTTAGGAACTCGGGTGTCAGAGTGGCGGCGGAAGGGCAAAACTGATTTCATATCTGGGTCTGAGGTGGCCCCCTGGTGGTGAGGGAGGTTCGGGGACACCAAGTTCTGCAGGTTAATAGTTGTCCCTGGAGCCAAGGGGCCTGAGGAGGGGTGTCTGCGGCCCCGACTAAAAGGACTTCATCTCAGACAAAACACTATTTATGGAAATAATGACTGAACAAAAGGCAAACTTCAGGACAACAATGCTTGTGTTTGGGTCCATCTGATAGGCTTTGAGCAAATTCTTCCAAGGAAACAGGATGAAAATGAAAGAAGATGCGTATGTGCTCTGACTCAGGGAAATGCCCGGGCCTGACACCCGGCTCCCAGGAGAGGGGGCGTAACAGTGAAATCTTTAATTGTAAGGTTTCTTTTTTAATGTATTTTATTGATGATGCTATTCCAGTTGTCCTATTTTCCCTCCTTTAGTCCCCTCTGCCCTATACCCTCTCCCACCTGCATCCCCCCCCAGGCTTAGTTCATGTCCATGGGTCATACATATAAGTTCTGTGGCTTCTCCATTTCCCATACTATTCTTAACCTCCCCTTGTCTATTTTGTAACTACCATTTATGCTTCTTGTTTTAGAGTCACCGATGGCTCGGAGACACTTACAACAAAAATGTGGCAGAAAGAAGCCTAGAAGCTCAACGACTGAGACGAAGACCTGCAGACACAGTCCAGCGGCTGTGGCCCCGCGGGTCCCTGTGACTGACTCACTTCAACCGCTAACCTGCACCACAGGGAGGAAGGACAGCTAGGAGACTTCACGGAACCTCGATTTTTTCACCTGTAACAATCATTTCTACCCAGAGGCTCGTTGTGAGGATTAAATAAAATCACAGCAAGGCTAGTAGATGCTCTTCCTCAGACCCGAGCAAAGGGCACCTTGGCCTGTCTCCATAATATGTAACTGTGCATTCTGGTGCAGAAAACAGAGGGGCTATGCAGTTACTCCTGTAACTGAATAAGACACAAGTTCCATTGTCCCTCATTTTTAGTATTTTGGCTTTTTGATTTGTCCTCATTGCTTTGCTTATTTAAGGAACACAATTTCACTGGGACCTGAGAAAAATCCAGTACTCACAAATGTTAATAGCAAGATGATACTTTTATAATGCTACAGTGACATCTGAGCTGACTGTGCATGTCCTCTTTTCCCCTCTGGTTAGGAGCTCACTCGGATCACATGAAAATTCAATTAAGCCACACAGTTTGTTTTGTAAGCGAAGTTAGTGTGGAAGGCAGTGTTGGCATTCTTTGCGGAAAAGTGTTAGCCCTGGTGTGAGTACTCACAGAAGTCTCTTGTCACAGGCTGAGAAATGAACTGAATGAGAATGATGATGCTCTAGGTAGTAACCAGGTCAAGAAAACTCGTCAGGAAACAGAAACTTGGGGGGCACTGCACGAAGGCCACAAGTCTGTGACCCAAGACCAGCCTGCAGTAGACAGCCTCTTCATTCTGAGTGACTTTGCCTTGAGTCGTGCAGACAATAACGAAGTTCCTCATGAGCCCAGATTTATACAGGTTTCAGTGACGAACAATGAGGAGCCAGTGAAGGGCCATGCCACGGCACTGCAGCAGACACCCTGAAAAGCTGGTGTGCCTGCCTCCACGAGTGGTTGTGGAAAGCACACACACACACCCCTAACACACACAGATATGCTGCCTGTTACTCACACGAAAAACCCACTGATTCTCAATAAAACCTGTGGCATTCTCCCCACTGAGACATCTGCCTGAAATCTCTCCCACGAAGGGAAGCAATTCTCCAGCTACCTTACAATTTTCAGTCAGAAATTCTACACGTAGGGAAACCACAGGACCCCAAATTACACTTCCACATAGTCATCCCTGAGAAAGGAAGTGGTACAAAGTGGTACACAAACTTCCTACCAGCTTTATTCATAATAGATTGTGAATTTCTTTAAAGACTGAGGCTAAGTTTACTTCAAAACTAGAACTTTGTTCCTCCTCAAACTGTCTGCAGGATATCATACTGGCAGAGTGTCTGAAGACGCCTCTTGAAAGGGACTCTGAGAGCTGTCATGCTTGAAAATATCGAAGAAGCCTAAAGCACTGTCCTGGCCCAGAGGTTCCTGCAAGCACAGACATACTAACCAGCAGTTGGCAAGCACCAGCTTGTCTTGGATTTTCTGCTCTAAGCATTTTCTGGCCTTAGTATCAATACCCAAGTGCCCATCATCTGGATCATGGGGGCCAGATTGCCAAAGGCCATGTGCCTTGCTCAGCAGCATCACACACATTTTTTGAGAGAGGGGAGGAGAGAGAGAGGGAGAGAACACTAATGTGTGGTTGTTTCTGGTGTGCCCCATACTGGGGACCCGGCCCACAACTCAGGCATGTGCTCTGGGAATCAAACTGGCCACCCTTTGGTTCTCAGGCCAGTACTCAATCCACTGAGCCACAACAGCTGGTGATTCTTGAGTTGGGATTGAATCCACATGGGCTGGCTCCTGTAGTAATTGAGGTTGCCACAACACAGGTGGAATGAACTTCTGGGAATGATCTCTGAATAGCACCAAACAGGAGCATAAGGGTCTCACCGATGAGGGCACACCGCTGCTTATTGCTTTGTATTTCCTGTCCTGCAGTGTGTGCTCCACCAGGCCTCCCCATGCAGGAAAGGCCTTGGTGCTCTCCTGAGGTGCCCAGACCAAAACATAGGGTTGACCTTCAGTTCTAACCTTGGCATTTTATAAGTACTGAGTGATTCCCCAAAATAGCTCAGTTGTGTTAGCACCTCCATGTAACAGGCAAGAAGGCTACTCACCCTTTCATAAGTAGTAAATAGCAAAGTCAGATCTAACATCCAGGTCTCTTTCTGACACCACATCAGCTCTATTCTCTGTCTTCTCAGATTAGAGAAAAAAACAGAGGGAAATGCGGGTGCATGAAGGCCTTAGCTCCTTTGCAGGAGAATAGCCATTTCTGGGTTCAGTGGCAAAGCAGTGATCAGGCCAGACGCTTATGCATGCAACCTCTCAGGTCAGGCCACAAACAAGTGAGACAGCAGCTAATTAGATTAAGACCTTAATCACAGACTTGGATCAGAGCCTAGTAGCAAAAGTTTGCTGCAGCCCCACTACAGTGCCCCTTAGCTGAGAAGTTCCCACTGGGCTAGCTCAGCCCTCTGCATCCAGGCAGCCCATCCCCACCCTCCATTCCGATTCTGGATTTGGAACTTGGAGCCATGGAGACTTGGGAATCAAACTTTGGCCAAGAATTTGATGCATCTGGTGAGGAACTCATTCCAAAGCTAATAGTCATTGCTATCTGCAAGCCCCCTTCCGAACTATCAGCACACACACAAACTGATGCCTCCAACCCTGACACCCTTTACTTCTCACCAGCGTTACCACACCCTCCCAGGCACACACCCTCCTTCCTCTTGCCCTCACCGACTCGACGAGACCGCTTCTTCTCCAGGCCAAGGTGAAGGGCGAGCCCCTTGCCTCCCAGCCCTCCTTCAGTCCACCCACCAGGTGTCAAATCAAAGGACGGTTCTCGGGCTTCTCCGGGGTTAGAAGAGAAGTGGGCCAGGGAAAGGCATGCCGAGGTGAGAAGGAACAAAGGCGCAAATTGCTGTGTGGTCAAAACAGTGACACAGCCACACAAATGAAACTAAAGTTGGCTGGAAGAAATTCGGGGAGCCGCGGAGTCCCACTTTCTGCGGACAGCATCGTAGGGAGCCTTTGCGCGGGGGATGCTGACCCCTGCTGGCCACCGAAGACACTGCGTGGCTGCCGTTCGGACTGTGACAGTAACCTGGCAGTCACCGACTGCCCCAGGCAAGTCTGTGGTCTCAGTGGGACCACAGCCCAGAACAGTACCATGGAGGCAGTGGGCCTGGACCGGGGTGGGAGTGGGGGGATGGGGCGGCCTGGGCATCAGAGCCGCACATGCCCCCCAATTCGGTAACATTGCTAGTTGCCTTAGCCCCTCCCAGCTCTCAAATGCTATTAACGCCTCAGCCTCAAGTGTTCTAGAAGAGTAAGAAGGAAAAGTATGAAGAAGGACAACTGCGGTGTATCTGGCTCTGATATCCTTCCAGTTCCTACCTGTGCTTTCTCCAAAAGCCTTCCTTATCAGGATCAACCTCCTGAGAGTCGTCACCCAGGGTTCCTTTAACGGGCGGTTACTGGCTGGGATGGGCTGAATAAATGCTTCCAAGGACATCCAGGTCCTAAGCCCAGAAACCTGTGAACGTTACCATAGATGGCAAAAAGGATTTAGCAGGTGTCATTAAGTTAAGGCTGTTAAAATGGGGAGGACACCCTGGATTATCAGGTGGGTCTTAATGTAATCACAAGCATTCTTATTATACTCATATGCCTCATTTTATTGTGCTTTACTTTATCTTGCTTCACAGGTGTTGTATTTTTTACTAATGGAAGGCAATACCCTCCACCAGAAAAGAAATTATGTCCCACTTTATTGTCATACTCACTTTTGAGTGTCTGGAACGAACCCATAATATCTCTGAGGTGTGCCTGAGAGGCCTAAGGCCAAGGCAGAGGAAAACCATATACTATATAAGAGAAAAAAAAACATGCTATGAAAAAAGCAGAGAGAGGTTTAAGATGCTACACCACTTACTTTAAGATGGGTAAGAGGCTATAGGCCAAAGAATGTAAAAATAATGCAGCTCTAAAAACTGGAAAAGACAAGGAAATGGATTCTCCCTGGAGGCTCTGCTGATGCCTTGGTGCTGGCCCACTGAGACTGAGTTTTGATTCCTGGTCTCTAAAAGCCTAAGGAAATAAACATGTGTTGTTTTAAGCCACGAAGTTTTCAGTAATTGGTTACAGTAACCATCAGAAACTAATATCTGACCTTCTACTCAAACTCTTCACCTGAAGTATCTGGGCCACCAGAGGTTTTCTTAGCCCTGTGCTGGGATTATAGGCCAAGTCCTGATGCAGGACCCAAAGCACACAGGCCCGCTCCCCAAGGAGAGTAGGAACCATAGAAAACAGGGGTGACAAACAGGATCGGAATCCAACTAGTTCTTCCTAAATTCATAAGTGTCTCTGTGATTTGATGGCACTGTGAGTTTTTCACCTCCAGGACAAGTTGGTCCCTCTCCCACCCTCCTTTATAGAAGTAGCAGCTGTCCATCCTCAGAGCCTGATTTCTCCACACACACCAGCAGCTCCCTGCTCTGAAGATGCTCCTGGCCTTGAGCACCACCTAGAACTTTGGCATGTAGCTTAGGTTGGTAGGGGTTGAAGGGAAAGTGTTTGCAGAGGTTCCTCAGATTAAAAATGGGCACTGTCACATTCTAACTCAGAGAATTTGCTGTCTTTTTAAAAAACTGTTACAGCTTCACCCATGGACATTTTTTCTTTGCTTTTAGAAGGAAGTGAGAGAGAGAAAGAGAAACATCAACGTGAGAGAGATACATCGATTGGCTGCCTTCTTGTATTGGCTGCCAACAGATCTAACCCACAACCTAGGTATGTGGCCTGACCAGCGATTGAACCTGCAACCTTTTGTGTGTAGGATGACACTCCAACCAACCGAGCCACACCAGTCAGGGCAGAATTCGCCTTCTTAATGTAGGTTCTAGTCATGAGCCACATGAGGCCGAGAGCAAACACAAGTAAGACAGCTGTGGACACAGCAACTCTGATCAGCATGTCCAGGTCATTAAAGGATAACCCAACTCCTGAAATATAAGGGAACAATATTTTTAAAAAAGAGAGAGAGGGAACCAGATGACAAGCTTATATTCCATTACCTCCTGGGCTTTAAAAAGCACTTTCAGTGGTTTATGCTCTTATGTTCCTGATCCCTAGCGTATTGCCTGACATAGAATAGGTACATTTTTGACTGAACAAACAAGTAAAGTAACCACTAATATTTTATCAAAGGCCAAAGCCAGATGTGGAATAAACTAAATCTGGTAATGTAAGGACTTGTCACCAACTTTGCCATATAGCTCCTTCAAGAACCCAATAATACACTGAGAATTAACTTTGGAAAATGTCCAACATCCCTTTGTGATATGGAATCTAAATTGTCTATGAGCAAGTGACAAAAAGTCTTTTCTCACAGGCATATCAGAAACTAATTCCTTGTCTATTTTTAAAATGACAGAAACCGGTAAGTTTAAAACCACGCACCCAGAGAAGCACAAAGGCCAGTTCTGTTTCAGACGTAGTCTATCAGGATGTGACAATACAGATTCTAAGAACTAGAATTAGTTTCAATACCATCTAGAAACTATCTTTAGAGCAAAGTCTGCAGCTACCAGATCTCTGAAACTTCAAGATGGCCACCTCACAGACTTTATTTCATCTTAACTCTTGTCACTGCCTGCAATGTTTACGTCTCCTCCAAATTCTTATTGTAATTCTAACCCCCAGTACGATGGTATTAAGGGGTGGGGCCTTTGGGAGGTGATCAGATTACAAGGCTGGAGCCCTCATGGATAGAATTAGTGCCCTTACAAAAGAGGCCCCAGAGAGACCCCCTGTAAGGATGCAGTAAGAAGATGGCTAGCTAAAAACCAGGAAGCAGATTCTCATCACTGAATCCACCAACACCTCGATCTTGGACTTTCAGGCCCCAGAACTATGTGAGTGATAAAATTTTGTTGCTAAGCCACCCTGCCTACGGTAGTTTGTTACAGCAGCCCAAACTAATGAAGGCACAGCTTTGTCTGGACACTTGGGGGGCGGGGCAGAGGAGCAACATGGGAGAATTGCCATTGGAGGAGCTCACATCTAGAGGGCACGATAGCTGGGTGACCCAAGAGCTGGACCTGGGCAATCAGAGGCTCCTTACCCGCCCCCTGCCCCCGTTCTTAGAATGTATGTTCACCCTGCTGTCCCCACACGAGGAGCCATTTCTCGGATGTAGCCTTGAGAGAGCAGTGTGTGTGAGACCATATAAACAGCATGCATGCCTGAAGCCTATTAAGGCTTCTATATGAACTTTTAGAATTCTGACAGGCAGGGGAGGAGATTTACTCATCTTGTGACTGCCCAAGACTAGCCCTGTATGTAAGTTCCCCTGTTTATTAAACCTGCCCCCTACCAATCTGGAGTGGTCTATCAGTCTTTCGTAGCCACCTGTGTATTGGGACCAGTTTCAAATTCCCCCAGGGCAACTCCTGAGGATGTGAACCAACAATTACAAAGTGTCAGGGATGACTAGGTTTCTAGCCATGAGCCATTCAGTTAACACATACTGAGCCTCTCTTGTGTGCTGAGCTCACATTTCTCTTGAAATGTAGAAACTAAGAAACACATACACAAATACCCAAAGAGCTGTGGCAACATCACTGCAGGGTCACCCTCCTGCCCTTTGAACCCAATGGAAAAAGACTGTGGTAAATGGCATCTTTGCTGGAATTTCAGTATCTAACATTCAGAGAGTTAGACAAAACCTTCAACATCTAGTCAAACCCTTTGCTTCTTAGGGATATTGAGACCCAAACACCAAGCTCACACAGCAAGTAGCAAGATGGAAATAGTAATCATGTCTATTGATCTGCTTGTGGAAGCACCAGACACTTTATAGAATTCCCAAGGTAACTGCACCAAAAGAATTACTATCACCAGCAGTAGCTCCTTAGAAAGAGGAAGGCCAGGAGAAGGCCTTTGTCCAGTTCATTACCGGGTGCTCCATCTGGACCTGCTCAGAAGGAGCTCACTTGATTTCCCAGTGCAAGTCCCTGCCCAATGTTATCTTTGGCAAGAAAACTTCTGAAAGCAAGGACACAAAGGATGGAGCCTTGGGAAAACAACCGGATGTTCAAGTTAATTCTTATGCACATCTACTCTGCTCAGAGTCAGGAATAGCATCCTGTGGAAGCACTCCAAAGCTAAAGTTTGCAAATGAAAAATCTGTACAATGAAGATTCTCATGATTTTCCATGTGTTCCAAGTTGTGGAACAGTTTCTGAACTTTGTGTCCTTCAGAGAATGGTTTTTTGTTTTGTTGGTTTTTTTTGGTATTTGTGGCCAGAGGCAGGAGGCTGAGAGTTTACCCCTGACCTGAGGACATGCAGGTTTCATGGGAGATCTCAGCAGCTCAGAAGTCTTCCAGTCAAAAGGGCATTGGGGCAGCCAACACCTGTGTGAGGAGCCCACACAGCATGCCAGGCTCCATGGGAATTCAGTCTTCATACTCCTTGTGGCAGTATCTTTTCTAGAAATGTATTGGAAGGGAGGAAAAGAACACCAGAAGTGTCCAGGGCACCTTACTTCCTGCCTAATCTTTCTCACCATAGATTTTAACACTTTGGAAGAGCACCCACTAGAGATTTTGTGATGCCCTGACTTAACCCTCACTTTAATACAACTTCAGAGAGAGGAAGGGGAAAAATCACATTGACGAAGCACAGTAGGATAACTACAGTATCACAAGCCCCAGGGACTTTTTTCCCCAGCTGACCCAACTCGAGCTCTCACTGCTTGCATTTCTGTTTGTGTTGACACTGGACTTGGGAGTGGGTTTGGGGACAGTGGCCCTTGGGTAAACTAAGGCTGATAAACACAAAACTTTAGACGCAGTACACCAACAATACATTAAGTTTATGTGTTTATAAAGCAGGGGAGGCACATAGGTGGAAATCTGGATCAGAGAGGCTGATTTCTGATCAATTCCCTGACACAACCAGTGAAGACCATGCCTTGTAGTTTGAAAATACAGCCAGCCTCTCTCCTGCTATCGACCTACAAGATAGCTTTAGAGGGCTCAGGGCTCCAAACATGATTAGTTGGTTTGGAATATATCTAACACTCTCCAGTTATGAAATCTTACCTCCTGGATTATGCTGAAATGCTAAAACAGAGCCATTTCCAGGAAGTGAGGAAAATACAGTTACATCTCCATGGGTAGCAAGAGAAAGTAAAAGAGAAATTAGTTTTGCTTTCCTGCTTACAGGAATCAAATCTCTCTAGCGTTTCAAATGCAGTTCAGACATTGATAATGGTTTTAATAGCAGATGAAACATACTTAGCTCACATTCTGTGCCAAGGTACTGGTGTTCAATACTCACTCTATAATCAAGTTGGTGAATCTTTAGAACCCCATGAGATACTATTATTTCCACTTTACAGAGTATAAAACAGAGAGGTTAGATGACTTTCCCAAGGTCACACAATGAGAAAGCTGCAGACCCAGGATGCAAACCCAGGCTGTCTGGTTCTAGGTGCTGCACTTAAACCAAAACACCTTATGAGACTATGTGTGCCTGAGTTCCTTCATTCTCAGCCACAGTAACCTCACCTGTAAAATGGGGGTCCTACAAGCAATTAGATTATTACAGGTTCCACAGCAGAGTGCTGAACAGCAATGTTTTACACAGTGGAGTCTCTACTGGCATTTACTCCCTCCCCCATGAGGAAAGACTTAATTTTATTTCTGAGAAAAAAACTAAGGGAACTATCCAACCTATGTCTGGCTTAGGTGCAGCTTTGGGGCTATTAAGGTTTCACTGTGAACAGAGGATCTTCTTTACCATCAGAGGGAAGGGGCAGGTGCCCCAGGAGATGCTCAGCTCCCAGGGCTTCCTCGTCCCTGTTCTAGCTGTCCCTCAGCCTCTGCCCTTCTGCCTCCCAGATCCTCACAGGTAACACTTGGGTCTGAAATTATTTCTAGCTGCCGCTTTGGGGCCAGGACAGAATGAGGCTGCTCACTACCAGGGTTCATGGGCGATTCTCTCCCGGGCTCGGCGAAGACATAGTAGGGGCCTCGGGACGCACCCCCGGTGACTCTGGAGGTCAGTCTCATGGAAAGCAGCCAGTGCTCAAGTGGCAAAGTTGGAAAATTTATAATAAATGAACCAAATAAATCCCCCATGATACAGCACAGAGAGACAAGATGAGAATATGAAAGAAGTTAAGAGATTTGAAAGATTGAATAAGAAAGTCTCAGCTATAGAATTGGAGTCCCGGGAGTGGAGGGTACAGTGGGAAATAAATAGAGAATGGTGGTAAAAAAAAATCAGAGGAAGAAATGGATGTAAGTTTTCTTGCATAAAAAAACAAAGAAACCGGTACTCATTCACAGATACAGATGCACAAAGCAGTAATTAGAGATGGCCATAAAACCTCTGTGGAATCTAATTCTTCTTCCCTTGAACCTGGCCTGCCCTCAGTGACTTGCTTAACCAATAGATAATTGTGGAAATCATGCTATATGATCTTCAAGGCTAAGTCAGAGGCAGCCTTTCAGCTTCCACTGTGGTCTCTTGAAAGCCTGTGTTAGGGAAAGCTAGCCACCTTGTAAGGGGCACATTTGCATCCAGCCTCCCAGTTGTCCCCACCAACATTCGTGGTATAAATGTATATGAGTGAAGTCATATTGGACTCTCCAAACAACCCCAGATTTCAGTAAATACCACCGAGAAACTCCTGTCAACTCCATGTAGAGTTGGGAGAATTGCCCGGCTGATGCTTGCCTAAATTTCTGACCCACAACAGTGAGGTTAAAGTGATTGTTTCTTTAAGCCACTAAAATTTGGGACAGTTTGGTACATAGCAATAAATAACCAGAACAGAAATGCACAAATAGAGTTAAAAAAATAAAGGAGTCCACAGAGACATAATATAATTATAAAACATGGATGACAAAGAGAAGGACTTAAAATAAGTCAGACAGAACTGATCACCTTGAAGAAACATCACTGGGACTTCTCCATGGCAACCATGAAAACCAGGAGATGGTGAATCAGTTTTGAAGATGTTGAGAGAAAAATAACTATCAACTTAGAATCACATACCCAACACAATTGTGATAAAAGAGGGTGAAAGACATTGGATAAATAAAATCAAGAGTTTACTGTCAATAAGCTATAAAGAAACTTCTAAAATCAACTTAGAGAAAGATGGTCTGAAATACAGAGAAGAATATGAATGAAATCTTAAGTGTGTGTGTGTGAGACCAGTATTTAATTTACCGGAGTCATTCTGGGGTATCTCAGTCTCCAGGGAGAATGAACTCTCTCCCCAGGGGGACAGAGTAGACATAACAGTAGGAGCTGCTACAACCTAGGTCCATTTTCCAGAGGAGGCCCCTGGGAAGCTAGGAAGGGACAGTGGCACTTCCCAGGTGAGGTCTCTCCACACCTATCCTAGGGGATGAGTAGATTGCCAGGGCTTAGCCTCCTGTGAAGTGGGCCCTTTGGAGGGCTAAATGACCATGTCATCATGCTCTTCAAGGTCTCTCAAAGGAGATCACTGCTCAGATGCTTTGCAGCTTAGAGACCAGTGAAATACCTAGAGTAACATATGCCTTTGGCCCCGAGGGAGCTTCACTTCCAGGGAAGGAGCCCAGGGAGCGTGAAAGCCAAAACCTTGTAATGAACTCAGAGGCAAAGGGATGCAGACCACTGTCCAGTCTTTCCTTCAAGCTGGCTCGTTACTTCTGTGCTCTCTCTGCCATAGGAGGCAGTTGAAAGCAAGTTCCCACTTCACTTTAAGTAGTGAGGACCAGCAACTGCCCCACTACAAACAGCTTGCTTGGGCTCAGGCCAGGAAGTACTCACTAAACTAAATGCTGGCTCTACTCCAGCCAGATTTGGAAAGGGAACCAAATAAGCCAATGTGCTCTGCAGACGGTGCTCCACGTTAGTCTGCAGAAAGCTCAGGTCACAGCTCCCAGGGAGCTCAGCAGAGAGGCCAGCAGTCACTCTGCTCTTTACCTTAACTGGACAGGCCCTGGGGGCATGGCTGGACTTTGGGAGCTGAGAGAGAGGCACACCCCCGAACCCTCCTGTCTTAGACAGGGCATCTGAAGGCAACTGTAAACCTGACACCAGCCACAAAGCTAATGTAGACACCCCCCATGGTTCCCTCTGGAATTCCAGGAACTTTGTCACAGGCAGAAGGTAGAAAAACCAGTGTGGGCTGGGGAACACACTCAGGAGCAGCTGTGGTTGGAGGATCTTGGTGGGGGCCATTGTCAATGTCACGCTGGCCGGGCTCTGCAGTGGTTTTGTGGACAGTGCCTCTGGACTTCAGGCAGCACATGTTGGGTCTCTTTCTGTAAGATCCCCAGGATACTATGACTCATAGATCATTCTCTGGGGCCGGCTGTCTAATTGTCCTGGCTCTGAAAGGGGTGAGGACAAGGCTATCCAATGGATAAGATATGACTTTGCTTCTGAGAGAAGCACTTGAAGGCCATGGGAGAGACTAGGTGGTGTCAGCACTTCACCACCCAGAGATGCAGCCACCAAAGTGACACCTGCCTCATTGGAGATGAGCCCAGTGCTTGGCCAAGTAAGCCCCTTGATGGCAGACATTGGGGTGTCTGCAAGAAGAGCAAGAATTCCCCAAGTCAGCCAGGGAGCTCTCAGCTAGAGACACAGGAGGGAGGACCTGAAGATGTGAGGAAGCCATGTGGTGACAGGGGTGGGATATGGCCTGCCCTCCAGGAGGGCTGGGACTCGGTGGCCAAGCCTGTCCCAGATTTGTCCCATAAAAAGCATGGCATTCCAACAGGCAAGACTCTTGTTTGTGAAGGCAGTGGCTTGCCCCCTGGAGGAATGCCCTCCACCACCTGAGAAGGGCCCAGAGAAAGTGGCTCCCCTTCCCAGGGTGTGGTCCTTCAGCTCCAGTCACCTAAACCCCGAAGTCAGTGTGGATTCTTGTGTACCCCATACCACCCATCAGCATGTCCTGATGGCCCCTCCTTCAATGCCTAGAACCCAGCTGAATTTTACTCCAGTCAGATGCTACATCTTTCACTTGGATTATTCGAGTAGTCTCTAGCTCATCTCCTTCTTCTGCTCTCATAGAATGGTCTGTTCTTCAGAGTGGTTTTTGTCCAAAGAGCTATCACATCATTCACATTCTCAAAACCCTCCAGAAGTCTAACTTCACTCAAAATGAAATCCTGACACCTGAACAGAATCTTCAAGGCCTGTCAGGATCTGGCGATTGCTTCCCAGACCCGAATCTCTTTACCTTATTCATTCTTCTGTAGCTGTAGTGTCTTCCCTTTCTGTTCTTAAAGTAGGTGAAGCTTCTCATTCTTACCCTGGGGACTTGCCATTTCTGTAACCCATTCACTGAGTACCCTTGTAACTAACGCAGGTGCTCCAAGTCAGGGAGCACCACCTTGGTTCTTGATATTCCCAAAAAAACCACCCAGAGGACCAGCAAATGTGAACATGCCGTTTATTACTCACTTTACAGGGAAGTACACCCATGGTGGTGGCAGATCAGGTGGAAAACCTCACCTTGCCTCTGATCTTAGCTACTTATGGGTTAGGGAGGCAGCCGTGGTAGGGTGTGAAAATGCTAGGGAGTTGTGATAAACACGGGGATTGAGAAGGCTGGGACTCCAGATACACACTGTTTCTCTCACTCCTTATGGCTGCTGGTATGGCTTTCTTCCTCATTTCAACAAGGTTTCTGCTCAGATATTACCTCAGCAAAAATCTTCTCTAGCCACGGGCAAAAATTGATACCCCTCCAACAATTTCTTATGCCTTTCTTTCCTGAACATAGAACTACTAGATATTTTTATGTTTGAGTGGTCCATCATCCTCACTAGAAAATTAGCTTTGAAAGAACATACTTTGATCTTGTTTATTGCTGCATTCTCAGGGCTTAGAGTACTATTCCCCTAGAATAGAATTCCCTTCCCCTAGAACAGTACTTAGCAAATGGTAGCCACCCACTCAGTAAATGCTGACTGATACATAAATATCTGTCAACTATTTGACACTGTGTCACTTGAACAGGACATAAGATCAATAAGCAAAAGACCATGAGGCCAGTGAGAGGAACTACTGGAAACATGTCCCTGATTTGTGATGATAATAACCAGAGTCCACCTAGCAGAGTGTATGAAAAGTAGGACAGTGGCTTTTGAGCTTGAGTGAGCCTCAGACCCACATACAGAGCTTGTGAAAAATAGTTTACTAGACCCAACCTCCAGAGTTTAATTTAGTTGGCCTGGGGTGATGCCTGGGAATTTGCAGCTCAAACGAGTTCCCTGGTGATGCTGATGGTTCCGGTCTAGGAAACTCATTTTGAGAACCATCAGTGCAGGTTGAACTAAATAATCACCTTGGTTCGTTTTTAGCCAGAGAAGCCCAGGATAAGACTTTCTTGAAGAAAGCCAATGTGCCTGCACCTCCTTATACCATGTGGATCCTAAAAACTGATCTTTGCTCAAAATGTGTCATTCTCTCTTTTGATATCTCACTAACCTTCAGTGAAGGGTTCCCTTATTCTCTTGGATAAATTCTTCAAAACTCAAGTCTCACCTCATCTGTGGAGCTTTTCGTGACCACACTGGCTCTTGTGCCCTCCTTTCTTCCCACCTGCACAACTGCTCCCATGGTTTACACACTGGATCATCTTTCTAATCACTTTTTTTTATTTTAGAGAGAGAGAGGAAGGGGGAGAGGAAGAGAGAGAAACATCAATTTGTTGTTCCACTTATTTATGCTTTCATTGGTTGACTCTTGTATGTGCCCTGACCAAGGATCAAACCCATAACCTTGGTATATGGAAATGATTCTCTAACCAACTGAGATACCTGGATACCTGGCCAGGGCTCTAACCACTCATTTTCCTAATCAGTCTACATGCTATCTCACTTCATCTTAGACCAGAAACAGAAGGGCAAGCCTAGGGGACATTGTGAATGTTCCCTATTAGGGCTCAGAACCATGACTGAAACAAATTCCACGTGGCCTGCTGCTGTGTATCCCTACTACTTGGAGATGATCCCCAGCTCTGGAACTCACCCCTCCTTGAGTAGCCCTGCGGGGTATCTAGTCATGAGCACCAGGACATGACTTCCTTTAGACCCTAGATGCAGCTGAAGACAGAAGAAGGAAATGACAGAAAATGTATCCTTCACCTCCAAAGCTTCTAAATCTGGATCTTCCAGAAGATACCGCCCAGAAACATACAAAGAGTAGTGTTCTCCTTTGTCCCTTCCAGGGACAGCACAATAGAGGTAAAAGGTAGAGTGTGCACCAGGTGGCGCGCAGATGAGGATCGGCCCCAACAGAGATGCCAGGTGGCCAAGCAGATGTTACTGGGATGGTCTCAGAGCTGCCTTTAGATTAGTATCACCTGGGAAGCTCATAAACCTCCAGAGGGCCCAGGCCCCACCCAAAACCAATCCAGTCAGAATCTCTGGAGGTGGAACCCACGCCTCGGTACTTTTAAAGCTCCTTAAGTAATTCTCACACTCAGCCAGACCTGAAAAAAGCTGCTGTGTCCTCTTCTAACTTTAGGCCCTCAGAAATGTCAGCGCAGACATAGCAGAGTTCTCTATTTTATAATGCTTGGACCATTCATTTGGACCCTTAGAATGGTGGTCCTGCTTCTTGGCTGTCCCATGTTGCTCAGCTCTGAGAAACAATTCCGTACAGAAAAAGGAACGCTTAAATAGAAACCAAATACCAGACCAGCAGGATTCCCCCCAAGGCCTAAACTCAGGATTTTATCTCTGCATCAAACAATGTCTAGTGTCATCAGGTTTGAATTCCTAAAAAACCCCAGAGCCACACACCCAGCCCTAACCCTTACGCTAGAGCCTGGAGGCAACTTTGTGCAGGAAGCCTGTGGGAGCCTCTGCAGAACAGAACAACCAGTTTCAGCTCAGATCCATTTCCTATTGATTACTTGGATTTCGGGGAAAAGATATAAGTAGAAGACACAGAATAAAAGAATTAGTCCTGGTCTCAGGGGTGTCATAATTTGATGGCCACCTCCTCATTCATTTCTTCAAATGCCAAAGTTGCACAGTGTTTATTTTTATTTAATTCTTGTTCAAGTACAGGTTTCTGTCTTATATTCCCAACCCTGCCCACCCCCCGCCCCATGCTCCCCACCTCCCTCCCCTTTCCACCCCCCACCCTTAGTTATTGTCCATGTGTCCTTTATACTTGTTCATGTGAGTCCATTCCCTTTTCCCCTATGATTCTCTCCCCTCTCCCCTCTGGGCCCTGTCAGCCTGTTCCGTATTTGAGTGTCATTGGTCGTATTTTGCTTGCTTGTTTGGTTTGTTTAGAATCCTGTTAACGGTGAGATCATATGATATTTGTCTTTCACTGCCTGGCTTATTTCACTCAGCATAATGCTTTCCAGTTCCATCCATGATGTTGCAAAGGGTAGTAGTTCCTTCTTCCTTTCTGCGGCATAGAATTCCATTGTGTAAATGTACCATAGTTTTGTGATCCAGTCATTGACCGATGGGCATCTAGGTTGCTTCCAACTCTTGGCTATCGTGAATTGTGCTGCTATGAACATTGGGGTGCATAGGTTCTTTTGGATTGGTGTTTCAGGATTCTTAGGATATACTCCTAAGAGTGGAATTGCTGGGTCAAAAGGCACGTCCATTTTTAGTTTTCTTAGAAAATTCCATACTGTTTTCCATAGTGGTTGTACCAGTCTGCAATCCCACCAACAGTGAACTAGGGTCCCCTTTTCCCCACAACCTCTCCAGCACTTGTTGTTTGTTTCTTTGTTTATGATAGCCATTCTGACTGGTGTTAAGTGGTATCTCATTGTGGTTTTAATTTGCATCTCTCTGATAGCTAGCGATATCGAGCATCTTTTCATGTGTCTCTGGATCCTCTGTATGTCCTCCTTGGAGAAATGTCTGTTCAAGTCCTCTGCCCATTTTCCAAAGTTGCACAATGTTGACGACAACAGAGACAACATCCATTCTGCAAACACACCTGACTTGTCTATGTCCCTACAATGTCATCCACCTCTCCTTCAAGAGCCCTTCTGTCTGGGTGACTATCATTTCTCTACCTAAGGTACTGGCCCCGCCTCCCCCACAGATGACAGGGGTTGTGAGACAGTGGATAGGCCTTATAGGCCTGTGGTCATAACCATGCAGGGTCTCTAGGAATACTGATGGACTGATAGAGAACGTGGGCAGAAATGTTTGGAGAGGAAGAAGGCTGTTCTTCCTCCTTTCAGGGCTCTTTTGAGAATTAATCATGACTAAGGGCAGAGTATGTGGCCAACGTGGGGTAGACATCACAGTGCCAGTCACCACTATCCAGGGGCCTGGCTTCCATTCCAGCCATCAGGCAACAGAGGGAGACCAAGCGAAAGAAAGGCCACATGGGGAGCAGGGACCCCAGTGCAGCTGGGTTTGCCTTCCCTCTACAAGCAGCAGGGGTCTGAGGCCACACAAAGCCTTCACCACCTCCTACTTTCGGGCAGCCCTGGTCTGAGGAGTGACTAACTAATGAGGCACCTGTTCTGCATTATCCAGTAAAGGGCAGGATGCCCCGACCACAGCCGGAAAGTAATCAGCGCTGGGGGAACGTGCAGCAGGAACGAATGCCAAAGCTGACAGAACCATTTCCCATCCCCCACCCTGCAGCCCTCACCACGGGCTGAAAGGAAAGGAGACAAACCCATACACTCTTCTTCACTTATTTCTCAGGAAATCTTACCACCCAAACCTGGGCAGGGCTAAGGCTGGGGATTTCCTCGAAGTAACAACAAGTGGATGTCATCTCTCACAACATACCCGTAATCCCCAGGACTGTGACTGAGACAGTGAAGACTCCTAGCCACACTTTTCCTGAGCTGAAGAACTCCAGGCATGGCGAAGTCCGGGAGAAGATGTGGGGGCAGGGCACGGGGTGGGGGGACACAGAGGAATTCTAGGGCCCTGAAATGATACCATCGCGGTAAGTCTTGCCAGCTCAGGCCACACTGCCCTGAACGTATTGGCTGTCCTCACAGTTGTGTCCTTGGTTAAGGATGCTCCTCCCTCCACACTCCTCTCAGGGTCATCCCCTCAGCACACAGAACTTGTACTGCCACCCTTGTCCCCGAAACTCTCAAATCCTTACCTCCGCTGCAAGGTTCCTGAGTGTCAGGCTGGCTGTGAAGTGCTGTTTCCACCTGGACACAGACAGCCCTTTCCCCGACATGTCTTCTCTTTCTTCTGAAGCCTGATCATCATCGCTGCCGTCCAATCTGGCACCCAAGCTTAAAGCCAGGAGCTGTCCTGGCCTCCTGAGCCTCTCTGCCTTGCTTCCCACAGTCGTTCTACCTTAGATGATGCTTGCTGCTCACACACCTGTCCTCTCTATCCACTCTATTGCCTTAGTTAGAACCCTGGAATCCTTACTTACCTGTGATAACATTGTATGTTCAATGTGACTGGGGGCAGTTTTTCTGCAAAGAAAAGATCACTCAAAAATAATTTTTGTTTTTAAAAATTAAACTTTTTAGCATTATCAATTCAAAAACCTTCCTTTACCTTTTTAAAAATTTTATTTATTTATCTTTAGAGAGTTGGGAAGTGAGGGAGAAAAGAGAGGGAGAGAAACACTGATGTGTGAACAATATATCGATTAGTTGCCTCTTACACACCTCAATCGGGGACATGGCCTGCTACTCAGTCACGTGCCCTGACCAGGAGTTGAACTGGAGACCCGTTGGTTCATAGGCTGGCACTCAATCCACTGAGCCACACCAGCCAGGGCTGGCTTTTTTTTTAATATAAAAAGTTTAATATAAAGAATTATGAACTAGGCATAAATTTTTTACTATACTAACAATAATTATTTTGAGATGCTCTATTGGACAATATTTTCAGTAGAATTCTTAAAGGCTAAGGGCTAAGCATTTTTAGGTGTCATTTAACATACATATCTATGAGGAAGGGCCAAGAAAACCTGAAATTTATTTATAAAAAAATTGTGTATTTATTCTTATGTGTTTAAACTTCAGTCACCCTCAAAATACTCACCATGTGATGCAATACATTTGTCAAGGCTTTTTTTTTCCCCCACTGCTCACAACACTTTTTGAACTCATCAATTTTGATGCCTTTTAGTGCTTCTGCCATTTTTTAAATTTTACCTCTTCCCTTTTGGCAAAATGTTTCCCTTTGAGGACTTTTTTCATCCAGGGAAACAACAAAAGTCACAGAGGCAACACTGGGTGAACAGGGATGGTGGGGCACAAGGGTCATGCTATTTTTGGTCAAAAACTGCTAAACACTCAGTGTGGTGTAGGCAGGTACACTGGCAAATTCTCCATCATGAAAAAGGAAAATGTGTTGAAAAAGTCTTCAAAAATTTTTCACTGAAGCCAAACGCAGCCTCTCACAACAACACTAGCTGGTACACTGATACAGATATGTTCCTAGAACACTTACCTAGTAGGGGAAGCCTGTACTACAAGGGGTCTGCCCTCCAGAAGCTAATTCCAATTTTTGGAGAGTCCCTCCTCATTACATTCCATTTTATCCATTTTTAAGTGGCACATTGTTCATTCTGTGACATTAAGTACATTCATAATGTTATACAGCCATCACCACCACCCAGCCACAGAACTCTGCTCATCTTGCAACACTGAAATTCTGTTCCCATTAAACAGTTATCCCCCATCTTCCCCTCCCTCACCCCGCAGCAACAACCCTCTACTCCCTGTGAGTTTGACTACTCTAGCCTCATGTAAGTGGAATCATATTTTGTGCTTTTGTGACTGGCTTATTTCACTTAGCATAAATGTCCTCAAGATGCATCCATGTGGCAGCATGCGGCAGAATTTCCTTCCTGGTAGGTAGGAACACTTTGCTTCCTCACACAACCAAAAGGAGGATAACAACCAACCCGAAAACAATAAACAACCAGAACTGCCAGAAAATCAAACTGCATGGAATTCCAATAACCAAGGAGTTAAAAAAAATTCATCAAGACAGGTAGAAGACTGGCAGCTGAGCAGAAAGGACAAGCACAGCAAGGTAGCAGACTGCACGGGCTAAATGGGGAACTAGAAACTCAAAGATAGCTGTAAACTATGGTGGGGGTGGCCACAGCGGGAGAAACTCCCAGTCTCACCTGAGAGAGTCCCTTGGAAAGTGGGGCTGGAGCAAAGCAAGAGAGCCACATGGTTCCCTCTGAGACCCCTCCCCCACAGACAGCACCACAATGAACTCTCAAAGAGGTTTGCCCTGCCCTAGTGAAGACCTAAGTTACAACTTGATAGGTGCACTGAGATGAAGAAACATGGCCCAAATGAAAGAACAGAGCAAAACTCCAGAAAAAGAACTGAGAGACAAGGAGACAGACAACCTATCTGATGCAGAGTTCAAGACCCTGGTAATCAGGATGCTCACAGAACTGAATGAGCTCAGTCTCAAAATGAAGGAACAAAATAAAGGCTACCCAAAGTGAAATAAAGCAAAATATTCAGGGAACCAACAGTAAAGGGAAGGAAAACGAGACCCAAATCAACAGCTTGGAACAAAAGACAGAAATAAACATCCAACCAGAACAGAACGAAGAAACAAGAATTCAAAAAAAAATGAGGAGAGGCTTGAGAAACTCTGGGACAACTTTAAATGTTCTAACATCAGAATTATAGGGGTGCCAGAAGAAGAACAACAGCAAGAAATTGAAAACTTATTTGAACAAATAATGAAGGAAAACTTTCCCAATCTGGTGAAGGAAATAGACTTCTAGGAAGTCCAGGAAGCCCAGGGAGTCCCAAAGAAATTGGACCCAAAGAGGAACACACCAAGGCACATCATCTTTAAGTTACCCAAGCTTAAAGATAAAGAGAGAATCATAAAAGCAGGAAGAGAAAAGCAGTTAGTTACCTACAGAGGAGTGCCCATAAGGCTATCAGCTGATTTTTCCAAAGAAACTTTATAAGCAAGAAGGTCCTGGAAAGAAGTATTTGAAGTCATGAAAGGCAAGGACCTACAT